>NW_008237244.1:1027538-1136778 GCF_000691975.1 Corvus brachyrhynchos
ACTCTTTCCATATGTCTATTGAGATTAAAAAGTAGTTACTCTTGAATCTGAACTATTAATGAATCTCACTGAAGAGTTCATATGAGATTTTAGAAACTTTAACGTAGATGTTTAAACAAAAACTGCTTTCTAGTGGCACTGTTAATCTCTTCTCTGGCATTTTCTGACAGTAAGACAAAAATAAACATATAAAACTTGAGGTTCAACTGGCTTCTCCACTGACTTAAAATAAAATTATTTATTAATTAAATAAAAAAAAATTTCCAAAACGTGTTAGTATCTACAATACATAACTACACTGATTTAACCCTTACTGAAAGGGTGTGACTACAACCTAATCTGTATACCTGAGGTGAAGTAAAGAGTTGTGCGAAATAGAGAACAGAAAATTTAAACTTCTTAATGATTTCTCACAGCAGGGATATGGAATCAAAATAAATACATGTTTGTTTCTTCCACTGTGTATAGTTTGTTCTCATTCTTGTACTAGTATTTCAGGAACAGCAAATAATAATATCACACAAAATTGAGATCAATATATGAGCTGGAAGTAATTCATAATGTGTTTAAAGAGCACTGCATCATGAAAAAGAGGTTCACACATGAAAAAAAGTTAGTACATTATTTTGTGATAAAAACCAGTAATATTAATATTAACAATAATATTAATATTCATTTCATATTTTTAAAATGTGGCAAATCAAACAATCAGAGAAGAAAAAAATTCAGAAAGAGGAAGTTCCATTGGCATACTCCGATCTGGATTGAAATATCATTAACTCCCAGATGTTCCCCAGCATGGCAGCTGGTGTGGGGTCAGTAGCTCTGACCGAGGAAGCTGTGACCGGTCTGGAGAGATGGTCCCGAGAGAGATCGTCTTCCCGGGGCCCGGTGTCTTCCCTCAGCTGCTGGCTGGAGGGCCCGTGCAGAGGCTGTCAGCTCTTTAGTGATTGTCAGCTCGTGATTTCAGCTCAGCTCTGCAGGGGGCTTCTCTCTGCCCTCGCAAGGGTAGAGGGCTGGCTTTATAGGGATACAGGGGGTGGGTGTCAGAGGGTAAAGGCCAATGGGTTACAAAGGATCTGCATGGGGTCTCCCAGAGGCTTCTGGGTTTGTCTTCTTCTCCCCGTAACTGCAAAGTAGCTGCCTTTCCAGGGGAGTTATGCTGGGAGGTTAAGCACTCTCCTTATCTCAGCAGACCTCCCTCCAGGGCGGGGGCTGGGCGTACCCCACACGCCAGGTCTTGAAGAGAGATAATTTATTTTTCACTTTTTTTCCCTTTCTGGGGAAATAGAAGTTATACCATGGTACAATGCTCCATACTGAAGAACACAGGAATTGGCTTGCCTAGCAAGGATGCAATTAGTACTTTGCTATGAAGACATTCTGGGAAAACTTGTGAAAACACGTCTAGTCTTTCAGAAAAATACAACTTTTTCATTCTGCCAAGGACCCTGCAAAGTTACCCTAGGTAAATGAATATAAAATGTCTATACTGTAATTTTGCGAATGATATGCATTATCAATACTGGTATGCATACACTATATAATATGAGAATACTTTCATTATAAAATTAGCTAATTTAACTGAGAGTTGTCCGTTTCAAAATTATTCATCACCAACCTTCAATCCGAGCATTGCTCCTGAATCTCTAGGCACACTTCCGTCTTTTAGTCGTTTATTTAACAAAATCCGACCAATGAGACGATCTCCATCTTTGGATGGTTGCCAAGTTACTGGATGCTATCATATGGTGTTAATGGAAAATACAGTGAATAGTATTTTAATGAAAAATATTTCAGTAATACTTTTCATTTCTTGATATATTTTAAAAATTCTATGGAAGTATTATGATTACACTAATATTTAATGTAATAAAATGACAGAAAACTGTAATGGAAAATATTTATTTGAACATATCCTTCATCACAATGGACGTCTAATATTTAATAACATTATCTATTTTACTTAATCCAATTTGTAAATATCTTGAACTGACAGATACAGACAACTACACATAGTTATCTACACACAATGAGAATCACACCTGAGTACTGAGAAAAATATCGCTAAAAGTCTAGTGTAAGAGTAATACTGGAAAAGAAGTTTAACTCAAACTGCAAATTTGAAAAAAGAAATGTCTTATTTTTCTACTACTTCAAACACGTCAATTCTTATCCAAGACCAAAAAATATTTTCAGTGTTTTACTTTCTCTCAGTAGTAGTAGATTAAAATTTAAAAATACAATTAAAAGGTCTATCCATTACTTCATTTGATATTCTGTTTCTTTCTTGGAATAATTAATTCACATATGAAGCACAGTTACAGTGAGCATTATTATTCCATTACTATACATGTGCACACTTATACTTGTCTATTGGCCTAATTAATAAATTTTTAAGATTTTCTTTTGTGTAATCATAGCACTTTTTCACAGAAAAATATTATTTCATGCTCTATTTCATGCAAAATTAGCAGGCACAGATAAATCTGCTCCCATTACAACTAATAACTCTAAAAAGATTTATCATAATCTCCACCAAACAGAAAGCAAAAATAAAAAATACCAAAGCAGATGGCAAAGCCTTTAATTCTGCACAGTACTGCACAAAATTGCATGGCAACAAAACAAATGAACAACCATGACAGTGAAAGGGAAAAAAGAAAAACAACTTTTCTGTGCAGAGAGACCCAATTTTCTCCCTTTTTCACCTGGGGTTTGAACTATTAATTTAATTTCAGCCCCAGGAGTTTGGAAATAGTAAATCAAATAAGCCAATTGGTAGAATCCTTATTGTTAATTACTTTATTCTTTAAGGTAATATCATGATATGCTGATTTGCAACCATAAGAACATTCCTTTATGCCTCTCAATTTTTTTTCTTATGCTGCCAAACAGTAAAAGCTGCAAGCATGCAAAGACTTTTCATTTGTTTTTCTTTTCTGCACCTTAAGAAATGCTATATTGTCTCTAGAAAGACCCTATCTTTTATTTTATGCATTATTTTAATGAGTGACAGAGAGCAAACAAAGACCAAATGAGCAGGTTAAAATGCAGGCTCCATAATCTCAGTACCTTCTCACTATGGCTATGTTCCTCGTTTAGAGTTGTGCTACTACACGTATCTACCCCAGAGTCTTTTATCTGAGGCTCAGACCATTCCAAGTCCTCTTCCAAAGAGTGGCCACCAAAGCACACCATTTTCTTTTGCCTCTCGGATAAGGTGTTAGAATCCGACAAAACTGCCTGCTCACTAGTTTTTCTTTTTCCCCTTTGACTGTCCCCTATAGGTGTGGGATAAAAAAAGGATACAAAAAAGAAAACATGCAAAGGTGTAAATAAAACCAAGGAAATGTAAAATGATAAAGGAAACTAAGTGGTAAGGCTCCACATGTCTCACCAAAGACATTGGGGATGCCTCACTGCTATGCCAAGACGTATGGTCCAACCAGTTGTAATCCATGTCTCCTGTGAGAATCAGACAGACAAGATAGTGCAGAAAAGGAAAGGTGAAAGAAAGGACAAACAAAGATACAGTAAAATTGTAAAGACTTCTGATTATCCTATCTGATTCATAACCTCTGCCAGCAGGACTTGCAAAGGGCTTCCAAGAAAAAGTTCAGGCTCCAACAACAGAGTATATGGAATATGAAAAACAGTGAGGAAGGAGATACATTTGTGTGTGTGTATATTTGCATAAAATTACGTACAGTGTAAAACATCTTTGCGCCAGGTTTATTAACCGTCCCTACAAAATTATTTACAGTAAATTAAATGAAAAGGCAAATTGTATTTCTAACAGAATATCCAGAAGGGAAAGCATTTAAATACAGAATGTCTTAAGGAACTTATTTCTTTGCTTCTCTAACACAAATTAATATTTTTTCTAATCACGTCAATAAAATACTTAAAACAATGGCACTCTATATTCGCTTTGCATTAGATGATGTTTTAAGGAAGGTTAAATGAAAAAAAATTCTAGAAAATATATTTAGAATAAAAAGCATATTAACTTTGATTTGTCTCCTGGTTAAATACAAGGACAAATTCTAGTAAGTACAGGTACCCCACAACTGGGAGTGTGTAGGGTTTTGATAAAACATATAAATATTCCATACAGTCAGAATTTAACCTCCATGGAAGACATGTGGTAGAAAGAAAAGTTTGAGAAACAGTTTTAAAGAAGAGATCTAAATTAATGCTGCTGTCCAAAGAATTTGGGAATGACTCATGTATTTTATTAAAACATTCTCTTTTATGTATGTACTTTAAACACTAAATTATGCCCACACATTCTGCACTATTACGTTTCTCTCTTTTTTTTCCCCTCACCATTGTTGCTACACGTTACGTGAAAAGTATTTTGTTACTGCATGCTACATAATATTTTTACATTACTATCTTCAGGAAACAAATGTTTCATTTTCTATCAAATTTGACCAAACTAAAGCAAAGTAGTTCTGGGTTTTTAAATACAGACCTCAAAAAACATTTTTCTATTTCTGTTACTTCAGACCCTGCTTTAACATTGCTCAACCTATTCCTCTGGAACTACATCAGTAGGGTGGTGAAATGTAACTAATAAGTCTTAGCACTGTCTTAACACTTGTCTAGAAAACTTTACAGAGAGGATGTGAAGATACGGCCTTATAAAACTACAAGAAACTAAGAGATGCTTTAGAAAAGTAAAACAGTCTCCTTGGAGAGGTATCACAGAATTAACTAGGTTGGAAAAGCCCTTTGAAATCATCAAGTCCAACCTAGTATATTGTATATGTACAATGAAAAATATAATCTTTTTCCACTCGTTTCCTCCTAATATAGAGACCTGCACATGCTACATGGGAAAAAAAATCGTCTCATTTTCATTTCAAAGAAGTAAATAGTCAAAATACAAAGGCTTTGGTTCAAAAAGATACTTTGAACTTATTCCCTTACACATTGTAGAAATATGTTAGCATATTAAATAGCCTTTTCTTTCACAAAAACAGTGTTAAAGTAACTTCATAAAGTTATTTTGAAGCCTTAATTCATTCATATTTTCTAAATAATAAATAAGCTGTAAATCTATTAACTGTGTTTCTTGACTCTTGAAAGGAAGATAACATTTAAAAATCGGAAATTCTTACCAAAACTGCTTTGCCATGAATGTTAACATCTTGCCTGTATTACAGATAAAAGTGTGGCTATCCTGCTAAAGGAGAAAGAAATACTCTTTTGAAAGCTAGTAACATTTTGCTAAAGGTACTTCTGCAATGGAATTTCCAGTGCTACTTCTGCCTCCAGACATTGTTTCAAGGGGTACTGTGTGAAATCATCAGTGAGCTCATGAAGATCTAGCCCTTACTCATAAATATACATTTAGAGATATCCAGAAGACAGAAAGAGTTCCTGCCTACATATTGCCTGTTTTACAAATTCCCTGGGGCCTTTCAGCACTGGTCCCAGGCTCATCTGTTGGTGTAGCTGGTTTCCACTTATTCCAAGTCCTCTAACCCATGTATTACTGTATGGTGCATCCACAAATTGTCTGTGTCCAAGACTAGATTCGGTTATTTTACAAAAATAGTTACTCTTCATCAAATGATAATCCCTGGAACTAAACCTGCACAGAACACTTGCAAAATTGAGCCTGTTACCTAATCAAAGAACTCCCTCTTCTTGCTCTACCATTTTCCCTTCTCCTTTTCAAACAAGATGTAGAAGGCTGACTTTCTTTTTATTTGTTTCCCACAGTAACTACTAATTAATTGGCATTTATAAAATGAAAATTAAATTAAAATAACCAAGAACTCCATCCAAACACTGTTTTGGTTTTACCTGTGTAAAATAGGTAGTTATATGTTTCCAAAAATTATCATATAAATTAGAAATTGTAAAGCCATTGTAGATCTTATATATTTTGCCCTTAACACTGCATTACGTGATCTAAATGACAGGCATAAATACTATGCATGTTAATAAAAGGATGGCTGTCTGGAAGCCCTGTAGTGTATTACATTTCTGTGAGAGACACGTATGGCTCAGTATACCTACAACTTTTTGAGATAAAATGAATGGCTTGATAAAATCACTGGACATAAATTTTTCAGTGCAAGTTCTATAAATATTAAAATCTTGACTAGGTAAATTATTTTTTAAATCTTGTAAAATTAAAAGTAATATATGTAAGGCACATAGGTTTTTGCCTACAAGAAAAAAAATTATAAGTAAATAAACAAAAGAAAATAAGGTAAAGAAATAAAAGTTAAACCACGATATTTTGTAACAAAGACACTGTAGTTTTAACTCTGAGTACCACAGAATGCATTTGCTGCTCTCTTAGAAATTTCTCTTCCACAATAGAAGATACTTTATTATTGATAATATATACATTTAGGGTATGCAGCAGAAATTACTCAGGAAGAAAATGTCACTCACAGATAAATTACATAAGCTATAGTATAAAACCACCATTCACGGAAAAAAGATCTAATATATTACTAATTATATTATACAATCTTAGCTTATGCCATTATAACAATATTCAGATGCCTTGTGAGTTCAGGAGTGCAGCTGGATATAAAAGCGAGGTCTGCTCTTATTAATGTCAGTGAGTTCTGTGTGTATATGGAAAGCTGTGCATATATCAGTAACCCAGCCTTTCTGTAGAAACAAGGTTAAGCTGAAGCCTTTGTAACCTTACTGGTGTTCAGTGTGTTTTGCTTATTTTACTCAGACAAAACCAAACAGGAAGAGGAAAAGATCTTTTTCTTCCACGGTCAGGAACCCCCAGCAATGGGAACTTCCTGTAGCAATGGGAACTTCAAATGTCAGAGTATATTTTAGAAGACTTTTGGTGAATTTCTGTTTCCCTGATATTTTAATGCTTGATTATGTAGGTTTTTGTTTCCTATAATGGGTTTGCCACACAGAAATATGGTAATTGAATATCTTTTATAAAGCATTAAGAATTTTGTAGCTAACCTACAAGGTGCATGTTTACTCTTTTTTGAGTGTTGTTTAAGTTCATCGTCAAATCCAAAACCATTAATCTTCCAAACAGGTTAGATATAAAGCACTCAATTTAATTGGCTATTCTACTCATACAGGGTAATTTGGATGCTCTGAAGTGCCCAAAATCTTCACAAAGGATATAGGCATAACCCAGGCCCTTTCTAAACCAAGACCTCTCTAAACTGTCAAATGTTTCCCTTAGTGAATTAAAAACATAATCTTTGAACCAAATAAACCAAAACCTTGTCCTCAAATTCAAATCTCAATGCCAAAAAGGACAGGTCATATAACTTTAAATTCTTCAGGCTGAGGAGACTACCTGATTACATAGTGTATACTGAGCACATACTTCTGACTACTTGAGCCAATAATGGTACTTATATATCATTACTCAAAACTGCGAACAATTTAACCTTGCAATTAAGTGAGTATATTCACCCTCCACGCTAACTTCCAGCATAAGGGTACAGTGAGCCGAACACATCCTGTGTGTCTTCATCCTTCTCCTAACTGCACAACTCCCAGTGCAGCCCTGTACCAGAAGGCCTCTGGAGCAGAGTAAAAAGTGAGCTACAGCTATTGAAGAGCTTCCATTCCAGAAGGTTACTTTCTGTGTTTGCAATACTATCCATCTAGACTGCCACACAGTGGGTGACTCCAAAGGGGAGCTACACAGCTGAAATTGCCTGCAGGTGATTATATGAGTGCTTAAACAATTTGTCGGCTCTGGACATATCAGGGACATTCCAGCTTTTGGTGCAGGAACAAATGTAAAGTTGCCTGTCACACAGTTAATTGTAAAGCACAGAAATATTTTTCAACACAGTCACTGATGCAGTTTGAGCACTGATTACAAAAAGAAGCACCTTCTTGCAGGTCTTACAGTAGGCTTTGAAACTTCCTACCATGCATTTCAACATTTCTTGTTAGGAAATAATTATTCCTCTGGATTTGGCAACTTTTAACCTGTAACAACCTAGGAAAATGTCTGAAGGATCTGGTCCTACCAAAGCAAAAAAAGAGAAGCTGTTCTGTATGTAAAGGATATGAAATACATTTTGACTTTTAATATGTACAGAGAAATGCAGCAATTAGGAAAAAAAATGTATAAATCTTCATTAGTGAATAGCAAAGTGCTGCATTCCATGAGGTGGGTGAGTGAAAACCTGGGGGAGGCAGGAGGAGGTAACAGTGCATACCCATGTGGAAAGAATGATGACACTGACAGCATACAAGCATTGAATAGAGATGCTGCTATCAAAAAAATGTCTCTGGACCCCATGGACTAGTCTTTGAGAACTTAGAAATATCCTGAATTCCTCTGTTATTTTTATTTAAGGGATACTGTCTGGGGGAAAATCTTACTAAAATTGAAGACCTTGGTTCACCCCCAAAAACTGTGTAGCCATGCTTTGAACTACTACAAGGACTGATTAAAAGAAAAAATATTACTCTTGATGTAAAAGCTTATCTAGTGTAAAGGGGAAAGGGTTTCAGCATGTCTGTTTCATTCTGGCTCTCCTTCTGAAACTGAGACTTAGGATCACTATTAATAGAAGAATAGTTACTGAAAGTATTTTTTAATTTATGTTTTGCTGCAAGGATTTAAATTGCAGGAAAGACTTTCTTCAAAGTTACATTTTCTAGAACAAAATTATGCTCAGTCTGTTAGTCACATATATTTTGATAAATGTCTTTCCTTGGAATAAATTGAAAGAAAGCATATCAATATGGCAAATACATTTAGTCACAGCTCACTGCACAAACTAGAGGACCTTATACACTTACAATCATGTCTCTCATATGACACCTGAAGTGTGACCCTATATGTCACACCACAACCTCTATCATATGATCCAGTACACAGACTCACACTCTGGATCAACAAGTCAATGGACAGGTACTCTTTAGTTACGAGAAACAGTCAGAAATTTTATACTGTCCCAGTCTACCACTGCCAGTTTGTCTTCTTATTAGGATTCAATTTTTTCAGATTTGCACACCTTTGTTATATACTTCCTGCCCCTTTAATAAGATCAGGGAAAACTAGAACTAATTCAGCATAATATCCTACGGATTTCTCTCGTTTGATTGTCTTTAACATTTTATCTTAGGAAGATGTTTACTCCAAATTACACTTTTGACCCTACTTGTAGCATTTTCACTTTTTCCCTTCTTCCTTCTTTTGTTACGAAATTTAGAGCCTGTGCCCGAAAAAGGAAGTTCTTTTGGCATAATAAAAAGGAAAACACACACTGGAAAGTTTCAATAAGACAGTATTTTTGGATCATGCCCTGCAGCAAGTAATCAAAAGCAATTTTTTACTCTTTTATTATTATTTTTAAAAGATGCCTATTTTCCTTTTTCTTCCCTTTTCACATCCACAAAGACCCCATATGTGTTCATGGGCTGACCTCACACATCTTCCCTGATTGTCTGTTTTAACCATGCATGTTATAACCATAACCATGTTATAACCATCCCTTCACCTTAGGGCTGCAACTGACATGTTGATCACAAGTTCTTCACCATCTCAGGCCTGCAACAAGTATCAGCAACATCAGCTTGCCAATACCTGAATGAGGGACTCATATAAAGAGGAAACAATGCAGCAGAGAAAAAAACCTTTTAATCCTATTAAAGAATCCCATATCTGGCCCTCATTTCCACAGCTTGGTGTTATTTAATGCTGTGATAATGTTCTCACCAACTAAAACCAAATAGCTCATTTACGTGTTCTCAATGAGCACACCCTTTTTCACAGACTAGTCTCCTGAAAGTTAAGTTCTTGTATATAATGCACAGAGGAATTAACTGGTATCTAGAAGGTGAGAAAAAACCCTGTATTTCCTGAATCAATGAAATCCTGAATCAGAAAAATGAGTCATCTTGGAAAACAACTGCTAAGGAAGCACAGAAGATCCAATGGTTCTGTGATGTGTTGGAGTTCCTGCACAACTGGGAACCAAACTGCAAATGTACAAGAAATTCCTTCCTCAGAGTTTGAAACCAGTCCAAGCAAATTCAACTGTTTTGCTGCCAATGGGAAGGCAACAGTAAAACCTGACAAGCCAGTTGGAAACAAGCCTTATAGCCCCCTGGAAGTGAAGACAGTTCATAATTGGAGCACTATGAAAATTTGTGAGAAACAGCTGCAAAGTTTAGGAAACAGGTTTGGGGTTTTGTGTGCTCTCAGTACCTATTTCCATTAGACTTTTCTTTTTATTACCATTTTATATACACTCACCAAAGAAGGCTTGGTTAAACTGAAGAAATAAGTAGCTTCAGGAAAACTCTATTTAGCATTAGTAGACATATTTGCTTACGCAATTCACTTTGTGCTGGCTTACCCTATACTCAGCCTTCCAGAGATATACACTCTTTCTACATCCTGAAGTTGTATCTTTGCCAAAATGACTGTCAGAGTAGCTCTAACAAGGCTGCCTGGCATCTCCAAGTCTCAGGGCCATAGGACATAATACGTATGTACTGAATCCTAAATGTGACCCTATTTCTATTTGGACAGACATAAGCTCTCTACCTTTGACAGGCAGTGTATAACCAGGTGCATTTTAATTCCTTTTAGTAATGGACATCTGTTGACAGGGAGCCTATAATAATGTTTTCCATCTGCATTGTTCCTTCTAATACTTATTAACAACAGAAAAAAGAAACTAACAGAGAAAAACAAACAAAAAACCTCCCTTATATTGTGTACTTATTTACTTTCAAGCTTTACTGCTTTGATGTCAACACTAATTATTACAGAAAATAACCCTAAGCTACTTTGAATCACTATATCTTAATTAATAAGTAAGCTTCAAGTTTGCATAGTGAAGACAACAGGAGACCAAGAAAGACAGCAAAGGAATGGATTCTTCATGAGGCTTGCTGTCAAATTCACAAATAAGGACATGGACTTAACATGTCAGTTGTACTCATGACACAGCTGTACTAATTTCATCAAGGGAACTATCAGCCATAAGTAAAGCTGAAACAGTGAGCATGTCAGGAAGGAAAGTCTTCTTAGCTTAGCTTTAAAGAGACATATTTATTCATAACAGTTTCCTATCTTTTATCCCCAATGCTATGTAGAGCTAATCCTAATGAAAGGAGACATTACTAACATAGACATGGCTCCTATCATAGGCATGTCATTATCTAGAATCAATTTCCATCAGCCCAGCAGCCACCCATATATCATGACTGAAGATCAGCCAGTTGTTTCATTGATCACATCTTTTTCCTCTCTTTCCACTGCTTCCAGTCAAGATCACTGACATGTTGCTACCAAAAAGTGGTATTAAGAATTACTCATTTTGTGATTTTCAGTATGAGATAACCAATATACAAATAATATATCTATTTATGTAATAGAATTCATCAACAACAACAACAATAATAAATTTAAAATACAAAAACATTTAAATTTTTGAAGTGAAACAGTCTTATAAAATATTCAAGCCAATATCTAAGTTCCAGATACTTGCTGCCTTTTTCTGTTCAGTTATTAGATTTTGTTTGGGATGGGAAGATGTCCTCCACTTTTACCCTCAGACATGGTTGTTATCCTATAAGGACAGATGAAGGGAAGGTGTAATGCAAAAAAGGTCAATATTTTTAAGCATAGTATTACCAATAATTTCTCTCAGTGGGTACTGGAGAAGACTCTAAATTCACTCTAAATGTCTTGATCGCTGATAAGGATATGCACATTTCAGAATAGAAATAAAAATAACCTTTAAAAAATCCTCTGTATTACATGCTTGAACAACTAGTATTTGAATAGTAAATCACCATTCAGAAGTTAAGCTGATTTATTTTCTTGTCTGTAATTCTCAGTTGACATTATGCAAAAAGATATTGGCAAATTTCAAAATTCTACCTAACAATCAAGAGGGAAGTACAACTACTGTGGTAAATGTTACCTTTTGAAACTATGTGTAACAAAGAAACACAGCATTTCTTTACAAGTCATAGCAGGGGTTTTTTCTTTAAACCCGACCTAACACTTCACACATGGAGTACAAATGACTTTATGGTTGTCTAAACAAGTATAACTTTTAACCTGCTACCTTCTCAATACTAAACTGCAGGAGACACAACATACATTCACTTTACTTTTAAAATTATTTTCTTTAAGAAACAAGAGCTTAAGAAACAAGTAAGTCCAAAGTATCATCCATCCCTGGCAGCACACATGCCATAAATGATCTATAAATATGCAGTGCATCTGCTGATTCAGTAAGCTGTAATGGCAGCAAAAAAAAACCAGTGCAAGAGGCTTTTACATCACCTTGACACTGCAATAAAAGCCTTTGTAAACTAGTAATTGGATCATTAATTACTGATCTCCCCTTTAGCAGTCATGATGAAGAAAGTAATTTGGTGTATGTAAAAACACCTATTGTTTTAGAGTTTGGTTACATGTTATTTTTGTCAAATCACTTTCTTTGAAGGAAATTAATTACCTCTTTAAAGAGGAACAGAAAACTTGAAAATGAAACTCCAGTGGATCCCAGAAGTAAAAATCATAATGAATTGTCCAATTTAGTTTCATACCTTCTGTGCACAGGCTTGACAGTGTGATACTGTATAATCAAATTAGTTCAGAGCAATGACCTGTTATACCTGGGTTACAGCTTAAAGAACAGATGTGCAAAAATAAAATACCAATGACTGTGGTTGTTTTTTGAGACACTTCATCACCATCAAGGTTATTTTGCTCATGTATACACGTTTATACATACATGCAGGAAAACTCCCATGCACCTTACATTAAGAGGAAGGCTAGGTTGCAAAATTAAATATTCAAAGGTAAGGGTGGTATAAGACTTAGCTTGTCATGAAGCATTAATTTAGTCCCTATACAAATATATTTACATGTAATATTTCATAATACTATGGTAAAGGCCCCCATCCCCACAATCATCTTCTGTGCACAGAAAGAAAGGTGTAACTTAAAAAAGTTAATTAAAAAATAATATAGTCAATATCATTGTTTCTTCAGTTAATGACCTCTTTCACTAGTTACTGAATGTAATCTAAATGCAGATCTAAATGCAAAATTCTTTGTCTCCTGAGAGCTCTGGTGCTGTGAGCATGTTCTCCAGGAGTCAGGGTTGAATTCAAGGAATTGTTTCTTTGTGGACCATCTGCATAACGAAATGAACAGGATGCTACAATTACCCTCTTAAAATGAGCTGCTGACATACAGACATACCATCAAATACTGTGAAATGTTCCAAACAATTAGTGCCAAACTTGAGAAATACAGGGCTTGATTTTTCTTTAATATTTTCTAGGATTTTAGTTCTGCCTTTTCCTAGCTCTACTATACCCATTCTTAGAAAATGGCAAGAATTTACAAAAATCTACTCACCAAATAAGCAGTAAATTTTATTACATGATTAAAACAAACAAACAAAAAAAAATTCATCTTCCCAACATCCATCCAAGGCTGCTCATGTCCATGTATGCTGGATGTAAAATTCCTTTGAACAGAACTTCCTTAAGAATGTTCTTCAAAGAAAAACAATATGGTTAAAAATATGTTGTGGAGATACAAGGTTAAGATTGTTAAAGTAATAAATAGAGAGACAGAGATGTAATTTGCATTTTAAATTAACTTTGAATCCTAAAGAAAAAAAGTAGATTTCTTAATTGTAATTTGCACTGTCTTCATTATTTCAGAAGAATGTGGAACAGTGGAAGAAGTCTCCACAGAAGAATAGTGGATGTTAGCTCTGTAATTATTTCATTTCACTGAATACATAAAGAAGCACATTGCTCAGGGAGCTTTCCACAGTCAACAAGAACTACACTCATAATTATAGCCTTCATGGTAGCTGAAGCTGTAATAAAAATTACATAAGGGATTTAATCTCAGTCTCTTGTTTTTGTATGATCACAATTACCCAAAAATATATCTCCTGAGGCTAAATATTTCCAGAATGAGTTTAAGTAAAAGGTCAGTATTTTCCACTACTTTTCAAGGAAAATTCCCTCACATGCTCTACTTGTTCATGTTTAAATTTCTGGAAAGTTGTGATAAGAGGAGAAAAAAAAGCCGCAATACTTAATGCTTGCAAAACCATCAGGGAATTCCACCTCATAAATTTGGCCAGGCCCTACATCTCATTGCACAAAGCAGTCCTTCAGACAATGTAACTTGTGTGGCTCACAGCAAAAGAGTTTTTCAGAAGCAAACAAATTGTGTAGCAGAGCCTGGACCACCCTTCTCTTCTCCAGGCAGAAGAGCTATATTCACAGAATAGAAGGTGCATAATTGTGATGTAAACACAGAGACTATACTGCTCCAAGAGAGGTCAGTAACTTACTCTTGTTACAAATGCATTAAGGACAACAAAGCAATGTGCTTCAAAAAGGCAGCAATTGACTTCAGGTAGCATTGTGTACAAATAACACTTGTAGTACAGCCATTTTCAAACCATCCTCTCCCTTGCTTCAGTTGCTCATTTCCTTAGGTGTGCACCTTAGTTGACAATATAATTTATCCAGATTAACACAACTCTTCAAATGAGAGGTTTTTACATTTGTCTTGTGACTCTCAACTTCAGTTTTATTTTCAGAAAAACTGCCATTGTACTATCCTGCCTAAAGAAGACTAACAGAAAATGCACCATGTCATCTCCATGATCTGTCCAAAGACTTATGCACTTCACTCATGAACTACTTATTCATCTCTATGCAGTATGAAGCTGAAAGTCCTGGGTGAGGAAACACAGCAAGAAGTATGAAAATTACATGCAAACAGTTTTGGTTGATTGTTTGGGATTTTTTTTAATTTTAAATTAAAGAAGCTGCCTCTTCTCATTATGCGTTCTCGATATCTCTGTCCAGGACTCAGACGTCAAAAAAATAGATGTGGGATCCAGCTGGCACAGGTGTCAACACAATGACCTTAACAGATATGGCCAACTGATTTGTAAACAACAGAAGGATCATTCCCTGATTTAAATCTGGCAGTGAACACTTGGAAATGCACCCGTCCCTTGGAAGACTGCTCAGCAAAACACTTTTCTTTCCTGCCTGTGTCTGCTCAGCACAGACAAAATAGCATAGAACATCTTTGCTGTACTGTAAGAACTGCAGTCCTTGTCAGAGTGAAGGCTTTATAAAAATGCAAAGCATGAATAAGCTATAATAAATTTATTATGATTAGACTATTGTATTACCTGAATCCGACATTTTTTAAAAAGTGTGTGATAATATTTTACATATTTTACAGAGAATAGAAATTTTAACCTCAGTATTCTTCTGTTGCTGTTTATTATTATGAAAGTAAATTTGGACTATTCATATCTATCAGAAGAAAATAAAATCAGATTCAAATGAAATTTTGATTGGTAATTCTGAAAATATACAAATAGTGACACTATTAACATTTTTTATTTTGCATTTTATAATGGACTGTGATCTGTAATTCCCATTCTAGAATTTGTTGAAACAAAGAGATACCACAGGATTTTGCAAATGCAGAATCGGCTATGCTCGCAGCTATACACTGTACACAACACAAGCAGTTAATGACTTTTTAGGGTGACATTGCTTTTCCTGCTTTTCTTTTTTTTTTTTTTAGATCACCCTCTGTCAAATCTGATAAAGAACTGGAAAAGTATGATATGCTTTGGGAATAACAACTTTGGCAAACTACACATCTCAATGAAAACAGTTACAGATTTTATCTGTTTCTCTGCTACAACTCAGCATCTTTTCTTTTTCTTTGTTGATTTCAAATGAGGTCTTATGCAAAAAAAAAAGATGGGAAGATCTCTAGTTCCAACATTAAATTTCGTAAATGACTGTGTTATTAAGATGTTTCTTGTAACTTTCTTTATTGCTTGTTTTTGCAACATCCTTTCTTGTATAAGCAAAGTATAATAAGGAATTTTTTATTTCTTGGAGTAAAGTCAGAAGCAACAAAAGCTCATAATAAAAAAATATCATATTCCCTGGCCTTCATATTTTTCCAAGTATTAAACCTCACTGCACTTTTTCTTTAATTTCAGGTACTGCACACACCAAGAATTTAGTAGGAGTTTGTCTGTTCCTAGGAAGAATAAAATTTCAATAGGATCCTTCAAAGCCTTTTACTTAAGTATCCCTTGCAATCATAAAATCTTTTGTACTTATTTCCAAAAACTCTGCCACATGCAATCAACATCATGTAATCAGACATGGGAGTTAAATAAATAGTTGAATGCAATCCTAGAGAGAGACAACTTTGGATACAATTTTACTCAGCTACTTGTCTCAACTTGTATCAAACCATGAGGAAAGTTCCTGAGCCAGCGCAGTGCCATAATCTTCTCACTGGCAGCCGCTGCTTTCACGCTTGATTCTTCATGTCCCTGAACATGACAAGGAAGCATTCCAGGTGACACCTTACAGTAAGGCACAGCTTATGAGTTACCAATCCACAGGGTAACAGAAGACCAACGTGACCACTGACCTCATCTTGACAGCTTGGATACACTGAGGAATGGGAGCTGTCTCATCTAAGACAGGCATAATAAAATAGTTGACTCTGCAAGATTCATGCACTTTTTAGCTTCTGTGGAAACTGTCCACTCCAGCAACAAACACTTCAGAACTGTTGTGTAACCAGCAAACTGGGTATGGTGGATGTCAAGACTGCAATTCTTTCCCTGGTTTAAAGGCCCCCATCAGGAGAACTCGGGGGCAGACAGCACAAGAAAGTACCGGTGCAGATTGTTCTTCCTCAAACACTGTATAACAAAGGCAGACATTCCACATTGGAGACTTCAGGCCCTGTTCCCAGCCCTGGCTTTGTACAATGCCTTAGTTACTTAATCTGCTAGAAGAGATTAATCATAAAAAGAGCAAATTTGGGAAAGCTTTGAACACAGAAAAGGCGTTATGAAGTCAATGTACAGGAATGAATAAGCGCTAATAGAAAAGAGTGAAATGTGTATCACAGTTTAAGAATTTAGAAGATTTTGATTTTTGCAAATTTTACAAGACCCAGAAGAAGACTGTCACACAGAAAGTCAAAAAAGCAAACCTGGCAGTTAGAGGAAAGTGAACTGAATACAGGAAAAAATTCGATCTTTTGCTTTGTTTAAATGCTTTGTGCCTGAACAGAACTCAAATTTTAGCAAGTGACCCCCGACTGAAATCTAATAATTATAAAAATAGTTGGCTGAAATGTGGATCTTCAGTTTTTCCCAAAAGAGTAATGAGCAAAGAATTCAAAATACAAGGAATCTGAATGCTAAGCTTTGTTCTGACAGTGATCCATTGATTTCCAGTCCATAAAACCAAGATAATAAAGCTTTCTTCCACTTATAGAGATAAAGGAATGAATGCAAGCCATTCAAATACTACTGTGATGAGTGCTCTGCAAAGGACCATTAAAAAATTGGAGACTTAAAATAATCCAGGCTCTTTTAGTAAGAATTAAAAGAATAAATATGTCTCATTTCTCCAGATACCATCCATTCCCTACAATAAAAAGGGAGATGCTGAAAAAGGACCATGGAGTAATAAGCAAAAAGAGATTGGTAACAATCATTTCAGGAAGCAAAGTATAGCTGACCACGAAATCTAGTTACTTAAATTTTTAAATTCATATATGATTCTGAAACACAACGTTAAAAGGAAGAAGCAATGAGAAATGGGCTCTGATTCTGTGCACAAAGGAGCAAATACCTTCTCAAAGGTGAATGCCCAGGGCTTAGATTCATCCGGCTGATATGCAGAATCTTATTTTTTCACATTGTGAATTTAGTTTTCAAGAGTAACCTTAATTTTTTACACCAGTAACTTTTTTTAAAAGCTCTTCTTTACAGTTCTTGTTTGCTTTTGAGTTAAATCACATTCTAATAGGATAATTCGGAAAAGAGAAAGAAATTATATTAAAAAATCACCTAGTTCACCTATTTCACATAAAGCTAACATAAATTAAATTAGTCTGTGTATAAACAAAATAAAAGAAAAAATAAATAAATGTGGTGACAGCTATGATGTTTGGGAGTACACATACCTACTTTTTTACTTAATTCAGATATTGTTAATTTCAATATTTAAAAAACATTCATTATATCTTAGCAAGTATTATGTGGTATTTACCAACATCAAAATACTGTTCTTAGTACATATTTGATATCACCCAGAATGCTGTCAGATTGCATTGCAAACACAGATGTGAGAAAGAATCTGGTCAGCATTTTTCACATTGTCTTTATGGAGTAGTTTATTTCTTCTGGCTTAGGAAAATACTTGGCTTTGTTTTATATAGATATAGCACTTTTAAATAAGTGTTAATGGGGATTTTTTGTTTTGTTTTCTGCTATCATTAGAGAAATAAGGATCATTGAAACAGAAGTATGCCCATTAATTAAACTACATTAAATACATTGAACATATTTGTGGACACACTTTTTTTTTTTTTTTTTTTTGAGAGGAAAAATGTGTTTCTTCATATACTAAATTCTCATTTTTTAATTTATAAAAATTCTAATACATCACTTTCATCTGACAAGAGTAATTATTTTTATATCTTGAAACATTTTGCCTTTGGTGACTAGGGTCACATGAGTTATACGATGCCAGAATGTGCATTATTACAAAAGCCTTATGTGAAAATTCACAAATTTTTGGTCTTTCTATAAATTAAATACAGCAGCTAATGCTGTATTTAATGGAATTTTTCCAGGACTTCACCATTAAAAAGAGCTGCTTACAGTAAAACAATACACATTTTTCAGATGTTGAATACTGTTTTGTTAATCAGTTCTGCATCAATTGTTTTTATTATGTAGCTCTTCCTCACACAATGCACATAAATCCCCAGCCTCTTTCTCATTAGAACTTTCTCTAAAATCTGCACTATAATGTGCACACTATGGAGAACACAATGCACTTGATAAAGAAAAATGATAGCATTATATCTGCTTCAACATTACTATAAACAGTCAACATTTTAAAATATTACCACACTGTTTCAATACTTACTCCAGGAAATTTATTTCCGATTATTTCATATTACCATATTGTTCATATTGTTTGCTGCTGGGAGAATATGGAGTAAGTTATAAACAAGCTCACTAGATTTCTAGCTTTGACTACGCATTAACATTATACTTAGTGAAAAAGATAATCATAATCAATATAAATGCCTCCAAAGGAAATAGAAAAATTCTCAGCTGACTTCTGAATTCATGACTTGCATATTTTGCCCTTTGCTCTGCCTTGTTCATTATTTATGACTCAGGATAACAGATACCAGGATACATTAACATTTCAAATTGAAAAGAAATTTCAATTTTTGTACCCTTTCCTACCAGTGGAAATACTTCTCAACTACAAGCAAAAAGCGTCTTTGTGCACATATTAAAATCTTTCCCCAAAGCAAGTTCCATACTTTAGTGAAGAGCATTCAGTAAGCCAACATTAGGTATCACATGCACTTGCCATGCTGGATTTCCACTCTCAATTGCTGGTATTTTTTAGCCATTTTCTTTGCAGTGTTGTAAAGGCCTGAATAGGAGGCTGGGTAAAAGACACCTAGCATATAATTTCTTAGGAGCTGGCATAAGTGGAAACTCATATAATTTTAACTTTCAAAACAAGAACTTCAAAAAGTCACCTTTGCCCAGAGAAAAAGCAAAAGTTGCCAATGAACATCACAAATAGAACTAAGACTTCCAGTCATTGCTCAGCTGAAAGGAACTTTAAAAATGTGAAGCTCCATATTGAACTCTCGATGATTTCTGGATGAAATCTGCCCATACTGCAATTTTAAAAGGCAGTTCGTGTCACTGTTTTCACAGGAAAATCAGCCTGTACCTCAAGAGCCTCTTCAAGCTTGTACAACTCCAGCTGGAACTTGCTTTGCAAGCAGAACTTTTCTGAAGTTTGGCATTGAGAAATAAACCCTCTCCTTCTCCCAGCTCTATGGGGTGTTTACAAGGAGCACAGCAAAAAAAGATTAGTGAAGAGATTTGACTCTTTGAATGGATGGCAGGTCTTTTCACCAAGATGCTAATTTTAAAGTCATCTTTCAGAGGAAATAAAACACTTTTTTTTAGCTGTGTCTAAAGAAGAAATAATACAGCTGATATTAAACAAATATATTGTGCTAAGGATACAATCTCATAAGATTCATGAACACTTTGCTACTTTTCTGAATTTCTACATTGAATGAGAAAGTAACTTCAGAGTTTATTTGTTCCCCGTATTTTTATTTACTTATAAATTTGACGTATAAATCAAATAATAATAGGACTCACCACTAGGCGTAATGAGATATATGAAAACAATTCTTGTTATAAATCATGACAGTCAAAAAACAAATAAGAAATGGCAAATGCTTTGTTAGTGTCAAGTTCTCTGTTTTGTGTCTACTTTCTATTTCTTTAGTTGTGAGTTCTGTGTAACAATGCAGAGATGTAACTAAAAACAGGTGAAGTGTATAGCAACCTTAGATTATTGCATAGTATACAATCTGCATTTTCTAGTGACTTAATGCTTAGGAAACATTTCTAAAACTTTGGATTCTTCTGGCTGTTCTTGAATTTACTGATGCTAGTAAATTTTTTCTTTTGAAATAATAAAAAAAATATTCATATTGCAATTCATATTGCAATGAGCACCTTAACAGATAAATCTCTCTGGTATAACGGACTAATTTCATATATTAAAAAAATTGTTTTAAAATATTGGTAGCATGCAACAAGGATTTAGAGCATCACCAGGGCCACTGTCACATATTTGTCTATTTTCTTCATCAAACTCCAGTACAGCAAATTTCACCCTTAAATCTCAGAAAAAACATCCTATAGATTCATAGAATAGTTTAGATTTCAAGGGACCTTTAAAACTCCTCTAGTCTAACCCCACTGCAATAGGCAGGGATATTTTCAACTGCGCGGCTCAGAGCCCCAACCCACCTCACCTTGAAAGTTTCCAGGGATCCCCATTCCCATCTACCACACCTCTGGGCATCCTGTGCCAGTGTTTTACCACGCCCTTTTTAAAAACTGTCTTCCTTTACTCAATTCAAAATTATGGCTCCCAGGAAAAACAGGTTTGTCTCTCAAGACTTTTTCCAAATAAAAATTAGAAAAATATAAATACTGTTATTGAAAGTGCACAAGCAAGAAAAATACTTTCTTCTTTATTTCTTTTTTTAAGTTTTGTAATATATACCCAGCAGAATTTGTTCCAGGTATTTACAGGTCCTCCATATAAATGTGGACTTGCTTCAAAGTCTGATATTTAAATATTTATTACTTAACAATTGTTTTTCGTTCATGCTTGTGCCTGATATTAAAATTTTCCATCAGCTTTAGTTTTTCTGTTGTTTTACTTGAGAAGATTTTTTAAGAAATCTGAGTCAAATGACCACTTAAAACTTACACAAACTATCATGTTCAGCTTCTATTGGCTTCTAGCAGAAAAATCTAGTCTGCAAGCATTAGTCTTTACATGAAAGGGGCTGAGCATTTGCATTTTTTAAAATAGGTTACCTTGAAGGTGCTTAGGTTAACTGGATTAATTTTTTGTAATTAAAACACAAATCCTCACTCTGATGCATATGAGAGATTTCCTACAAAATTCAGGGAAGCCAGAAATATTCTGACCAGATGAATTCAACAGAAAATAATCCCATTGTCTAGATCTTCGTGCAAACTCTTCAAATACACACTTAAAATAAAAATTTATTTAAAACTTAAATGTAGGAAACACACTAGAATCAGACAATTTGATGGCTTTATAATCAATTATAATGCCTCTCTCAACATATAAACTGAAACTTGGCTGCACCTGAAAAAGGAGCAAAACTCCCACTGAGTGCAGAGTCTAGATTTCTCTACTGCAGAGCAACGTGGAGACACTACTGTCCATCAGGGAACTGCAGCTCTCACCTTGTCATCCTGGAGACAAAACCTTTGCTTTCAGACTGCTTTACTCACCACAGCTCTTCTTGCTGATTATCTACATGGGTCAGACCAGAAACCTGTGAGGTCATTGGCTGAGTGAACCTGAAACAGCCTTCAGGAATACACTCACAATCACTGTTACGTTTTCTCCTGCACCACACTCAATTTCCTTTTCTGTCATTTTCTTGACTTCTATATAACCAGTTCTAAAACTGCCCAGCTTTTGAATTGACTTCATGCTGCCACCACCATCACAACTAGTATGAGACACTCAGACATAGTTAGCAATATTGTCCAGACTGATAGCAAAAGGAAAGGAAGAAAAAAGCAAAGCAATTAGCATAACCCCAAATGAAAGTCTGGAGATTAAAGCCTACCTATTCTTAAGCACTATGTTTTCATATATTTATTTATACATATTCCTGTACCTATTGCACCAAATAAAAAAATCACCAATGGGAAAGGAGTTTTCCTATTTGTTTTTTCAAGAGTACTATGATCCTAAATTGAAGAAATAAAGTTAGCAAATATAAATGAGACAAAAAACCTCATTTTTTTACCTCTCCTTTTCCCCAGCAGTAACAATTTGCACATGTGAGAGTCCCTTAAACAGAGATTTTTTTTCTTCTGAGGATGCTATGGAATATGAAAGAAAAAGAGTCATTCATTATTTCCCTTGAATATTACAGTTATTTACCCATTTTCTGGTTTTGACTGTAGATATTTTAGATGTCAGTAGCATTAACTTTGAAAAAAATTTTTCTGTGGAAGAAAAACCTTTTTTTAAAGGCCTACAAACCATGAAGAGCTGTTCTATTGCTGCAATGGTGAAAGTAAAGTGGTACCTTTACACATATTATTCCCATCCTTAAGGCTGGTGATGTCCCATATTTTGGGTGAAGGAGGCATAGGAAATGAAGATGAGGGTTAAGGATTCAGGGCCAGGTTTGTTGCTCCTGCTTCCTTCAGGCCATGACTGTCACTGCAGCCTAAGGTGATCACTCAGCTCATCCTCTCCCTGTCTTCAGCAGCAACCACTGCACCAAACACTAACCTCTCATACAGCAGCAACAGCAAGCTCAGCATGAAAAATAATCAACTGGGCAATTTCACCAACCTTAATTATTCTGGGCTGCTGCCTACTTAGATTAGTCCTGAAAACCATCCAAGACATTATCTACACAATCAGCTGCAAAGTCCAACATGCTTACTTCTTCTACCACTTCTGCCAAAGATGCACAAACAAGCCCTCAGCTGGAAAGGGCATAATTGTATTTATGCAAACTGTGATCATGCTGGTAACCCCAGCCACTCTATTGAGCTTATTATCAGTCACACACTAACGTGTAGAAGCAGCTGTTGGCAAATGCTGCTCTAATTCAGAGAACACAAGGGGCTGGCATTTACCTCTGAGGATACGTTCAATTGCTAATTTTACTCATTTGCATCTTGTTAGAAATTCAAGCCAATCCAAGTAACAGAATACATCAATCTTAGGAACACAGAAATTTCAGTTCTTTTCAGCAAACATGAAATACTTCATTTATTTTAATAGTCTCAATATGTTACTTCTACATGAAAAGGTGTTGCAAAACATGTGATGCTAAGTTTATTGAGTATCCACAGTTTGCATAAACTCTATTTTTTACTGCAGTCCACTGCAAGTACTTTAAAATAGAGAATATCTTCACAAAGCATTTCAGCCTGTGCTCCTTCAGGTTGGTGTTATCTGCTCACACTTTCAGGAAGGAACGTGAACTCAGCACAAACCCTCCCTGGCATCAGCCTGCAGCAGGATCCGTTGTGCCACCAAAAGCTCAGTGTTTACCACGTAAGAGCTGGCAAGGGACTCTTTTTCCACTTCTCACCCCATCCCACCAGCGAGGAGGCTGAGGGTGCACAAGAAGCTGGGAGGGGACACGGGTGAGACAGCTGGCCCCAGCTTGTTGTCCCCAGCAAGGTGCCCCATAGCATACAATGTGTTGGTCAGTAGTAAAAACTGCAGGGGAAGAAAAAAAAATCTGAAAGAACAAAAGTTCTTCTGCAGCCCAGAGGAAAAAGACTTCATGTCTGTTCTCACTCTTTGGAAAATGCATTAATCAAGAAAGGGATGACGAATCTTTTAGCTCTTTTACCTTCTTTCTTCAGTACTTGACTTTCAGTTATCATAAACCTCATTTTTTCTCTTTTAAATATTATCTGACTGTTTCATCAAATCAATACAGCTTTCAGATTTGATGCAGTAAAATATTGTATTGAACTTCAACAGTCATGAACTAAGTAATTCCGAATAAATTTCCAATTTTCAAGTATATAAAAATATTTAATTAATAATTTGAACCTAATTTATGAATCTATATTTTCTCCTCATATAATTTTAGAACTGCCTCCCCTCACTGATTTTAAATTCACCAAGCATCTTTTTCTAATAAAATAAATAGTTAAATTATTACATCATATAACTTACTCTCTCTTATTACTGGAATGGTAATGATAGAAATAACCCTTTTCTTCTGGTTTCTTGGATCCTCATTTTAAAGACCAGGAAAGTACTTTCTCTAAATGCAATTGGCTTTGAAATTTTCTTCCAACAAAACCTATTGTTCTCTTCTCTGTAGATCTTTTCCTATATAAAAATTTATTTAATATTTTTATTTAAAAAACATTAATCCATTTACAGGTTTGTTAGCTCACAACATCTAGAAGACTATGCTGAAAACCTAAAACAAATTAGCCAGTTCATGAGGCACACAGCAATGCATACTCTCAAACATAAATATCATTCTATAATTAAAACACAGTATAATCTGTTCTTCTTATTTCTTCACATCTTTTAAATTCAAAACTTCTCATATTAAAAGATGGAAAAAACATCTAACTGAACTCCAGAGCAAAGCAGTTAGGAGATGTGTTTAGGCATTGAACATTGAACTATTTTGTCTTTTTTAGGTAGGCTCAGTCCTCATCATTATTAATGAACATGCATTCAAGTTTAATGAGATGAAGTTTTACCATTTGCAGCAATCCTAGGAGCCCAGATTACATACAGTTATAAGTGTTGCTCTCTATTTCTGTTTACACACAGTCTTAGGCAAATGCAGAAGCTTATACTTTAAGATTAATACCACTGACTTTACCAGGATGATTTAGAATGCATAAAAACTACGACTGTATCTTTCAAGATGAAGGTTTAAAACACATGCAAGGCTAGATGAATGCTTTGAATGTAAATCCTCACCTTAAATGACAACAGGAATCATCTATTTAAATGAACTATTAAGAGACATCATAGATTCTCATATCTCCTTCACACAAATGCTGGATGCCTTTCAAGAAATGCCCTTTGATCAAGTACGAGATGTTCTTCAGTAATACAAGTTATTGAGCTCGATAACAAATTAACAGCATGTCACTTAATGGACTGTGATAAATAGCAGCCTGTATTAGATGTTGTAATGGTAATTATTCATTCTAAATTCTGTGAAGCTTTAAAAACAGTTTAGAAAAAAAACAGCAGAAACACTCCACAAGTCCTAAAGCAGAGCTTTCCTGCTTAATAAAGCATTGTCAGTTGACCAAGTTAAACTCTAGACAGCATTATATTGGTTCTATCACAATAGTACCTAAAAGCAGCAGTCAAGGATTAGGACTCTCTTGACTATTCCTCAACCTGTAATTTGGAAATGCAGCTACAATTTCATGCTTATGTTTTTATCATAAATAGTTCACAAGTACATGATCCGATGGGGCTGTCTAGTTCAGCAAAATCTGCTTTATTTTTGCAGGGAATATAACAGCCAAAGCATTTGGTGGATTATGCTACGTCATACCAAATTTAAACCTCTGATAGGCAGGCAAGATCCCTGGCCTTGAAAAAGACCTACTATGCACTCCTAAGACATCCAAGCGGGCTTAGCGAGGCTTCTGATGAGCCAGCCGGAGTGAGAAAGTTTTGGGGTAGCTTAGAAATGAAAATGCCAGCTACTTAGCATATACTTGTGGAACCAAAATACTTCCACACCCCAGCAAGGCTCACCTAATCAAGAATAAATTGGAGAGGCAAAAGTATGTATCTACATTTCTAGTGGACACTAGGGCATCACAAGCTGATGTGATACAGTCCAGTCACAGCTGTGCAACACTTGAACTGCAGCTGTATCCACCATGAATCACACTGAGACCCTGGCCACTCTGTCCTCCAAGAACAGTAAAGCATTTGGGAGCTGTTATATGTGTAACTCCAGTTACAGATAAAATAAACAAACCTCATGAAGTAAGATCTACAAATGGAGATCCATTGTGGGAGACAAAGAGGTCCGTGTGTCTTGGTTCCCCATTGCTACAATCCAAAGCCTAAAATGCAGGGGAAAACTCAAATCCATCAATCATCTACAACTGAGTTGAATTCCCTTTTGTCACTTGCTATTAGAC
This sequence comes from Corvus brachyrhynchos, assembly GCF_000691975.1. Taxonomy (NCBI): domain Eukaryota; kingdom Metazoa; phylum Chordata; class Aves; order Passeriformes; family Corvidae; genus Corvus; species Corvus brachyrhynchos. The sequence continues at coordinate 1,053,896 of NW_008237244.1, forward strand.
AATCAATTCGAAAATTATTTACAACCCCTCTAGACAAATATGATTAGAAGAGATCTGGCAACAGTACTAGCTGCAATCATACAAAGATAAATCTTTAATAACATCTACTCTTACAGCAGAAGAGTTTTCAAAAGGAAATTGGAGAAAAAACATTCAGCTAGAAAGATCTAAAGAACAACAAATACTCAGAAAAATATAGAGCAGCTAAAAGAAGAATGATGAAATATATTAAAAACTAAAAAGTTATTGAAATTCATTTCACAAAATGCAGTTTCTGAAGTTTTGCTTTTTGAGCTTGCTTACCCCATTGCAATAAACCATGCAATAGTGAAGAGACAGTTTCTATGGCTTGTTATTGCCAAAGAAATCACTTAATAATGTATTTTAGCGCATTTCTGCCAGAAGTCTTGACTGTAGGAATTTACTTAAGGAACAATATTTTTACAAGTCAAAATAACTTCTGATAGTCATCTTAATTAAATTTCAGAAAGTACTATCTGAAAAATATTTCTCACCAGCCAACATAAGGAGTCCTGGGGTCAGCAGGACGTAGAAGACATATCAAGAATACAAAATATATAGTCTTTCCCTTGTAATCCTGTACAGCCTTGGTTCAGAGCAGTTAAAGGGAAAATCCTCTTGTGGAGTATGCAAGACAATCCCTTAGGAAAAGTCCCTATATATTGCAGTGATACACAGGAGCCTCAACAAGTTCTGCAGAGCCATAGATATTAGCAACCAAATACTAACAATTCTCTCCTAACCCTCTGTGAATTGTGATTTTTGTTCAGAGGATTCTAAAAACTCTCTGTTGGTATTTTTAGTGACATAAAATGCACACCTCAGAAGGAAGGTGATGCACCACTTCAAATTAGTGTCTTAAGTGTTTTAACATGGACAAAACAAGTCATTTTCCTGTGGACTCACTCTTCAACATGGCTGAATTGCATTTTCTGAATTGTTATGGGGTTTAAAAAAAAAAAATCAGCTTCCACACAAATCCAGCAAGGAAAACTACAGCACAAACAACCAAGTCTCACTGATACAGAACCTATAGACAAAGTAGGAAGTCTGAGACAGTGCGGCAACCTGGTTTTTTTCAAACAATCCAGGTGACCTGCAACTGTTATCTATAATTAGCAACAAAATTATACAATTACAATGTACTTTCATAGTACCTCTTATTGCACAATTTACTGTTGTCAATAAAAAGTGAACTTCAGCTTCACACAGCTCATGTAAAATGCTCAGCGATCTGTATCTGTGCAGAGTCACTGAAGGTCAGTGCCTTCATAGGGTGATGGGATTTCACACTCACACAACACAAATGTAAATGCCTCAAAGAGATAGGGCACTGTGTACAAGCCTCTTTCCAGATATTTTAAAAGAACAAAGGTGTTGACTAAGCATTCTGTGCTCTCATTGAATTTCATAGACACACTGAGACTTTACAGCTTTTGAAAAATAAGGCTTTTATCTTCCCCTGCAACACATGTTGTCTAATCATCTGATATACTGGGAAGTGAACACAAGGAAGGTGTTAGTATTAATATTAGCAAATCAGAATATTAACGTTTTACACCCACTTTTTAGTTATTTTGTACAGATAAAAAGAGAGGGGAACAACAGAAAATCAGACTCAGAAAATGTTGAATGAGAATCATGTCAAGATGCCTTAATGTGCATCTATTTTTGCTGCAGTTTTTCTTTCTTACAGAAGACTACTGGTAAAAAATGCAACATTAAATAAATAATATATTTTTCTGGTACAAAGTTTGCCACAACCATCTATTTTGTGAACTTATCTACAGCAGTAACACAAAGTATTGGCATTTTGCTAGGTGCTTGTTCTCATCTTACACAGGTGCCGTAAAGGATTCTTATTTGCACAAGCTTACTGCTTAGAGAAGTCATCTTGCAGAGGCCAGGGCTGGAAAGCCGCTTCTCTCACAGGGTATCTGTACACAAGCAGAGCCTCCGTAGTAAAAAGGACATGGGCACAGCAGCCCAGCACACACTCACCACGTGAATATTTACCCAGGGTCTCAGCAGTCAGCACTCTGCAGCTCCAGCCATTAGCACATTAACTACTGCCCTCAAAACTAGTTCTCATCTGTCAAGATGAGCTGCAGTCATGCTTTGGACTGCAGTGCAGACCTATCTTTAGATAAGGTATGCAGTTGCAGGTTTAGGAAAATAGGAATACCAAGAGGCTCTCACCTACTCTGTCATCTCTCAAGCTGTCACATACATCATCCTTTATAATTTGCAATTTTGCCTATGATGTTGCCAGCATTGCTTGAAAGTCATACTATTATTTACTGTTTCGTGCAAATGTGGTTCATTAGGCAGCTGAGTTATCTAACAGCTCTTTGTCACTGGACAGGGCTCTCATTCTTCTCCATGCTGCTCCCAGAAGTGTGACTGGGCTCTTTTTGGCCATTCTGGCAAAGATGCAATATGCCATAGTAATTCTTCAGCTTACTAAGGTGAAAGGAATGTGTTCATTTGTTGTAGAAGTTTAGTTTCATACCAGTGTAGCCACCTAGAATGCCTCACTAAAAATCAGGTAAATGATGGATTTGGTGCAGATCAACAATCATGAGATAGGATGAAAAATAGGGCTTTCATTCCAGACAACGAGCTTCTGGCTCCCCTCAGTTTGCCTTAGTGAGCCACACCTCAAGACAAACCCTTGTGTTCTCAGTATCTTGAAGTGGGACACTAGCACTTGGTGACTTCTCCGCTTTTTATGGGGTCTTTAAATTGGTTCAGCCACTCTACTGGGACTGAATCTCCATGAAAATTTTATACATTTACAATTAAATTCATGGGTTTGAAGGAATCAACTTTTTCTTGCAATACTACACACACAAAGCAAATAGGAGAAAACCTTCTCCAGCTACCTCTGCTTATACTGAATTACATCTATGAAGATTTCAACTTGACCAGGCTTGGCTTTTGTAAAGGATCATAGTGATTGACTTGAGGCAATGGATTACATATGTCAGAAAACCAGGAACTTTCAGCCACATGAATACACTTTGTACACTGAAGAAACAAAAGCAGCCCTTTAAATTGTGCTGGAATAATTAGTCTGAAGTCCAAACCTAATTCTGATGACCTTCTTAAGTCAAAAGCTTTCAAGAACAAATTCAATTTCTTCAAATCACCAATATGCTAGCTTTAAAAAATGGGGGTTTTGTAATATTCTTTTTTAAAGTGTATTAAAATTACAGAATAAAAACAGAACATGAAGACTTTTCAAAGGAACTCATCTTTTACAAACTTTCAGTATGAACAGATTTTCAGAACTAAACTTAGGAAAAAAATTAAATCCAAACAATAATATGCAGAAATGGTAAAATTATTAGAAATTATAAAATCCAATGAAACATACTGCATTCACTTCCTAGTAGTAGTAGGAAGTGTAGTATCTAAACATCTTTCACAGTGCATCAGAAGCCAAGCCTTTCCTTGTTAATAGATGTATATAGAAAATGGCCTATAAATAGGCAAAACAGTAAACAGCCATGGAGGTTTGTGATTAAATCTTTTATTTGATTCTATTTAGATTATGTAACTAATGCCCATATATTTACATTTTCCAAGTAAACAGATTATATAACTAGGAACCTAAAAGATATTCATAATCTAAATGTTCAGAAAGGCAGAAAGTATAAACACCAGAACTAATTCTTACAGAATGTTTCTCCAGAATACCATTGATCTGAGTGCATTTTCATAAGAATTGCTGTCTTCAATCTGGTCTAAACCTTGGTGTGTGACACAGGTATTTTTTATATACATATTCATTCAGTTCATCTTTCTTTACACATTTCAAAAGAATATCTTAACACAGAATATAGTGTTGCATGAATACATGCTATTAAGTTCACTTTTCTATTGAAACAGCTGAGACATAAACCAGAAGCTCCAATACCACACACTTCTTTTGTAATCTACTTCTCCATGCTCATAAATGCTACTCAAACATTCCTTGGAAACAAGCTGCTTAATCAATGAGGTGAAATGGAGAAATCAGATGTATGTGCCTTCCATAGCACTTTCGACAATTTAGCAAGTTAAATATTAACTGAAATAAAATTTTTTGAAGTATCTTCAAGTCTGAAAGCCTGTTAAGTGCTGCAGCATGATCAAACAAATAATTGCCTAAACTACATGGCTTCAAAAGAGAGGAAAGTGTGGAAAAAAAATATAAGAGAAAAATGTAAAATTCAGTAAAGGGAAAAAGAACCACTGAGTAATGTAAAGACTCTGATGGGTTATACAAGGGGGGACCAGGGTGCAGTGTAAATAATGGCAATGTTGTTGGGGGAACTCAGTGAAATTTCTATGTGATATCTCTCCATTTTCGCCTTTCTCTTTTATTCTGCAGTGGTTCTGAAAATATGCAACAATGCCCAACCATGTTCATCTAGTAGTCAGGACCAAAAGTCTGCAGACCTGCTTTGTCCTCAATACAGCTGAATGTTATAAGATGTCATTATTTTAGCAGAAAAGCATTATATATTTTGCGTGAAATATTTTCTGAAGTAAATTAGAAATTAATTTTTTTTAATCCTTTCATATTTCAAAGCCACATACAGCACCATAAGGCAAAAAAGTTATGATTTATAACCAAAAAAAAGTGGGCTAAATGCTCTTGTTTTCTTTGTGCAATATTCTTTAACCTTCCCATGAAAAATAGGACAAGTTCAGTAGAAAAGGTAAAAATATTAGCCTATATGCTAGCATAAAACTTCATTCTTAAGAGAGCTGTAGGTACTTTGTATGCCAAGGCAAAATAAATTTCTCAACACAACCTTATAACAAAACTACTGAGCACTAATTTGATAGAGTCCAATGACCCAATTCTCTTCCAACAGTTTTATTTAATATTTTCTTAATTATCATAAAAGTCATTATCATTACATCACATTTTTTCTACCTTGCCCCTAAAAAAAGGATTTCAATATCAGTCGACCATCACAGAAGAAATGCATTAATGATCCTTTGATATAAATGACAGACCCCCAAAAACTTTAAAGCACATTTATAGGATTTTAAATATACTTTCAAGAGAATATTATTACTGGAAAAAGTTAGCTAGAATTTTCACAAATAGGGTGAAATTGCATTCCTAAATCAATAATCAGATTCCTAGGAGGATGCCCTGATTTTTGAGGCACTCATCATCCAGCACCTTCTGAGGGCTCTGACTGGGAAGGGTTTCTGTAGGATCATCACTGTGACTGCCCAAAGTGTCTGTCTCACCCCTCACACTCAGGAACAGCTTCAGTGTTATACAGCAGCTCCTGAACAGCTGCTGCTCAATTTACAGCCAGACAGAGAAGGACACAGAAATTGGTGCCACTTTACCCAGAGTATTCGTATCAAATATTTCTTCCTGGTGCCCAGATTGTGAATTGCAACGGACGAGGCTTGGATGGAGTGAGAACTGCGAAAAGATGGAAAGAACACGCTTTCCTCTGACAAACATATGCTTCCAGGTCTCACCCTCGACAATATTCAGTTTAATGTCAAGCAGTTTCTGGGAATAATCCCAGGTCTTGAATGGCACATTTAGGGGAGCTTGGGACAACAGGGCTAAAGGCCAGAGCATCTTAGGAATACAGTTTTCACATGAATGACATATGTACAGCCCGTTCTGTTGTTTCCCCTTCATTTTGGTTTCTCTATTTCTCCCATACTGATTATCCTATCCTTAATGAAATTCACATAAAAATAAAAACAGAACAAGAAAGACATGTTTTTAAAGAAAATATATTAAAAAAAACCCATACAATTGATAAAATACTCCCAATTAAAATATTAAAAAAAAATTTAAAATAATTTTTTTAATTAAGTACATTTATTTGACGGTGGCCCATTTTGTTTCTGATAGTTAACAGAAGAAGTAACTAAATTACCTGCATAATCAATTTAAATATACCATAGGAAAGCACTAACATAATCTAAAATGACACTGAGTATAATCATGACAGATAGGTTTAAGAGTTTTGTTTTATTAGAAGAATAATGATTTCATCAAAGTATAAAGAAAATTGTAATTTGAAAAACACACTCTTCATGTATTCTGGAGGTATTACATGTCTTTTTTTCTTTTTGTGCTGTCATTATTTCTGTTTGCTGGGACTCCTCTGTAAAAAAGACTAAAAAATCACGGTATTTACATAAATATTCAGAAAACTTCAAAAGAAAAACTCCATGATGGCTTGTTGTTCGATCATGGCATTGTAAAGAACTGAAATGTTTTACACAGAATCCAGCAGGTCTTCATTTTGCCTTATCTATGCCAAATATGCATTAATTATTAGCACTTATCCCTGATAGAAGATTTTGTTAACAAGTAAAAATTTCTAACTTATTTCAACTGAAATAGTAGTTTGAAATAAGTGGAGCAGGTTGAATAAGATAACAATTACCTACATTGGAAGCCTTGCATTTTATAGGATGACACCCTTTCCAGCCATGTTTGTACAAAAATTTCTTTCATCACTATTATAAAGTTAATGGGTATTTATTGATTTTATTCAGCAAATATTCCACCTGCCAAGATGGAAAAGGATAGTGAGAAATTATCTTGGAATGATAACTCAAGTTTCTTTCGTTGTCTATTTAAATTTGGAAAAGATAAAAAAAGGGTACAGAGAAAGCAAAAATGTTTTTATGATACTTTTAATATTGGTCACTCATATAATTGGGTGGTTTACAGTTTCAATTGAAAAAGAACCATCTTTACCTTCAGAATAGAAAATTTTCACAAATTCCAGGGTAAACTACATCTTGCAGTTAGTGTTAAAAAGGTAAACTGAAGATAGTTCCAATGATAAAAACCGTAAGTTAAAAATATTAAAAATCATATTGTCTTATTAATAATAAACTTAATCTCATCTGAAACCATAGATAACTACAACAAATGCACTAAAATACTTTAGTAATAACTCATAGTTCTTTTGTTGTATCACCTCAGAAGACAATTAATCTTTTGCCCAGACAACATTTCTTCTATAGCCATAGTTCCAGCAAAGTCCCAGAGTAAAAGGAAACAGGATTAAAGACTTACAGTTTTAACTATTTCTGTACATTTGTATACAGAAGGTTCAGACTGCAATTTAGGCAAGGTTTTAATCCATAAAATTGAGTATTAGACATTTTTGTTTGAATTGAAGTGCTATGAAATTATTCATGTTCATTCACTTATGATAAAATATTCTGTACTCCCTTATTATGACATGAAAATATTTCTTCTTCCTTACTTCAGGAAATCCCTGTCTATCCTCAGATTCTGAAAAGGCATAATCAGTTACACACCATCTTTTCAGCATGTATTTTAATATCTTAGAGGACAATCATCATCATTTTATAAGGAAGCTTCAAATGTTAATATTTACCATTTTTTTGCCTACTTAGAGTTACCCACAAAAGTTTCCTGGCTTGATGCAGTCTGTACCTGCCTGAATGCTTCTTCCAGCAGGAGTGATAATAAGGATGTGAATATGCAGCCAAGAACTGGGAAAAGGCAGGGCTTTTTCTGTGAGGGATATTACTGTCTTATGCCAAGTTTAAATTACAGCAAATTTAAAATATTTTACAGTAGAGTCCTCTAAATGCTGCAGAAGATCACACCATTTTCATATATCTTCTAAGGAACATGGAAGTGTGTAAGTAGGAGAAGGTTTGGCAATGACTTTTTTTAAAATTCTCTACAATTAGAAATTTCTGTAGCTTTAAACATTCTAGTTCTGTTCTCATCTATGCATCTGTGAAAAATATTTTTCTAGAAAAAATATCATAGGCAATACTAATATTTTAAAGTAGTTTGGTACTTCTTAGTCAATGCTATAAGAAGTACTTTCAAAGCAGTGACTTTTTATTGCTTAAAAATATACAGAGAAAAGTGTAATATTTCTTATCTCTGAATATCTCTTATATTTGCACTTAAAATAAGACAATTCATAGGAATAAGCTTAAAAAATGGAATAATAGAATTCTGAATTTCCAAACTCTTTATACATTTAAGTTACATTTACCTTACGTAAGAGGAAGAGGTGTCTATGAAAAAAAAATTATTTAATTACAAAAACAAAACACAATCTCCTATTCTGCAATATTACATGAAATAGTAAGAAGGAATTTTGTCACTCACTGAAATCTGTTTTAATAAAACATGCCAAACATTTCAGCATTTTAAATAATCAATTATTCTTCTTTTGACCATTTAAAATTTGTATTTTGAATTCTAAGATATTTCTATACTGCAACTGTGTGAAAATTCAAAGTCTTTTTGTTCAACTGCTGCAGCTCAGTCCTGAAATTTTGCCTTCTAGTATAATTTGTTATAAGAGAAGTTAGACTTTCAGGAACTCTCTAACCTGAATGATACAAATTTTAGAAACAATGACCTCATTCTGATCTAATTTAGCTCAGTGTAACTTTGAAGCCAAAGTTGTTGAAGATGTATGAAACTGGCACAAGTAGGATTGAAATCAGGTCCCTTATTTCTCTGAATTTAAAAGTGAGAGCACTATGATGGAATCCCACTTCCTTGGCATCTCTGCTCATGTAAGACATGCACTGTTCTTGCAGTAGCACTCAGGAAATGTGCTTTCTGCTCCTCACACCATGAGCTACCATATTTTTTCTAACTTGTGACAAGTATATTGTTTTCAAATAGACTTAATTCTCTGTCAAAAATTAAACTGGATGTCTACCAGATTGGTTTCAATACTGCAATAAACAAGTAGGACCTGAAAGCTGTTTCATACATGAGGACATTTTAACTTTCATCATGAAAAAGGGCAGTTCTTCCTATGTTTGTAAATGACCATAACACAGCCAATGCAAGGTTATATATGTATGTTTTCGATGCACTTAGTGACAAAGAACAGTGTATTTCCACCTGGTCCTGCAAGCACACACTTCTGCTCACACACCCTGCACTCTGAAGCTTTCAATCAACAACACAGAGATGTTGAATATTTTAAGATTGCTGGAGTCCATCCACATGTTGTGTTGGGGGTGTTGGTCAACAGCTGGCTGAATATGAGCTGGCAGCATGCCCAGGTGACTAAGAAGGCCAGTCACATCCTGGCTGGTATCAGCAATAGTGTGGCCAGCAGGACCAGGGCAGTGATCATCCTCCTGTATTCAGCCTGGTGAGGCTGCATTTTAAATACTGGGCTCAGTTTTGGGCCCCTCACTACAAGAAAGAGATTGAGGTGCTGGAGCATGTCCAGAGAAGGGTAACAAAGCTGGTGAAGGGTCTGGAGCACAAGTCCTATGAGGACTGGCTGGAGCATGTCCAGAGAAGGATAACAAAGCTGGTGAAGGGTCTGGAGCACAAGTCCTATGAGGACTGGCTGAGGAAGCTGGGTGTTTAGCCTGGAGAAAGAGAGGCTCAGGGGAGACCTTATCACTCTCTACAACTACCTGAGAGGAGTTGTAGACACAAGGGTGTGGGACTCTTCTCCAAAGTTACAAGAAACAGAATGAGAGGAAATGGCCTCTCAGTGGAGCAGAAATTCAAACTGGATATAAGGAAAAAATTCTTCACCGAAAGGGTTGTCAAACACTGAAACAGGAACAGGCTGCCCAGGGAATTAGTTGATTCACTATTCCTGGAGATATTTAAAAGGCGTGAATGTGACACTTGTTTAGTGGTGAACTTGTGACTCTTAAGTTAACAGCTGGACTTTATTCCAAAGATCTTTTCCAACCAGAATTCTATGCTTCTATGCATATGAGTTTCTCTGATAATAAAAACTATCTAGCCATCATGTTTTAATAAAATAAGAGTGAAAGCAAACACTAAATTTAAGAACTGCACCTCTGACAAAACACAAACACATTTGCCTTTCCCACCACAGATCCCACCCACATAAGATGTCAGCCACCATTTGTGCAAACAGATACCTCTCACAGGGTGCTCTGCAAAGTGGCTGGGAGCATGGTATGTGTGTATGCCTGAACTGTTTACCATCACTGGAAAATCTACTATGTCCTACTTTATATTTAGAACAAATTAGAGCAATATTTGGAGCTATCACGCACCTAGATTTCCTTGAATGAATTCTCTTCTTCAGTGTAGAGGTTGTCCCTCGCTGAAATCCTAAAGTTTGAGAGATTTGTAAAGAATTGTAGGGTGTTTAAGACCCTCACATGTTTGGGGAAGGTGCAGAAGGAACTCCAGCTTCAGTGCAGGTCACCTCTCTCATGCCGGTGGTCTGAGTGGGGGTACAACAAGCCCAAGGATCACAAGCTTTCCTGAGTCTCTTCAGATTGGTCCTTTGGCAGACTGCAGGTTTGACAGTATTGCCATAAGGAATACATGGGCAGTGGTACTGTTTGATTTTCTAAATTTACCTGTAAAGCCTGTGGACACACAGAATTAGCCTGCAGCACTCTGCTTCACATCTGCTTCATGCTGGCTAACAAACTATGGGGGCCCTTTCAAACCTCCCCTAAGGCCTACTCCTTACAATTGCACTGAAAAACATCTAAGTGAACATGCAGGTAAAAAAATACTCTGTCCCTCACAATAGAAGACACTTAAATTGGACAAGCAATGTAAAAAGGCTGGCCTAACTTGCACATCACAAAATACAGCTTTATTTGGACTTCTGTAGGTGACATAGTTCAGTGTTCACTCTACTGCAACAACATCACAACTATTCTCTTCTTACAAGACACATTTCTCGGAGCCTTCGAACTGAACCACGCAAACTGAGATGGTTTTGAGAAAGAACTGGTGATTTGAACAGTCTAGAACATTTATAAATATGTCACTATAATCCCTGGGCTTAGTGATAGAGGATCTATTTTACAGCCATTTAAAATTTACAATTTCATAAAAACATTGGCATTTCAAGAATTGTTTTTCTCTAACATTTTAACCAATTTTGATCTTTCATTATTAGGGAAAATAGCAATATACCTAATATTTTGGTCCAAAACATATAGGCAACTTCTTTTTTTTCTCTCCAAAGTGTACTTCCTAAGACAGGCAGGAGGTCCTGTCATGGAGATACAGCCTTGAACCATCTGCTACGCTGATCTCAGGACTAGCAGTAAGTGTTGTAAATGGAGACATCTTTGCAGTTTCACAAGCCTGGTATTCACAGCAAGAGTAAAGAAGGGTCTCTTACATAATGTGGAAAAAATATTGTGAGTTTCAGAAAAATTTAAATAGCACAATAAGAAAGAGTTGTTTATCCTATTCACGGAAAAAGGCAGAGGCCATCTGGTAAACTGGTGTTCAGTTATGTCACTAAAGAGAGCTCCAATGTGTATGACGACCTGCACAAAATTCAGTCTGGAAAATATGTATAATCCTGGCACAGCCTAAATTTCAGGTAAACACATTCGTAATCTCAGCTATGTCCATTTAACACTGTTCTCATGCGTTGTTTCCTGAGCTTCTAAAGAATGAACTCCTCTGTCACACTGTCAGCTCCTGACCATGGTCTTAGCACATCTCATCTCACCAAACACCCCCTCAGCCGTCATGTCAATGCTGCCAGGTCCACATTCCTTGCTCAGGGAGTCCCAGTCTCTCTCACCAAAAAAATTCCAAGCCCAGCTTAGCCCTCCTGATCTTTTCTCTGAACGCCCTTTTCCCAGCCACTCATCATCCCTCCCAAAATGCTGGTTCTGCTTCTCAGAATCCTCTAACCTACCACTCAGGAAGTTCCAGTTCTCACCTTCCCAGTTATCTTTAGAAGACCTGTCCCCTTCACTTTATCTGCTCTTCCCAAACTACAAGTCACAGGCACTGCCTACTTGATCTTCTAGTTTAGCTCCTCCCTCTTCTTCTACAGCCTATCAATCCACTGGTTTCCAGACACCCAATGACATTTTGTTGCCAATCCTAAACTACTTTCCCTTTTCTCCTCGTCCTCGTAATGCGTCCTAATTCCCATTCAATATGTCAGTCCTCAGCCTGGCATATGACTCAAATTTCCTGGTCCAAGTTTATTTGCATTACAAAAACTATTCAGTATCATAAGGATTTAGTTCTTCTGCAGTTGAATCTCCATCTGCAAGAATTCTTCAACCACGCTTGTGTTTCACATGACTGTCTATGGGGTACCAGAGTCTTTTCAGGGTATTCATCAGCTTTCTCTGCTCACAGTTTCCCTTGTCCCCCACAGAGAAGAGGCAGGAGCATTCCATGGCACTAGTTTCTCCGGCCATAACAAGAAACATGCATAAAAATATTTTCGCCTTGTCCCTCCCCTGAAAACAACTACATTTTTAAAAATCAAGGAAAAATTACCTTAAGGCAGATAGCTACTGAAATGAGGTCAGACCCAAATACTGAAAGGCACAGGCATTTAGCAATAACGGATGCTCTTCCCAGAGCTCTTAATCCAGCGGCTGGTCACTGTCTCCATTGAACTAATAGAACTAAATCTCTATCTTCATTTTGTATACATATTTATGTTCCAGCCTATATATGTATAAATTCTTTTCCTTTTGAAGATAAGCTTAAAAAGGCAAACTTTCAGTCCTTTTAAGAGCATATGACTACAATTTTTTCCTACACTTTTGGGAAAAGTCACAATTTTCAGACTAGTTTCTTAAAACCAGTGTTAGGGCTTTGTAAAATCTGTGATGCAAATCAGTGAACACCTGCTCCTGCAGCTCAGACCCAGGCTGATCCTCACAGCAGAGCAGTTGTTAATATTTATTTGCAGAATCTGCGAAAAACTATGGGTATTCCAAGGAGAAAGATATGGAAAAAAAATTGTTCTCCTACTTTGGAGAACTCATTATTACCGCAACCAAATCCCCACTCTAACACTCCCACCCTTCATCACTGCAAGGACAAATATTTTATATTCAGCATTATATCTTGGGCCAAACAGACTTTGTATGTGACTTTAAAGGACAGCTAAGAAATATTCATGTCTGGGATGTTTTTAAAGAGTGGAAAGCAAGTAATTTGGGAGGAGAAGAAACTAATTTCTTATAAAAGGTGTTTAAAATAATTGTATTTTATCTATTATGGAAATAATGTATTGCAATACAAGGCGGACTGCTGGTGGCTTATGTGCTGGATTCGCTCTGGTGGTATTCATGAAGAAATCACTCTGAGTGCAGGCTGGTTTACACCAGAGGGATTCATGAAAATAAAAATAATGAGGTACGACTCTCTATGCCTACCTATAGCTATCCAGAAGGCTGGATCCAGGTAGTGAGATCCAATCCTCCTCCTCATCTTAAAAGATCTCTTCATTCCTCCCACATACCTAGCAGCAGCCAAATCATCCCAAATTCACTCAAACACTTTTCTGGAGCTTCCACTTCTGTGGTTAAAGAGCAGGGGAGAATTAGGAGGGTCTGAGGATATTATTCAATTATGTGGCCAGGCTGCTGAGGCTAGCACCAGCTGGCTCTGGTTCCAGGTACAGGTGTTACTGTTGGAATGACTTCCTGTGCTATGCATGGTCACCTCCTCCCAGCCCAGGACCTCCAGCACAGACTGGGAGCAGACACAGTCAGAAGCAGTCACATCCTTTCCCAGTTCAAGCAGTTGCTCTTCTCCTTTATGAAAAACCAAGGCTTTTGTCCACATTGGTTCCAGCCACAGGCCATCACTGGGCCACACTTACACAGTTACACTCTGTATGTCATGACAAAGTGCTTACATTAATTCAATCAAGATTAACAAAGTACAGAGCATTTTTTTTCCTGCAAAATTTTTGCAACCTTTTTAAATTAATTTATATAATAAATATCTAGCTTCATTCACTACCTCAGAAGTCAGGACAGACATGACATTGTCATTATTATTAACTGTTGTTATCAGTAAGAATCTTTTCTTTGACACTTAAAATACAGAATTATTTAAGTGAAAGCTGTAAGTTTTGTAAGATCATTATTATGAAAGAGAATCTAGCATTGTACAGCATGTTTTAAACTCCTGTCTGAAGGGAGCCAAAGGCCCAATATGTAGACCAGACCCACTTCTTGGTGAAGTCTGGTGCATCCCTGGGACCTGGTTGTGAAGGCAAAGGTTCCTATCCTGGAAAGGCCCTCAGCCATTATAGATTTTTCAGGAGGCAGGAAAGTTGCAGTAAGAACTCCAAAGGCAAAGAGACGTCAGGGCTTTAGGATGACTGGTTAAGGAATCAGGAGCACAAGCGGTCTTCTCTATTCTCCCAGTTGCAGGAAATGATGAGGGAAGAGAGGGAGATCCAGCAGATCAATATTTGACTCCGAGCCTGGTGTCAGCAGAATTTTAGCGGGTTTTGATCATGTTTACACTTTACATGACACCAGGCTTGCAGATGACAAATGGGGGTCACCTGTCTCAAAAGGGGAAAAGGATCTTTTCTCAGGCATTGGCAGGGCTCATGGAGAGAGTTTTAAACTAGGTCTGAAGGGGAAAGGCATGACACCAGACTTGCTACAGATAAACCAAGCAGCAGCATTCCAATGTCTGAGAGACACTGTGCTAGTGGGGTCCTTCAGTCGCTGTCTCCATGGAGGTAGGGGATAGAGATCCATGCAGCAGCAGACTCAAGGGTTATTGACATGTTAGAAGCCATGGAAGTGCTAAATTAGTGGTAATCAATAATCCTGCAGATCTTTTCCAACCTAAATGATCCTACGCTTTTATAATCCTAAATGTATATGCTTTGTGTGTTATGTGTACAAAAAACATATTGTTTGTATATTACTTTGTATTCTACGTTTCCTACACTGAATTGCCATAAATAAACATTTTGTTACTACTTCCCATGTATTCATTGGTCCTATTTTCCTCAAGGTCACTTCTAAGAACAAAATCATGAACACCATAAAGTTGGCACAAGTTTTTTCTATTCATCAGGAAGACTAAGGGGGTCAAGGTTTCAGCACAGTGGTTCCACGTAAGTACATGCAACTGTCTACTTTGACCTGGTGGAATTTCCTTCCATTCTACACTATCTTGCTCCTTACTTATCAGATCATGGTTGCTGATATTGACATATGAAAATTCAGTTATTTCACTGACTCTAGTTAATTACTTGCTTCAGAACGAATTTGATAGTAATATTAATAATAGTAATAGTAATAGTAATAATAATAAATAGCAGTAAATTTTCTATCCCAAATCCACAGGAGCAGATGACCATTTAGGAGAAGTAATAAAGGTTCACTGGTATAAGAATAATAACTCAAAAAAAGCTTAAAACAACACACATGAGGGTAAGCGAACTAATAATATTCATTTGATCGAGTTTAAACTCATGGTCCAACGTTGTCATATTTAAGTCATAATTTATCTTTTTACGGGCTGGGAAATCATTTCAATCAATCTTAGTTTTCTGACATTGGAGTAACTCCAAAACTACATCTAAAAAGCACTACAATAAAAAATCATCAATCATCATAGCACCGCAAGAAAAAGGAACCTCCATTGGTTTAAACCACATCAGTCATTTTAAATCTGTTTCAAAACTTCAATGGGTTAACTTCATACACACAGATCTTTTTGCAGATCAGATGCTCTTTAACCTGCAGCAGACAGCACAAAACTGGCATAAGGTCTACATCATGTGCTCCAGTTAATTCAACAAAAATGCGGTCCTGCGCCCACCCTTGATCCAGATCAAATATGCACTCATTGTGATCCAGGAGCACGCAAATCTGGTATTAGTGGACATGAAACCATGGCCTTATATGACAGCCCAGCTTTAGATACTTTGCAGATTTCATTGACAGGGTTTTCAGTAGGAATGTTGTCTCCTTTAACTTATCCAAACACTTACAGTAGCTGTGATGTTTTCCACATAAATCATTAAATTTAAATTTACGTAAATTAAACACATAATCAGAAAAAAAAAAAAATCCCAATTCCCATCAGAACAAAGTTGAGTCATCTGTGAAGGGCTGTAGATGTGCGGTTGCAATAAATTTGAAGAGCTAAAATAAACTTCCAAAGTAATGGAAACCAAATCAAATCTATGTATTGAAACAATCAAAAAATTGGAACTCTTACCTTTTTCACTAACACTTTCACTTTCAATCTCTACATCATCACAACTTGTATATTCAGGAGTGGATGCCAATTCTTCTTCTGAGCTACTTAATGAAACCTGGCGCATTTTACCTCCTTTTTTCGTTTTATGGGGCTTTGGTGGTGGAGGTCTGACAGATTCAGACTGGTCTGAGCTGAGTGAATCATTCCGTAACATGGTCTCCATCTTTTCACGTTTTGTTTTCCGTACAGCAGAACTGGGATCCAAATGGTGCTGTTTCCTTAATGAATCAGAGCGCCTCATGTCTGGTCTTTCCAGAGGAATTGGACTCCTCCTAGGTGTAGGAGGGCTATGATTTGTGGTCCTCTGACGATTGGGACTAGGTCCCTGAGCCTCTCGAGTTCTTTCCATAGAGTATGAACGTTGATTTTCCATGGCAGCCCTGCGCTCAGACACAGATCTTTGTCTTGATGGCCGTTCCATCCTGAGCATGGACATCCGAGAATCTTCCAACTCTGTATTTGCCAGTGAGACATCGCTATGTCTCCGTTCATGACGTGCTCGGGACACTTCAGCATGGATACGCATTTGTTCCTCATATGGCTGTGGCTTGACTGGATAACGAGCCAAATTAGGATCACTTCGGTATCGTGCCTGGTATTCCTCCTCCCTCCTTTGCCTTTCATATTCTTCCCTGTTTTGTGCATCTTCTTCTTCTACCGGATACTCCTTGGAACGCCTGCGGCTCCTTCTGTTGGAATCTCTATAATCACCCAGTTCAGGTTCTTCATATAACTGAGGCCCACGCTGTGACCGCCTATCTGAATAATCTGATGGTGACCTGGGCATCGCACTGTCTGATGTAGCATACTGTGAATATTCGTCTCTCTCGTCCCTTTGGTCGTATCTTCTGCTCTGTTCTCTTGATATTGAAGGGCTTCTTTTCCTAAACAATCACGGCAAGAAAGCAGAAAGAGAATTCTGTCAATATTTTATGTAGCACAAATATACAGCTAATGCTAGTTAAAAGATAGCATGACCAGCTAATGGAAAAAAAATCCATTCATTGCGTTTCTTTGTGAATGTGCTCTCACATTTTCTCTACTAAATTAAAGAAAGCATGTCATGCTATAAATCTGCTTATGGTGCACAGATTGAAGAAAAAGCAGCTTTGAAGGAAAAATGCTAATACGACTTCATAAAATATAGAATACAAATACTTAGGCTACTTTGTAGTCATGATTGCTTTACAAGTACCAAAATTTTATAATCCTTTGTAATCATTTTACAATATAACTTGACCATATACTTCTATTTCATAGAGTTTGATAATCGCCATAGAAATTAGGGCTAGAAGAATCATTCAATTAGTTTGCTCTTTTAGCAGCTGTTATTGCTCAAAATCACACATTTCAGTTCCTACAAAACTATAATTTGTGCCAAGGGCAGAAAACAGACAAAGATTCAATGGCAGCATCTGTCTAAATCAGATGAACTCAGAAGCCCTGAACTCGCCTGAGTTGAGAAAAGAATCCTTCCCACCTCTATAGGGATGGTAGCAGTATTAGTCCAAGCATTTGTTCAAGACAGACACCAGAATGGAGTTCTTGCGCCACATAAAGCATTGACTCTTTGATGTCATTGACACCATCTAGCTACAGACAACTAGAGACTTCAGAGGAAGGTGGAAGAAGAATTAACAAATATTCTTTCCTGACAGTGAAATGATAGATTGAAGCATGTGATTCATTTATATGTAATATTTTCATAAAGGGTGTGTCTGGAACATATAATGAATGTCATGGTTTCTGTTTGACACAACATTGTTTGATACATGGTTAGAAGGGATCAGTTACATGGGAAAAAACAAACCAGATCTTCAAATTTTGCCTTTATCAATCCTTATAGGGTAATAAGCATGCAAAATGTTACTTTCCAGATATGTCCTGATTCACGCTTGGCTTTTCACCCTACATGGATCTCAAGAAGTTACCTGAAGGAAACTGGAGTAAAGATCCCAGATAAAAGAGACTGAGAGGTGGGCCTTCTCTGGGATAATGTAGATCAACTCAAACTTTAAGCAATAAAAATACAAATGAGAAGCTATTTTTGTATTGTTAGTCCTTTCTTCTTATATTTAGTTCTACCTTTATAATTAAGATCCCTTTTAAAATGTTTTCTACACTCACAAAATGACCACTGATTCCAAAGGGCAGCCTTGCAGGCAGCAACCAGGAGATCTTGCCTAGTCTTTAGGACACGAAAAAAGGTGAGCAAATACAAAGCCCTGTTGTTGCCACAGTTGTCCAAGAGGAAGAAAGGAAACACTTCAATTTAGTGAAGGGGAGAAGGAGAAACAGGTTCTCCTCGGTGCCCAGGAAAGTATAAAGGGCTCTGTCTATCTGATAGGAGAGAAAACACTCTTTTCACAGCCAGGAAGGAAATGCAATCTCTGCTCAGCAAGGGAAAACCACAACTGTCCATGCAGAGTGTGTGTGGTGTGTGGGGTGACTGGCAAACTGGCATTCTGTACTGTCTTAGGTACCATACAGGATTATTAAACTGTGCTTGAAAGATTTGGACCCAGTAGTGCCTTGTAAATAGTAAAGTACTTTAGCTTTGCAATGGCATCTGCAAATGAGAAAGCTAATTCAATCTTGCAAAAATGAAACTCTTCGTGCAAAGCATGACAAGTACTATAAGCTTCACGCGGATGCTTATTTGCTTACGGTGAAACTAAAATGTCCCATATGTCTTGTTACAGTAGCATGTTAGTACCAGCATAAATTATAACCTCTGTAAGTTTAACAAAATCTCTATATTTTCTGCTACTGGGGACTCAACTTGAATCTCTCTAATGCAACATGAACAGAATTTTGTAAGTCTAATACCAGAATGGCCAACGGGAACGGACAATCAGAACAACAGAACTACCCAAATGCAGACAGTTTGCAAAGACATAGAAGTTTCGTTTAGACAACAGAGATTAGATGCAGAAATGCCTCAAGGAAGATAAATATTTTTCACTTAAATACTTCAGAGGATGAAAATTACGCCACATCCCAAAACAAGTTGTTCCAAGAGCAAATTACCCAATCCCTGAAAATTTCTCTTGGCTATAGCAAAAGTTTGTATAACTTCCACACCCCAGTTGTGGCCCCCATACAGGAAAAATCTGCACTCATCAGATACAGGCATTCATTCATGCAGATCTCATTGCAAGATTGAGACAAATACGTGTACACATGAAATGTATGCATACTATACTGTTAATACACTGTCTGTACTCAGTCTATATTACCTATAGATCGTATGTCATCATAGCCACACTTCTTGTATAAATTTGATCCTCCAAAGCATTAAAACACTCTAGTAAATAAGGTTTATAGGATCAACTCCATGATGAACTGTGTAACACACAAAGCCATATAGATTCTAGTGTGGCAAATCTTGTATGTGCCTTGGAGCAGTCTGAGCGTACACATGCTTCAGTATTAAACATCTACATACTTGTATCTACAGCAATATAAACAACACAATAGTAAGAATTGGTTTAGCTACAAATAGATTATATAAACACACACAATAAACATGTGTGTGTATTTATATATGTATAAATAAATTAATATGACTCCATGCCACAGTGTCCTCATATGGATACAATTCTTTTCTGGTGACATTACTGCTATAATGTCATGGGGGGAAGGCTGAGCGGGATAAAATAGATGGATTACTGTATGAGTAAAAACATTATTGTAGACTTGTTGCCGAGGAAAACGTGTTTCTATTAAGGAAACATCATCTGATGAACTGGCACATGACTTACTAAAAAATACACCCTCCACAATTAACTGTTAATGAGAGGAGGATGTGGTGATTTAGCATTATATATTTATACCACTTGCACAAACATTTTCTAACCTCATGTGCTACATTTACCACAAACAGTCATTTTTCTTCCTCCATTTAAGACATCAATATAGGAATACTATCTATGGCTGACAGTAATGTAAAGAGCAGCTGGGTCCTCAATCTACTTCAACCTTTCATGAAGGAAAAAGCTTTGCACAGCTGCCCTTCATGTGGCAACTAATAGGGCACATGCAAGAAAAAGGACCTACCTGAAAATGTACTGCTTTTCTTCAGAGAAAGCAACCTGATAGAAAAAAGTAACTAATTTAATTCCTGGCCTATGCTGACTAGCATTATCAATCCCCCTTTCTAATTAATTTTGTTCCTGTCATCTAACTTCACTACTGAAGCTAACCAGAAATTGTAGTCCTGTCCATCAGAAATAAATTAACTGTACATGTACACCTGATTTGCCAGAAACCTTCTGTCAGGAGAGGGCTCATCCTGCCCTGCAGTCACCACACCCTTAGTATTAAAGTCTGTCATTCTCTCTACTGGTCATCACAGCACAATTACCCCCCCTTTAACATTCAACATTTTTTTAATTTCAAAAATACCTGCTATATACATAGCTGTACAATGAATGCTAAACATTTTAAATCAGAGTTATGAAATCACGGTAGGAGGGAACTAGTACTGATGAAAACTTATGGCCTGTCCCTACTATCAAAAATCTGCTGCTATTTTTAGATCACTAGCTAATTCTCACTCACCTTCATGAGCCTCTGTCTAATCCATTTCTCATCATTAACTACCTTAAAGACACCTTAATGAAACCCTTTCATCATGCATCTCCAGCTGGATACACCATGGAAAATAATTATTCCTGCCTTTCCAGGACTTTCCTAGAACTTCAAAAGCTACGTGAACTTTAAGGGTGTGATATGCACCCTCCAGCTGCCAGCTGAACTAAGCACTATGTATCTCTTGTCAGAAGGATTATCACCTTTTCTGAAAAGGCTGTAACACCTCTGAAAAATCCTCCAGGCCATTGTGATTGCTACTTGTCTGAAACAGCTAGTAAATAAAATCTCTATTATGGTTAAAAAACTCTAATATCTGCAAAAATCTCTTTGTCAGGCACATTCTATAAACATTGTTTTTTTCAGATACAGAATATAAAACCTTTTTTTTTCCTACTTATTACTGTATATTTATTTTTTTATTCTAATTTATCAATACATGACATTTGGTCTTTTAATACACAGCCCATAACCTTACACTGATGGAAACCTTATTTGCAGTGCAGTACAGATATCACTAATATTATGGAAAAGCAAATAGCTTGACTGTAATCTGACCTCATGCTCATAAAGTTAAATTATTCAACTCCCCCACAACACAATAGAATTAAGTGCTTAAAATATAACATAGGAAGAATATAAGACAGCTATTCGGCTTTGATGGCTGTGATTTCCATAATGGAACTAAATCACTTGAAAGTCTTTGACATTCACTTGTATTCTTCCTTACAGAGAAAACACTCTCCTGCTTTGATTTAGGTTTTTAGAAATTTAGCCCAAATGTATTGTAGAAAAGGAAATTTTAAAAATCAAGTATCCATCACATTTCAGAAGTCAGAGATATTAAAAAACATTGTAATATGTGAAGTATTTATATCACTGTCAAAACTAGATGTCAGACCCTCCTGCTAGTAATCTTGTTCTCAGACTAATAGAATACACATTTGAGCCAGAGAAAACTCATGAAAACATCATTCTGAAGATGTGTTTAACCACGTAAATTAAGTTGCATTTACTTGAAGATTATTATTTATCCGAAGCTTTGGGTCAATTAAAAAATGATAAGGTCTCAGTGGGCCTGAGCCATCAGCTATTTGAAAATTGAATGTTGGCCATCTACTTGTAAGACCTAATTATAATTTACTTGACAATACTTTAAGGTTTTGTTCTCTCCTATAAATTATCAAGGAATAAAATTGAATGGAAAACTAAAACTGAAAATACCTCTCCTGCACACACTGTAATTTTGCTTAACTCAAAATGTGATCCTTTCAGTAGATGAAAGAATAATTCATAGAAGGCAAAAATTGACATTTTCCACCAGAACTTTGTCACTAAAGCCATGCAAGATACAGGGCTTCTTGTTAGAGCCTCACCAAATGCACTGAACACACCTTCATCTTTCCTTTACTATATGGCTCCTGTCAGGGAAACAGCATTTGTTGATTTAAGAATAGTTCTACTATTTGAAACTTCTGTATTTCTATGTGTTGGGTTGGACAGACAGGCAAAGCACTTGTTTTAAAACAACGGGGACAGGGAGCAGATAAAGCAGCTTGCCAAAAGTTCCCAGGCTGCCAGGAGGTGAGGTGAGCACACTCTGGACCTTGTACCCAAAGCCCCATGAGTGCAATGAACCCAGAAAACTTGCTGTGCACTTTAAGATCTGCCTGCCTTTCCCAAGTAGGGATCTACGCTCTCATTTAGGAAAGCATTTCCACAGACTTCCTTTCCCATACTGAAAAATCAGCAAAATGTTTACCTATTTTTGGCAATGGCTTTAAAAGGCTAGCTGGCATTGATTTAACTCATTCTCTGCTTATAACTTCTGCTTTTGCTGAGTCATATTGTGCAGGAGAATTCATTTTGCACATTCTTTGAAGCAGCTATGGCTCCCTTATTGAAAAAAGAGGGATTTTTTTGACTTCTAAGCAGTTCCAGTTTCTACCAATATCTCTCTTTACAGTTCCTCTATGCTGTCTAGTTTTATACTAGATTAAACTTCTGTTTTGTCAGTTCCCCTCTCCTTAGCTTCTCACCCCCTCAAAAGAAGATGAAGAATGTAAGCAACCAGTGCAGAATTCACAAGTTAATTAAACAGCCTACTTTGATAAATGGAAAAGGTGTTTATTGCACTTCTTGACCAATAGGATTTTAAAAAAATTGTCCTGAAGTACATCTAACACTCACATATCTAAGGAATCCATTAGGTAAAGCTCATGTGAGACAATATTTCTTTCCTCATTTCAGCCATGCCCTGCAATTTTATTTTATAGTAACCATACTTTGAACCATTAGAATACACTCCAGCTAAATATCTCCAAAGAATATGAATTAAGTTTACAATGATGATTAGTAAATTTACTGAAGCATGAGACTGGTAGAGCAGATGTTGATCTCTATTAGATTTTATCTGAAAATATAAATTCACTGACTGCAGGCTTGTATCAACAGAATGAAAGGAAATCTGTAGTAACAAAACGTCATTTTAATTAAAGTCACCACTGATAACAACTTTGACTTGAACTTGACGTGATTGCACAGACATATGAAACAACACATTTCTCTTCCGTACAAGTAATTCAGCAAAAATTCACCATTGCAGAAGGGTTAATTTCAATTTGTATCAGGAAAAGAATTATAACACGTAAAAAACAAGTAGCTACTGAACAAAAAGAGTGATTGTAAGTATCAATTACTAATCTACAAATATTCAGGTAATATTTTTTTTCACTTTTTTATTTCTTAAATCACGAACATCGCAGATAGGAAAACTGGACTAACAGTAGAATTACTTTGTCCTCCTTTATTTTGCCTGAGTAGTCAGTAGCCCATATATCACATAATATGATTTTAGAGAACTGCAGAGAAGTAAAAAAACTATATTTTACTCTGAGCATTCATTCAGATACATTGATGAATGCTTACCTCTTATAAATAGGTTAAACACTCTAAGATTTTTCTTTATTTCAACTTTTGAACATTTTCAAAAGTAATATTTTGCTAATTATTTCCACTTAATAGATAAGCAACATTGCACCTTTTCTTTTAGTAAAAATTTCATCTCAAAAAAAAAGATAATAATAAAAACAATAATAAATAGCAAATGGATTAAATTTTTTTCGAGAATAATTGGTTAAAATGGGCATTCATGCTATCTGCATCAATACTGACACTACAGAAATCATTTGCAGAAGGGAGGAATCAATTAACAGCTGTCCTACAGCAGGATTCAAATTAGATTAAAACACATGGTGTTAAAAGAATAGTAGGTCACAGTAACACTAACATAAGAGTGAGTAAATATAATACTGAACTGTTATTAAAAAGTACAAATAATATAAAATAAAAGGACATTTCAAAATTCTACATACACTATTTTTTCTTAAAAGAAATACAACATTTCAAGAATTAATTTTTCACAGAATATAGAATATGATTTAAGAAACTAAATTATAGGGAAGCACTAGATTTTGTTAATTATAATATTCTCATATATCTGAAGCACAAAAAAAAGTTTTTCAGTACTTCCTTGGAGTTTTTTACTAAAAGTAAAAAAATCTCCCTAATCATCCCCCAAAAGAACAAGAAATGCTGAGCATTAGACATTGTTTTCACACAACACATTCTGCATCTTTCTTCCCTGCTTTACCTTTTGATCAGCCACTGCACATCTGGGAAGTAGGAAGCCTCGGGTTCATGAGAATACATCAATTTCTGTTCTCGCTAGCGCTTTCATTTAATCCTCTGTGTTCAGTGAAATCATATAAACTATCCCTTAATTTCAAGACACATATGTTTTACAAACCCTCCCCTTCCCCCACAATGCACTTATAAAATATAAGGCATCTAGGGAAAAAAATAAAGTTTAGTATCTGAAACAACAGCAATTCAAGTCAGAGAGCTGACCCAATGGGAAGCTATTGAGAGCATGAGAGGAGTGTTAGAGTTTAATGCTGTTACCATGTGCTGTATATAGCTGGAGGTCAAGTAAGAATTTACCCTATAAGGAGGATTATGGTACTTAGCTGATTAGTGCCTTGCTACAGTACTATTACCTACAAATGTACATGCTGGTCAGGGCATTTCATTTAAACTATTTTTAAAATTGTGCAGTTCCAGTATTTTACGTTTTGTGATACTAGTTGCAGCATTTTCTTTATGTTCTAGGTCTCAAACTAAGTTATGTAATATCTCTACTTTCAGTTTGTAAGAAGTCAAATTTTGGCATAATTTTCAACTATTAGGCTAAAATAGCTGTGGCATCTATTTCAGTGTGATGTGCTGCACATACCATAAAGCTGAAAGTATTTTTTCTTACACAGTTTAAAAAAAAAAAAAAAAGAGAACATCAATGGATTATTTCCAGAAACAGTCACCAAAACTCACATTCAAAATATGGTGAAAATGTGAAAATAATAGAAAGCAAATGTATATCCTCATTTGCCTTAAATGAATTACAAACACATTTTTCTACAGTTTTCCACAGCATCTTCTACCTATCCAAACTAGCTTACAAACACATAATGTTTAATATGAAGCACCAACCAAATCTGACTGCAATATGTTTAAGCCATGATGAAGTAGCATGACATGGGAAAAATAAGACTTAGCAGAAACCTAGATTTTCTCCACCTCAATATAGTGAGTTCTGACTCCTAGGAAAGGCATTCTGACACCAAAATTTATTTGCTCAGCCATCATGGAGAATATATCATAATAGAGTTCATCTATACATCATTTCATCTAATATTGAGTCTAATCTTTTTTAAGTGTTTCAGTTTCTGTTCATTTACCAGCAGCTGAAAGTATCCTGGTTCTTCAAAGGAAACCTTTAAGTCTGATGAAGGGGAGAATTTTCTTCAAAAGAAACACTCCATTATTATGTGGGTATTATCACCGTTACATAAAAAATAAAGCTATTTCAATAATGACCAAACTAAGAAAATATCAGCAACATGAACTGTCATTTGAGAATTGTTTTCCCTAATAACACCTGGAGGCTGTTTTGGACTGTTGAACTCATAAAACTCTAACTTTACTAATGAACTTGAGTCAGCATGTATTTTCTTTTTTCTCTCTCTCTTCCTTGTGCCCACAATTACAATATAAATGTGCTATCATACAATGAACTTTAGTTTTAAAATATCTCAGTGATTCATATTTCAGTCTGAAAGAGATTAAATAGATCATACTGAGCTGTTTTGATGCCTCCATAAAAGAGCAAGCATAAAATAACCGCTGTGAAAATATCCAGTTTCCTCAGCAATGGGAAGTACAGGCCCATTATTAAATCCAGTGAATTACATCAGTGGTGGCTCAGCAATGAATGATGGGCTGTCTGCACCAGCTTCTCCAAGACAAAGCCATCAGGGTAAATGTGTTCTTGCTAGGGAACATCAGCTGGACCACTGTGAAATGAGACAGGTGCATTCAACAGCTCTTGGAAATTACCACAGTACATAAAACTTTAAATTTCTGATTCAACTGTCATTCTCCACATGTTGGTGAGACAGGATCAAATGTCTGTATTTTAAATCAGCACCTAAGTCTATCATAGAAGCAGACCAGAAGTTTAGAGAAAAATAAGTTGTATTTCTGTCAAAACTATAGCACCTACATTATGTATGGTATAAACACATTATGTAAAATCATGTAGGACATGATTTTATAATGTTTTTCAAGCAAAAAAACTTTCTACAGAGTTGTTTAAGCAGCGGGCTCACAATCCACAGCTGTTACATTCCAAAATGTTCAGAATCAAATTGTTACAGCTGCCTAGACAGAGCTCCTTCAGTTCAGAACCCCTCAGGCAGGAGGTTAAGATGGAAACTATGTCTGTGTTGCTGGGTTTTCAGAGACACTATGTGAAAAATTTCCCAGCATACTGCCATGTAGTAACAACATCACATGGAAAATAACAGCCTGGTTTCTGAAACATCAACAAAGAGCCATCCTTAGATACCCCGTTCAGATCCCTGCTGAGACCAGCTCTGGATATTCCCCCCCATTATTCTCTTATCACCTCTTAGAGATGTCTGCACTAGAGCAAGTCTTCCACAAAAGAGGCTCAATATGAAGCCTTCTAAAGAAGAAAATATAGTCATGGATGTTTGCAAAAATCCATATGGAAGACCACTAAGAACTCTAGGAAGTGTGTGGAAGTGAACACTTGGAAGTGAAAAGGTTAACCTGGCTGCTTAGCAGCTTCTATATAAAAAGGTAGCACCCAGTTAAGATGACAACAGTACAGACCACATAGAGGAATATAGCAAACCAATATTGAATAGTCCTTACAGAACTACTAGAAATGCAATAGCAATGAATAAAATTCACTGCAATATATAACTATGTTTCTTCTAAGACAGTTGTGTGGAAATCTAAGGCAATTTAAAACAAAACGACTAAAATAAACTTCATCTTGTAACATAACCCCTTAGATGTATTCTGCATACTACTACAAAGAAGGTAGACTTAGTTGCTCTACTTTTACTTAAAAAATAAAATAAGATGCCAGGTTTTTGTATTGCACAGGAGAAATGAATGCCCATTTTGTAACTGCATGCATATATAAACACCCCAACTAATTCATGCTTTACAGTTCCTGTCACCAGCATTTTCTGCTTTACCCAATAAACCTGTTTTCAGTAGGATTCTACAAAGTCAAGATACAAATTATGAAATTCTAACTGAAGTTTAGGCTATGTATTAGCAGATTTTTCACATAACATTGGTCACTTTTTCCATCAATTACAGAATTTCTAGAAGTATGAGAATAACCAGCGGGCCTGTCAATACCAGCTAGACTCAACTGGCAAAGAGCTGGCAAACACTGAGAGGGAACTGTTCAAATTATACAGATTCTCAGCACCTTTGATAACACAAGTCCATTACAAAAGTTACAGAACACTCAATAATTCAGTCTTAAGTAGAGTGGGATCAATCAGCTAAGGCAACACAGAAAGGAACAAGAAAAAAACAATGGAACAAGAAAAAAGTAAAGGAAAGTAATGATTTAAAACATTTTGTGAAGACACTCATTAAATCTTTCCGAGATTAATGATGACTTCATCACTATCAGTACTGTTAGAGTCAGATTTTAGGGACCAGTAGGATGTTTTAAGTTAAACTTTACTTTCACTGTTGACCTGAACAAGAAAGGTTAAATGTATGCTCACTGAAGCACTTTTCAAGTATGAGATCAACTGGATATCAGGCTGGGGAGCCAGGCAAGAGACTATAAAAATTATTCAAGATGCTTGAGTTGACAGAGCAGAAAATGACGATCAAGTTTCGGTAATTTAGTTTCTGTAATTTAAATGGTCAAAACAGCTAGTTGGACAGATCTGACTTTTACAATTAGCAAATATTTCATGGTATATAGTTATCTTGAAATGCATATTGAGGTGAACTAACACAAAACAGTTACAATATTAACAGATTCATATAATGAGAGAAGAGTAACCGTGATCAAGTAGTTTGATTTCCTTTCTCCTGGATGCTTTTACAGAAATGAGATTAATGCCAGATATGAATGAAGCATTGCTGAGAAGGAAAAGAAAATCAAATTAAATTCCTTGTATTTGGCCTTACTGTGGCACCAAGCTCATTTACCCTCATCATTAGGGAGATATTTCCCAAAACAATATTATTTGGATTATTTTGGTTTATATGGATGACATGCTATTAAAAGCACAACCTGAAGAACTATTACATTTCCACTATCTGGCCATTTCCGTACTGCTGCAAGTCCTGCAGCAAGGTGAGAAAAACCAACACTCTGTTGGAATTTTGAGTTTGATTCATGAATACATATAAATTTGGGGTAGAGGAGGGAGAGGCAGAGAAGAAAATGAGGTGGATAATTATAGCCATGTTAGAAAATTCTTGCAGAAGATAAAAAACACTTAAAATACAGTAAAATTCTTAGGAGAATTATCATCATCAATACTTCATAGAAAATAAAAGGTTTTCAAAGATCAAGTTTTGCAAAAAGTGGACTGAAATATATTACTGGGGCAGAGGCTATGGACGTCACTTCTTCAGCCCCTTTTTTCTTTTTTAGACTGGTTTCAGTATCTTCAATAACACATTAGAAACTGTCTCTGAATGGAGAAGTCAGATGCAGTTGCTGATCAATACTGTGAAAGCTAAAAGCTGACATTAATGATACAGAAGCATTTTCTAGATTGCATTTGCCCAATATTATCAAAATATTTGTCATATGAGGAAAAATTCCACTTTAGAAAAAACATAAGAGGTATTTGATCAGTTTAACTGAAAGTAGAAACTTCACCTATGACTTCGACAGGGTATTCCATGTTATAAAAATACATTATAACATAAATTCCTTTTCAAAAATAGAGGAACATTATGACTTATTTTCTCTTTCTCATTTATTTAAGCTAAGATGGAAGCATTTTATTTATGCTTTATGATGTAATAGTGCCTCACCTTGCTGATTGTTTATTCTGCACTTGCTCTTGTGCCTTGTGATATGTCTGTTCCACCAGACCATTAATTACATACAACAAAGTTACACTGCACCAGCATTAGCTGGGAGAGGATATTTTCTCCCAGTGCAACATACTCAGAGACCTCCAGAGACGAGTGCCAAGGTAGATTCAGATTCACCTACTCTGCTTCAACATTAAGGAAATGTCAAGTAGAAAATTTTACACTGAAATATGAGAAAAAAGGTCAAACTTCTAAAGTCATTATGGATAGCACATATTTCTGCAGGACAGAAACTTAGCATGAAAAACTTGTTCACAGCCAAGAGATTCAACATTTTGCCAGACATTATGAACAATCTTTGCCAAGAATCATCAAAGGTAGAGACTCACAGGCAAAGGCTGGTCCAGCAAAATACTTGAGGATTTTGCAAGGCTGGTAAAGGATGGCAAATATTTAATTCATCCTAATTCAACTTAATGCAAAATTCTGTTTTCTCTCTTTATCAACATTTTCAGGTCAGGTCAACCTAACAGAAGGGCCATGTTGTCTCAATGACCGCAAATGTTAATTTTTTGTTCAAAAATTCTGGATTTAAAAAAGAGCCTTTAACTTGTACAAGAACCCGGACTTGAAGATTTAGTTCCAGATTATCAAGGAGCATGGATCTATTTATTACATAAAATAAAATTATGAAAGATTTTAATAGAGACAATGAGATGATTGGCATTTTATGCAAATTATGTATAAACAGAGGGACTACCACAGGACCCTATAAATACAGCAAGAACCCGGACTGAGAACTGCTGTTATCTTAAAAATATAGGGGAGCTACAAACAAGCACAGGCATATTCATTTCAGTGAAGTGGGCTAAAGTGCTTGCATTAACTATTTTACATGGAAGCTGTAGGTCTTGCAATCAGGATTGATCACTAGTTGCTACAACGGGTGAAGAAGCTCATCAAGGACCAAGTATGGTAAATTCTTAATCTAATGAAGTTGTACTCAAAAAGATAATGAAATTGTGTTTAACAGCAATTTGAAAAAAAAAAAGATAGAACTGTAAATTGAGGTTACAGCTTTACAAATACTGCCTACAGAAATCAAACAAAAAAACCCCCAGTGCTAGGAAAGATGGACACAAAATAAAATGCAAACCAGGATATTTCTAATCTAAATTTCTGTCATTTCATTCTCTGTAATAACAGTGCTTGTTAGAAACAAGAAGGGGTGTTGTACATTCTGCAGGAACAGAATGCTGGGTGTAAGTACAGGCTAAGTACCTGGGCAGGAAACAAACCATGATACTCTTTTTATTTAGTTGCCTAAACACATGTACAGATATATTCCTGCTTTCAAATGTACCTTATCATTCCCACTCCCAAGTTTTCAAATATGATTTTGTTAGGCTTTATATGATTAAGAATTATTTATCTCTTTTTCTTCCTTCTTGGGATGGATATTGCCCCAAGGAGTCTTCTGGTCTGGAATGGGACAGCATTTCTTGCCTATGGCATTTTGGCATTTGATACCTTCTTGTCTATGAAGTCAAAGGAAAGGAGGGAGTTAACAGACAAACTTATGTCCTAATCAGCCTTAGACTAGCAACAAGACAATAATAATTTATTCCTCACCTTAAAAAAAAAAACAAACCAAAAAACAAAAAACAAACAACAAACCACACATACACACACACAAAAACAACCATGCACTTTGTCTCTCAAATAATATGGGGGTAGCCAAGATTAAGAATTCAAGATCACAAGGGCCTTACCATAAATACTCACAAACTCTTTAATATTTAGTAAATCTGCTTGGTAGAGTTTAACAAGGAGGAGTACAAGACTCCATATTTCATTGTTTATAGCAAGCTTGAAGGTGTCTGAAAATGTCTCGGTGGTGATTATCTTATAAAAAACAGGAACGACTGCATGAGTAAAGCTAGGATAAGTATAGCAGCACTAGGAACCCCTATAAAAATGCTCATATGAACAGCCTTCAGAAGTGAATAACAATTGATTTTGAAGAGGACATGTGAAAAATTAGTGTTATAGCCTGATTCCATTGCCAAGCTCAATCACCAGCTTTAAAGGGGGTTTTTAATATATATTACTTTCAAAGATCAAGCGACAATTAATCCTCTGGACTTCTTTCTTAAGCTCACTGACTATTAAAGGGAGCTTCAACACAGACTTGATTTCCTTTCCTGATCCCCTCTACTGTCAAGCTACCTGCTGTCTAACAATAATTATGCTAGTTTCATGTAGCACACATAGAGACATAAATACCCCAAATATTCTAATGCAGAGGTTCATTTCTTCTGGTGTCCAAAACCCAAACATAGTTTTCTTTCAGCAACACAACCTGCACACACATTTTACTGCAAAACTTGTTTTCTGCTCATGCATTTTTTAAACTTTCCAATTCTTTTTATGTCCAGTAGTTGACTGGCATACTGAGGCACATAATATAGGTGGCAAAAGAGAAAATAAAAAGAAATGCACCTTATAGAGATACACTTTTCATATTTTGGTCTTCCTGAATCCACACATATTCCTGGTTTTTGCCATCAAAATATCTTGTGACCATGGTTAAGCCACAACATTACCAATACAAGGGATCCAGGACCTCTATAATCTTACACATTTTTTAACAAGAGGCATTTAGCTTTCAGATGCAGTGCTACGAATCAGATTTCTTCCATTGGAAAATCTCTTTGCAAATCAGGCCTTCCAATAAAGTATATTTTTAAAGCATTTATCTTCAGAACCTTTTTCTGACAAATCATACTATCTTTCTGGATCATCTTTTATGACACCCCGCTCTCAGGGTAGGCAACAATAAAACAGGCATTGGATTGAACAGTATCTCTTAATACGAACAGGACTACGCAGGCTTTCCTCAAGCAATGATTCAAGATCATCATGGGAGATAAAACTGAAACACATTGATATCAGAAGTGGATAATAAGCAAATAGAAAGATTGAAAACAGCAATTTAAATTAGAAAACTCCCAGAATTCTTGGTTTGAGGTGACCTATGTGATTTTCTTACAGTAAGTAGTACACTGAGGAATAATGGTACAATTACTCTCCAATTATTAACAATTACTTTTACAGCTAAAATTATTTAACACGCTATCTTTACCATTCTTATGTAATATTGTGCAGAGTGGTGCCTAGCCTTGAACACAGGTTCAGGTGAAACCACAACACTTAGGCAAAGCCTCCAATGCTGCAACTGTATGAGGAAGTTTCAATGCTGATT
The DNA here is from genome assembly GCF_000691975.1 of Corvus brachyrhynchos. Lineage (NCBI taxonomy): Eukaryota > Metazoa > Chordata > Aves > Passeriformes > Corvidae > Corvus > Corvus brachyrhynchos. The sequence continues at coordinate 1,086,268 of NW_008237244.1, forward strand.
GCCCATATTCCCTTGTATGGAAACCAAGATGCACAAAACACCAACACACACATACTCTGATTAGAAGTAATATTTCATTCTTCTGAATTTGTTACTTTAGTATTGGATGAAAAAGAAGAAAGTCCATGGCAAATATAAAACCTCTATTTGGAATTTAGATGGAAAATGCAAAGTATAAGAAGGATATATGACTCAATCTTCACAAAAAAGCTACTGTGCATTCAGAATGTGACCACAGATTATTCCTCAATGCCGTCAGCATAAAAAGAAATGGAGAGAAGAAGAAAGAGGGAAGAATGCATCTGCAGAACTTCAAAGAGAGGCTGTAGAAAAAGAAATAGGAAGAGAAGCCAGAGAGCATATGCAGCATAATCTGCACCTACTGTAAATGACATTCTCTTCATTACTTTTGGAGGCCTATTTAGTGGTTCTGATATCAACAAATTTACTCCAGCAAGCAGTCTGAGATTCTCAAAAATGCCTAACATCTCAGTCCATGTTTCATGACTTTTCCCAAAACCATTACTTTAAGACAGATAATCTCCACCTGAAAAACTGTTTTCCCTTATTACTTTTATCTCAGTAGAAATGCTGCTGTAGGGGATTTAAAACCTCTTTATAGCTTGTTCATAACACCCAACCAAATAGCACTCTGAACTTCAGAAATCTATGTGAAAAACTGTTTAAAATAAATGTTTCTTAAAATAGTAAGTCCTGACTATTTACCATTTTTTTCTCTCAAACTAAATTGCAACAGAAAAACATTAAGTCTGAACATTCTTTGTGAATATTCAGTATAGAAAATTCAACTAAAAAGTGAGTGGCTGAAACAAAAAATGTTCTTCTATCCAGACTACTGTTTTAACAAAGTTTTTTTAAGTCTTTATTATGCTAAAGAGTAAAAACTATTCTAGTATCAGTAGCAATTTTCTGTGACTGCAGAACATGCATTGTCCCACCTTTGAAGAGTTAGTCACCTATTCCTTGAAAGCTGATGTTCCTGTCACACATTTTGTAGTGGTGGTTTATAAAACAAAAGTTATCCAGATAGGATAACTATCAGCAGGCAGTAACTTTCAAAGCCTATTTAAAATGTAAGTCATTAAATCAAGTCCACTCAGTCATATCCAGAGAATTCAAGATATTTCACAAGATTTAAGACATGATTTTTACAAAATGAGAACTGGCAACAGGAAATAATTATTCCATGTATCATTGGATTTTTTTTTATTGTAGCTGACTGCACTAAAACTTTACATTTGCTCCTTCCTGGAATTGTGATAAAAACAAGACAAAAAATAGAAGTATTGGTTGAAATACAAAATGATGCATTTATAACAAAGCATAATCTGACATTTGTCATATGTGATCATCTCTTATGGATATCACTATTAACAATAATGTGGCATCCTCTAAAGAAATCCAGACCAGATTATAAATCCAGCTTCTAAATACGGAAAAATAATCCATTAAAAAAATCTCATACTAGGCTAGATTTTCTGATGAAAAACAGAATGCCAGAAAAAAAAAAATGTCTCTCTATGGATAACCTCAGCCTTTATTTTAGGTGGCTAAAAGTAAGTATTGGTGGGAAGCCTGATTTTAAGAAGGACAAAGATGTCCAAGCAGACATAACTTTAATTGTAATTCCAGGCATGACCAACATATACTGCCAATTTTTAAAAGACATCCAGAGATCTGCCAGTGAGATGAAAGCTGGCTGAGACAGTGGGCAATCATGCCATAAGTTTAATAAAGTTTCAAATCTTTTAACCAATTCTACCAGACAGTTTCACTGTAAACCAGTTTCCAGGCCTTAAACAGCTAACATCAAAATATTCAGTAAGTGCATGTTTATGAACTCTCTGGGCCACTTAATATAGATTAAGGTCTATACTTTTATATAAATCATAATACTGCTATTTACCACACTCTGATCAGTAAAACGGGTATTCCTGTTATGTTTTCATAATGAACACAAAACCAAACATGGCAAGTAAAAGTCTTTAGAATTCAAATCTTTTTTCCCTGAATCCCACATTACACTACCTCTGGAATAGAAAACCATTAATGATTGTAAAACACTTTTGAAATAAATGAAGGTAAAATTAAACATGTTATGCTGTTGTAGTTAAAACTGCAGATGTTTTTCCTCTCAGGATCTAATGGGGACATTATGCATGACATAAAATGACTGCTGGATTAAAAATGTGAGAGGGAGAGATGGTCCCTTATCTACTTTGGAGTGTTTCACCTACATTTGTCACTTTTCCAAAGGCATTTTTATGGAAATTTCTCAATTATCAGAATTCAATATGCCCCTGAAGTATGATCCTCAGACTAAGAAAGCCTTGGAAATTTTTACATGTACTTTTTTCTCTTGAAAATCATACTTCAGTGAATTCATTAATATGAGGTTTCTACACATCACATCTTTTTAAATCCATAGTATCCCTTGCTTCCAAGACAATGAGGTTGGGCCACTATTTATTATCAGCTTAGAAGAGAAAACATACCAAAATACAAGTAAATTATATTTCCCTAGTATTCAGAACCAAAAAAAATTTTTACATTAAATATATTAATATTTTATTAAAATTTCGATCCCTCTGGCATAGACCATTTAACTATTTTTACCTATCTTTCCCCAATATTAATTATACAATGAGACAATTATATAAAGCAACTGGCTTAGTGTCAAGGTGGTTTTATATTCTGCTAATGCCTGTATTTTTCAAACCTTTAAAGGGTTAGGATTTTTTCCAGACAGGTACAGTTTTTAAAAATCACCACAGTATTTAATCAATTTTCTCTAAAACTCCATACTTTTCATAGTGGAGAGCACATGCTGGGGCTGCATTGTACTTTCTGGTTGAAAGAACAGCAGAGGAAGAGAACTGCACATTTATTCTGATATTCACTAGAAAAAACCTTCAATCCTGCAAAACAAAAATCATACATTTCACTCTGAGGGCCACAATAAAAATGCGAATACAAGATCCTTTCAGCAAATAATGACTCATGCATTTAGTCTTTGTTATCTTCTCTTATGGCTCATATGAAATGCTACAAGATACTGGGTCACTGAATATACAAAATGTAACTGCACCCTAGTATCACAAAGACATGTTCCTTTACAGACTAACTGTAAAGGAACAGCTAACCAATTCAAAACATGCAATGCGGTCCACTGAATAAACCATAAAAATGATGTGTCTCAGTTTGCATTTGTGCCTGTGCTTAAGAAATGTAATTAACTGGTGAAGAAAAAACAGAAGAATATAATCGGAGATGGATTTCTCAGAGAATTCAGTGCCCTGTACAAACATAGACATTTTCAGCAGAATTCTCAGAAAAAGCTAGTGAAAATAAAATCATCAGAGGAAACCATACAGTAACACATAAGCAGCCTATTTTTTGTTTATTTTCCAAACTGCAGACACCAAAAGAGAAAATTATCTACAATATTTAAGATACTAGGTCACTTACTCAGAAGCATTCTATTACAAAAAAATTTAGGATGACCAAAGAATTTAAAACCTCAAAAGGAGATTGAAATCTTTTGCAAACTATTATCTTTACTTTTCTGTGAATCACCAGATACTATGCAATAGCTCTGGATATTTGAAAGCGTACTTAGTTCTTCCACCTGTGTATGCAATAAATATTTCCTTTATCTACTCATTGTTTAGTCACTGCAGACCAGGCAGATACATAAAAATTTCACAGGAAGAGATAGAGTTTTTGGTAGTTTATTTTTAAGATTAAAGGCTAAACAAAATTTTTTTTTAGGGATAGCTTTTGCAGTCATCACTTTCTCACATAAGCCCTTTAACTCATATATAGAGACTTAATCAGTTTGCCTGTTTGTAGGAATAATCATGGGAAGAGAAAAAAAAAAAGAACAAAAGAGAGAATAATTACTTACCTTACAGTAATTGGAGTTCTATGAGATGTATCGCTTTGATGCACAGACACCTCAGACACTCAACATGTAATCTTAAGGCCATCAATATTTTTTGGGGCTGTACCTGACTGATCACACCCTACCCCCTACAAGGATTGAGAGGGCGATGTGTGGTCCTGCAGCTTAGGCCACTGCAGAATCCAGCTGGGAGATACCTCAGTGGTGAGGACAGAGGAAGCACCAAGCCTGCACACGCACAGGATGCCTCCAGGAACCACAGGTATTGACATCCGCTTTCTCTGGCAAATGATAGGTCATCAGCAACTCATTTTTGCTGACTCACAAACAGTAACCTGATATGCAGAATCTAGATGCTTCAAGTCCATCTAAAAATGACTCATACAATTCTGCCAAAATGAGCAGCATACCCATAAGCCTTTATAAAGGAATGCTATCCCACAAATGTCCATATTAACCCCAGAGAGGAGTGGTTTAAGAAAACCTACAATCCAATTCAGAAAGTAAAGACTCAAGTCCCAGCATGTTCATATTCCTTTAAAATAATTCACTAAAATAGTAAAAAACAAACAAACAAAACCAACCAAACAAACAAAAAAGCCTGACCCCAAAATAGCAAATCACCCAATGATTCACAGTGTTTTATTCTAGACAGAGCTCCTGAAACAAAAGAATTAAGAAGGAGGAAAATGTTGAATGTGCTTCTATAGGCTTGTTTAAAATAAACTACAGGGAAACATCATTGAAAGCTTATAACTCAGGGTTTCATAAACCTCTATCATAAATGCCATGAAAGGGTTAGTCACAAATAAAATCTTTCTTCTCAAATTCACTACAGAAGTAAACTTGAACATAAAACTGATACTGTCGAAGGTACATTGAATTTCAGTCTTGCTAACACAGAAATAGTGATTTTCTGGACCATTTTGCTCCATGAGCCTTATATTGCATTAACCCTGTTACGCATATCTGTTTAAAATAATTCAATTTCTATTTTACTACCAAATGACATCAGAAATACACAGGGATTATATTTTTTCTTTTACTTTGAGGTACCTACATAATGGTATTTTAGTAAATCACATTTACCTACTAAAAATTAATAAATACTATGGCTAACATTATCAAGACTACATAAAGTTAATATCAAGATAAAATTCATGCTTAAATATATTTTTGCTGTGTTCAATAGTAATAAAATTCGATCTTTCACATAATGTGTGTGTATGTGTATTTGAAAGCTTCTATCTGAAACTCAGCATAAATAGAAAAAATCAGAAGTAGAAAACTAAATAATGCGTGTACTCAAAACCCTATCATTCTGTACCTTAAAATAAAAATTAAAGCTGGTATGTTTTACCCTAGGATTAACAGATTTTACTCCATCTGACACGCTACAGTGTGATACTGCTTTTAAAGATCCCAAGAAAATAGACCATGGTTTACTCCCTCTATACAATATGGGAAAATAACCTTAATTTCCAATGTATACCTTAATGGATGTACACTGACCCACAAGTGCTTCCAGAGCATCAGATTTCTCTGTGAGCTTACACAGGGATTTTCAACACTCTAACTTAGACCTGAGAATCTGCTCTCCCAGGTTCCCAATACAATTGGTGGAGAGCGAGGCAGAAGATTCCAATGGGAAATTCAGAATAGAAAACCAAGTTTAGGTTCTCTGAATGATCCCTTAGAGACCCTGTCTCTCTCCATTGACTATAAGGTGAGCCAAGGGAGACGACCTTCAAGCTAAAGTTAACATTTATGAACCTGTTGCATGGTACCACATTGTGTAAAACCTGAATAAACTATCACAGTCATCATGGCTAAGGACTATCTACACCTCTTTTGGATGATGTTTTGTGGGGGGAGGGGGAAACAAAACAAAACAAAACAAACAAAACAAAACAAAACAAAACAGTAGAATCGTTCATTTACATAGGCAGTTTCCAAAAATTCCAAATTAAATTGAAATTTTTGCCTGATACTGAACCTTACATGTTAAGATGACCAAACTAGAAATTGTAATCATCACTAAGACTCAGTTGTAAATCCAGATGAAAAGCAGCCTAAAAACGTTAACAATGGGGTTTTCCATAGAACCAGTGCCTTTTTTACATTTAAAAAAATGCAAAATTTCATAAAACAAAGGGAACAACAAACCACAGACCCAAGAGACCAGGTGATCTCACCTTGTTGAAAAAAATCAGTAGTTTAGGCACTCTAGAGTAAAGTCTTTAAGTCATCAGTCAGTCCTTTAAACTAGAAAGAAATTGCACTTACAGAATCTAAATTCTGGATGTCTCTCACGGAAAGAGATTAATTTTTCCCTAGAACTGCTTATTTTTCTCCTTTTAGTCTAAAGGAAGACTAGACAACTAAGATACAGACTTCTACACCATAGACTTATAAAGTTAAAACAGATTAATCCAAAATGAAGGCAAAAGCACTACATTATACCAACAAAAAAAAAAATCCAAAACAAACAAAGGCAAACCAATCACGTAAGAAAAAACGAAATATAGGAATACAAAAGCCATGCTCTAAGCTGTAAAATAAGTTTATAAGAAAAGCAAGTTTTATTAGAATCAAAATACAAGGAAAAAAATTCCTGTCCTTAACTTAGGACTGTGTAGGTGGGGTATGTGTGCTGCAGCTTCTGCATCATGAATTGAGATGAATGCTGATCTAAAACTAAACAAGTAATACTACATGTAGTGATACCTAATCTGGATGTTAAGAGTCTATTTCTAATACTCTGCCAATGATTATACAGCTTGTCATGACATGAAATTAAACAATATTAAAACAATTTGTTTAATAGAACCCCTGTGTGTCTTGGTCTCCTTTTGATGGTGTTTCCACTGAGAAACAGAAATTGCATAAGCAGGTTATTTACTATTAGAACAGGGAGCATCTCATAGAAACATAGAAAGGTTTGGGTAAGAAGATACCTTAAAGTCCTTCTAGTTCCAATCCCCCAGCCATGAGCAGGGACACCTTCCACTAGATCAGGTTGCTCAGAACCCCATCCAGCCTGGCCTTGAACACTTCCAGAGATAGGGCATCCACAACTTCTCTGAGCAAGCTGTTCCAGCGCCTAATCACTTTCATAATATTTTTTTTTCCTTTAGTCCAATTCACCCTCTTTAGGTTTAAAACCTTTGCCTCTTGTCACTACAAGCCCTGAAAAAAAGTCTTTTTCCATCTTTCTTTTAAGTCCATTTATATATTGAAGGTTGCAATCAGGTCTCCCTGGAGCCTTCTCTTTTTCATTCTTTGGTATTTATCTGAAATCTTTGAAGCTGAATTAGAGTCTTAGAAAACCATAAACTCTCTTGTAGAACAAGAATTAAAGTTGCGAAGATATAGTGTATTTTTGCATCACTATTATCCTATTGTTGCCCTTTTTCTATGCTGTAAAGCCCAAAGATAACATGTATGTTGCTTTCTGGGACGCAAAGGATACCTGCCCTGCATTGGTACTTATTCCGTTATTCTGCAAGAAAAAAGATTTAAAGTATATGTTTGACATCTATATTTCTTGCCTCCGTCTTGTTTCTCTTCTTGCTGCCCAACACACATGCTGTCTATCACCATTACATATCTGATAAAAAGGATGAGACCATCTGGCATGAATGTTCTTTTCTCTCTCTGAATAACTGACAGCCAGGATGACAACATTGCCCTCCAAATGTCCAATGTGAACTTTGAGACAAAAAGAGAATTGACTGAGACCTCACCACATTTAAAGCAGGGTCTGAAAGCAAGGACTTTTTTCCTTGATAATGCCTCAGCTGGTTTTGGCTTATTTTCCAAAACAGTATCAAAGAATTTTGTAAAATAATGCAGAGAGCTTTGAATTTATTTTAATAAGTGGTTTCATGGAATAATTTAAATGTCAGGAAACACTGAAGGACTAATAAAACCATTATTACAGGATTGATGTATCTTGAACAAATGGTTTTAAATTTAAAATATATCTTTTTAGTTCCTATTAACAAGAGTTCATGATTTCTGAACAGGCAAATATCCTTTTATATATTTTAACCAAAAATTCATAAAATTCATAAAATTTTACTGGGAAAAGGCCCTAAGCCTAAAGATGTTTTGTAAACTGAACAGAAACAGAGTATTGATTACTTAATCAATAGTGTACTTGGAGAGTTATGATTTTTTAATTGATATTTAGTAAAATTATTTTGCATTGTTGAGTCAATTTTTCAGTTTCTAACCCTGAATTATGAGCATCTCCAGGCTCTGCGTACAAATTATTACAAAACGTAATAAAAATTATTACATTTTACTTAGTCAAAATTAGTATTCTACATAGGTTACACAGCTTTAAATTACATAGAGTCATAAACACCTCCCACTAGACCAGGCTGCTCAGAGTCCTATTCAGCCTGGCCTTGAACACTTCAAGAGGTGGGGCATCCACAGCTTCTCTGGGCAACCCATGCCAGTGCCTCAGCACCCCCCTCATAATTTTTCTTTTCCTTTTGTTTTATCTTAATCTACCCTCTTTCATGGTTTCAATGGTTTAAAACCATTGCCTCTCACTATTACTAAAGAGTCCCTCTCCATCTTTCTTGTAGACCCCCCATTTAAGCACTGGAAAATACCATAAATTCTCCCTGGAGCCTTCTCCCTTTTTTTTTTTCTTTTTTCTTCTTTTTCCTAATCCAAACTCTGCAGAGCACTGATCATCTTTCTGGCTCTCCTCTGGAACAGGTTTATGTGTTTCTTTGGCTGAGGACCCCAGAGCTGGACATAGGACTCCAGGTGGGGTCTCATGAGAGCAGAGTAGAAGAGCAGGAACACCTCCCTCAACCACAGTTCTTTTGAAGCAAGCCAGAACAGGACTTTCTGGGCTGTGAGCCCACACTGCCTTGAATACTAGAAAAATACACATTCCTAAGGTGTATCAATGCCTCATGAATCAACCCGTATTACTCTGAGAATTTATTCATACCAGTTTAGATAAAATTAAGTGAAGCCTATTGCATCAAATTTTATAGGAAATTCTAAATTTTTGTTAAATAGAGAAGACATTGCTGCAGTCTGTTTTGTTAGATGACCTGCCAAAGAAAAACAAAGAAATAAAGTTTAATAGTCAATGGTTTTAGATAATGTGCAATTTTCTTGCCAATATGTTTTTAAATAGTTTGTTGAAGTTCTGTATTATTATCCCAAATACAATACCAGTCCAATAGAACAGTTCCAGCCAATGTACAAAAGCTCTTTTTAAATGCTGGTGAGCATAAAAAATTTCTTAAGTAAGTGCTAGTGAAATATATATTCATTATTTTTCTGAGAGACATTCAGGCACTGTTCATTACCAACTGACTTGAGTAGGGAACTTTAGCAATCACTTGAAAACCCCATTCCCTAGCAGGGTCTGAAATTGGATGCCTTCCTTAAGATATTTTACTAAGTTTAAGCATTAATGTGAGCTGACAGACCAACTGGCTCATGTTCACAAGGTCAAAATACAGTTAAACAGTGCAGGAGAGAAGAAGAGGTTCTTATGTGAGTTAATTCCATTTCAATAGAGTCTGCGTTGTTTCACTATGAGATCTGAACTTCTACACTTCCTGGCTAAGAGATCCTCAGTTGGTGAGACAAGAAAAGCATGTCCCCTAAACAAGAAAAACTTAAGTATACACTTGAAAGTCACACATGATTATTAAGGAACCATTTTTGTATTGCCACCTATAGCTGTTATTTACTGAGATTATACCAAATAACACTCACAGCTGTACCAAAACTCTAATTTTCTGCATCTTCTCCTTAATAAGCATCCATCCTCAATCACCTTTTTTGCTCTTTATTCAAGCTATTTAGCAAGAGGAAATACCTTGAAAATTTACTAAGGAAAAAAATGCAAATCATCTGCAAACTTTCTGTGTATGATACAAAGGAAAAACTAATTTTGTATCATCTAATGTACATCAAGTCAAATCACTTTGATCATGGTTTTTAAATTTTTAAACTTCTACTTAATTTTCACCCTTCAATCAATTCAGCACCTTCTTCCCCAGTTTCAACACAGTCTCACGCTAGGAAATTATGGTACTGTTCTAGTTCCAAAAGGACTACATTGAAGCTTGCATTCTTACAAAGACCTCCGAACCCAAATTTAAGTATTTATTTAGATTTTGAAAGATAAAATGGGAAGCTATGTAAGCAGCTAATTTTACACCCAGCAGGTATAAGGATTAGAAGAGCAAATATTCAGAAAGCTGCAAAACAGTTTAGATAAACATTCCTTTCCTCATCCTCAGTCAAAATATACCCCAAAATTTTTTCCCGCTAGACCTTCACAGTAAAAAAAAAAAATTATTATCTCAAAAGTGGTTGACATTTTTATGGGAATCTAAAGCCAAAATGAAAACTAAATCTCCATAATAGTTCAATTTTAATGCTAAGATCAAAATAGAGAACTGTAATTTTTAACCTCTGTCATAAAAAGCTGTGGAAGCTAGAATAATGTATATATTTAGAGCCCATTAAAAAAAGAAAAAAAGAAAAAAAAACGCACCGGGTGTCAAAATTAAATAAAGCTGTTGGAAACTAAACGCTTTTATAATAACACTAAAAAAGGAATAAGAATATTTTAGGAGCAAATTATTTCTTAAAAGCAAATGAAGGCTCAATTTCTAGTAGGACTTGCAGCATGTACAGTGGTCCTTAAGTCATTTACTGGGAGCAGGTACATGATTCAGTGGTAAATTTCAAATATGTTACATGAACATTCTGGTAATACAACTCAATTTTGTTCAGAGACAAAAGGATGTTTCAGTAATGTACAGTCCAATTTAAATACAGTATATCTAGATTAGCTGGGCAAATAACCCAGGCACTACAAATAAAGAAAAACTTGTAGTTACGGTATAATGGAATCTGAAATATTTTGCATTCTGATCATTCTTGGCATTCTCAATTGTGCTTTCACAGTTCACTGCAACCTTAGTCAGCTATTCATCTCAAAATAACATCAGCTTCAGCTAAAATTTTAGCATTTACATTTTGTTCGTTCAAGTTATTGTATTAATTCACTGTAAAGCGATTTACAGAAGGAAAAAACCCAAACAGTAAAAACTTGATTAAAATTCCTCTTTTTATACCATTACAGACTAACCCCCACCTTTTTGGTAATGGAATATTATACTTTGTGCCATATTATGCTTTGCTACATTCTATATTATACACGAATATTAGCATACTTGTGCCCCACATAGCCATTCAGTATTCAAAAATAATGTGAAGAAAGTAAAGTATCTTCATAAAAATGCTTAATATCTTTTGTCCTTCATTCTGGGACTAGCCAAGTAAAAAAAATATTACTCTGCTGCCAAAAAGTAAAAGAAAAAAAAAATATAATTAGACTTTTCTTTTCAAGCTATCTTTTCCTATGTAGGAATAGCCCATTCAAGCCAGAGGCTACATGAATACCTTACCAAGCAAAAAGTCCGACGAACTAATTAATTTACAGTGTGATCTCATTTAAAAATTTACTTCCCAGAAATAATACTTCAGCAAGCAAGGACCATTTTACCACGTTTACTTAAGAGGTATAATTGTAAGGAGCCTGTCATTAGTCAAAGAAAAATAAAAAGACAAGTAACAAGAGAAGGTAAGAGATGCCTATTTTAGCTGTGTAAGCATTACATGTATAGCAGTTTGTAACTCAGCCTGGAAAACGAAATTTAAAAAAAAAATACAATGGTTCACATGGGATTTTTCTCCTAAATGAAGCTTCAAACAAAAGTTCAAGTTGCCTATGGGAGCTAATTACACAGCCTTCAAAGACAGTTGGTATAGGTGTTTAAGGGCATTGAGAGTAAAAATAGAAGTCTGAACTAGTAAAGTATCTCTAATCTAAACTTTTTTAAAAGAAAAAAAAAATCCCTATATAATGTACAGCTACATAACAAACAAATTATCCCTAAGCACTAGTATGGAGTTAAGATATATGAGGAAGAGTGATGTAAAACCAATCAGGATTGTAGTGTATTTGCACTAAAAAAAATTAAAGTCCGGTCATGTATAAGCAGACTAACACACTACCTCTGACTTTTATTTACAGATATTCTCAATAAGAAATAACAGAATAGAAAGCTATGGCACAGCAGAACCCCTACTAGAGCACAGAGAGTACAGGGTCCCCCATATCTATGCTTTCACTTTGACTCAACTACAGTTTATTTATTAAGTATCTAAAATTCCATAGAAAGTCATCCAGCATGCTGCTCAAGGATGCACCACCTAACTTGAAGGAGCTATGAATGAGCACTTGCAGCACATCTGTCCAAAGGGATGGTAAATTGTGTCTTTAAAAGAGGTGGGAATATGTGAGATAGGATATGGGACAGATAGGATATGGGACAGGGAACAGACCAAAAATTCTTCAGCTGTCAAAGACAATATGTCATCTAAACTGTATTCTAAGCAGGCTAATTGATGACTCACATATTCAAACTTAGGCATGTACTTCCTTATCTTCCTGCACAAGATAGTCCCTTGCATTTTTAAAGCTGTATTTCATCATATTCATTTCATTATAGATGGTATTTTTTTAGGAGTCATCCTATTTCACCCCTTTTTTTTCAACTCAGGTGTTAGCAACTACTCTCATTAAGCATCATGAGGATGTTTAATTCACATAATATTAATCTCAACATACTTTAATAAAAATGTAGCATGTGATCAGAGTACACATTGCTATACAATGACCTTACACTGACGTTTGGATAATAAGCTGGCTTATAATACTAAATGTTAAAAAGTATAAAAGAGCAAAAATAAACCTAAGCAGACTTAATTTATAGAAGACAATAAATAAGCTGTTATCTACTCAAAAGCCTGAGACATTGTGGCCATTTTTCTGAAATATCATCTTAGTGTTCAATAGTGGTCAAAAGCATAGAAATAATGCTTTGAAATGTTGAAAAGAAACTGTAGGCTGATGGAAGAAGATTTCAATTCATAAAAGCATGTATAAAAAGGAAAAGATAAAAGGAAGCACAGCATCTCAAAGCTGAGTATACCTGATGAAACTGTCAAGTTACAGATTTCAAAACTAGCAAAAAGGAAACACTTTTACTCCCCAAAGGATGTAATTCGTGTTTTTGTAGTAGTCTGTGGATGCTAAAACACTAGATGGAATAATAAATTTATTTAAAAATGTGAGAACAGATCTACCAGAGATAATCCATGTATAACAATTCATCAAAAAGTCCCTGAATTTTTTGGCAGCTAAGCTGTTCTACACTTTCACTGCTGTTCATATTCCTCCCTAAACATCTGTTGCTCATCACTGTCAGAGACAAGACATCGAACTACGGAAATCTCTGACCCATATGGCCTCACTTACATCATGAAAAGGTCAATAGGGTGGGAGAAGAAAATATAAAGGTGGTGCTTTAACAGGCACAAGGAACCAGACTTTTACATTATCATTAGACATCATAGTCCTACAGCATTGGAGTAGGTGCACAGTTATAAGGGGAACTATACAGCCAAAATAGTTTTTCTATTTTCTCCAAATATGTTAGCTTTCCAACATACCTAATAAATTTTTTTGTCGCTAAAGAATCAGATGGTGAGTTCTGTGTATGAGTTCAGATGCTGAATTGACCATGTTTTATCCCCTATTAAGTGATGGACTCATTGCTTCTTAAAAAAGTCATTCAAGTTGAGCATTACTTAGATGATCTATGTATTTAGCAGAAAAAAAAAAAGAAAAAAGGAATCTCAGCTCTCTCATTTAAAAAACAAAGACATAATTTTTTAAGTAAGTTTGTAGTTCTTTCAGTTACAGAAAATACTGAATCCTAAAGATACCAAAATGAAGATTTATGACATAGATTCTTGGGAACAGAAAAAAAAAAATCCAAACCTACAATTTCACAACCAACCTGAACTGAGTCTTTAAACTTCCGTTTTGCTTGTCTTAGTCATAAAGCTTGGTTACACGAGTGTCGTTTTATAAACTTATATAGTGTCTGGCAGAAACTAAACACAGAAATGAGCAGTCCAGAATGATTCATGTTTATCAGCCAAATTTGAGAGTTTCTGGATATGGAAAATTAAGCACAATAACAGAAAGTGGGAAAATTTAATATTAATGAATGAATCTTACTTAAATGCAAACCCTTCTGCTGTAAACTATGTGGTATTTGAAGCTTTTAGAGGAGGCAAGGGAGAAGTTTCTAAGTCAAATGCAGAACACATGCAGTGGCCAATCACAGCATGGTTGTAGTATAATACAAAGGTGTGACATAGCAAAAAAGACAATCAGGGTTCTAGGACAAATCAGAAAGTTACTTCTGGCAATAGAAAGAAGTATTGGTAACATTGTATGATGCACTGTAAGACTGTTTAGACTACCTTTGAGTCACCTTCAAAAAGTAAGTCACAAAGACCCACTGGAATGCCTAAGAAAATAGAGAATTTCACTAAAAAGTATTACTAAAATAGTTTGGCTTATCTAGCTATGCAAAATGAAAGTCAAGAGGGAATATTATGACTCCATGTATGTAATTAGGGATAAATATCGAGAGAAAGAAACAACTTTAGCAAGAGGATAATGCTGTAACAAGATGAAATACATACAAATAAGTCATGAATAAACTAAGACTAAAAACTGAAATGTAACCTAATCACCTAAGAATTATTTTTCTGTGATTGTGTTCCAAATAGAGTAATACAAGCATGAAATCTGCATTGTTTTACAACAGAGACAGTACTTTTAAATAAGGTATCATCTGACCAAGATACAGAAATACAAACCTTAGTTTTAGGCACATAGAAGACTGTTTAATATTCACAAGGAAATGTTGAAAAACAAGGCTTGGATCCTACTTGTTCCACCATCTTATTAACTAGTCCTTCACTTTGTGGCTTTCAGTGATCACATTCTTGTTTCTAAGAAGCATAATTTGATTTTAGTTTTGCTAGACTTTAGTTTTCACTGATGTGTGAGAATTTGGCTCTATCTAGCAACAGATTTTTGAGAGGAGGACAAGCATGCTCCAGATGGTATGAAAAAAATCTCAGCTGTCTTATTGTTGCGTCTTCTTTACCCTTTCATGGATAGCCTAATTGATGTAATTGAGGTCAAGAAAGAATTTTAGGTATGTCAGATTGCCAGGGACTTATTTATCCTTTCTCTGGAGTATGAAGTATGGTCTACTTTTTCAGTTCATTGGGTGTTCTTATTGATGAGTGCTTTCAAAACTATATGATACTGGTAAAGCTCTTGGTCATTCCTTCCGTTTCCTTGAAATCTCACATTATATGTCTCCTTTTTTTGTGTGTTAAAAGAAATGACAAGACAAACAAACAGAAAAAAGCAACCCACAGTGCTTTGTACCATGAAGTACTTTGGAAACCTTTCAAAAGTATCAGTTTGCATCCTAAACAGCAATGAAAGGGATTGGACTCAACTACAGTACCTTTCACATTATGTTCTATTTGAAGATATATGATCTCCTTTGAGAACCTCTATACATTTCTGAAGGTAAGACACTAATTAGCAGCACAACCCAGCTGAGAAGAGCCAAAGGGTTCTCATCCAAACAAAGACTGTACCACTAAGTCAGAGTAAGTGTATTGAGTAAATGGATCAATTCAGCTACAAAGAATTGTTTTATAGGCTGCAATATTGAATGTTTCTCGAATAAATGTGACCATAGCCCTGCTTGGCTGAGCTCTTTATGCAGTAAGAATGTAAGTGTTCTAGTAAGTTTTATTACATGATCTCATTGATTTGGAAAACTTTAAAAGGAATCACCTTTGCACTTTTCCCCATAGGGTACACACGTTCCATTTTAGTTTTTAAAGGTCTTTCCTCTGTCTCTCTCTCTCTCTCAAAAAGGATTCTTTTTCACATTAGGGGTATGCAAAGGTTCGTGGGTTGTTGCTTTGTTGGCTTTTTTCCTGAGTAGACAGGAGCCTAAAGGAAAAGGACAGAAAGAAAAATAGGCTGTTTCACTTAACAGTGTGCAAATACTAGGGAAGTAGGAAAGTGACCTAAGGGACATTTTCTTTATATGTCCTGTAGCACATAGTAAAACACTACAAACTTCAGTCTTGCAAAATATCTACCAGATATTATTATGGCTATAAGAAGGCAGCTTTAAGTAATAATTGTGCAAAGGAACAATGTCTTAGAGAAAAAAATACTGCTTGCCTTTGCATTTTAATCCACTCAATTTCATTCCAGATAAAGGGCTGGTTTTCTCACTAGTAGAAAAGTATAGGCAAGGTATTTGGACAGCCTCTAAACTGTCAGATTAGGTTGTTCAAGATGTCAGTGAAGTAAACTGCCAAAGAATGCAACCACATTTTGTTCACATACTTGTTTTAAGGGCTATCCAGCCCAAAGAGTGAGACAAACAAGTATGTCCAAAGACAGAGAGCAATAAATATTCAAGAGATAGATATGGTCCCTGATGATCTCTGCTGAGAGAATATAATGGAAACTTTTTTAAAAATCAGTGAGAAATAGATACACAACTGGACACCATACTGCCTTCTAAAGTTGTGTTACAAACTATAATTATTGCCTGATGGTCTTCTGCCACTGGTAATGATATATATTAGAATTAATGACACTGCCACACAACTCCTTCATAGGTTACAGATGATTGCAGAACACGAAGACCTAATGACTAATTTTGAAGACATTATTGATCACATTTTGGGACTGAGCATTTTTCTACGTGTGGATTTAAAGAATAAATGCGCCATCTCAAAAAAGACTCATTTCTTCTTACAATTCATGTCACTGAATGGGGATCAGATAATTCACTTTTCTAAATTACTTCCCTTTAATTGCTTTATCTATTTTACATTCTCTGAATAACTTTCAGAGAAATTATCTCAAACATTTTAACATTTAAAAACAAAAGACAGAGTACAAGCTTGCTATAATTTCCCAGCCACACATGAGCATCATCATGCGCATACTTTGTGCCATGTGACAGGGCATCAATCAGTTGTACTACATTCACGTATGGTTGTTGAGCTTCAGTCGATCTACAAAGCTGTCACACGAGCTGGGTAAATGACAAATTCGTTAAGACTATAGACTATAACCTATAGAGCAACAAAACAAAACCTTTTCAATAATGGGGAAACATTAGAATAAGCACATATGTCACATACTGGACATCACAGGCTATCAAGGCCAAAACATCCCTAGAACTTTTTTAGAAAGCTGTCAATAGTGAGAAGAAAATACTTCATCAAGAGAAGACAGATACTATCGTGAGAGGTTGATGAAGAGCAGGAACTAAATCTGAGTAACATCCTAAGTACAAATGATCATAATTACTTTGTATTTGTTATATGATTAACAGTCAAGTCCTAGTCTGTAATGCAATGGGGTATAGAGTAATCTGTATGCCAAAGCTGAAAACAATTTCAAATCAGGAACCAAATCTAACGACGGAAAAAAAACGTGAACTGAAAATTGGAAATTCTGATCTATTACTCTTAAGAACATTTTAGCACCTGTCCTTTATTTCAATGGTAAGTGAAAGCAGTTACACAAATGCAACATGCAGAAAAGAGGGAAAGATGAAAATAATCAGCATAAAACTAGAAGTTATCAAAACCTAGCAATGGACCCAAAAATATATAAGGAAAATCCCTTGCCAGATGAGATTAGAAAGGCATGAAGTATTTCTGCAAGTATATTAAGTGCACAGGAATTCTAACAATTCTATGAATCTTGTTATGAAATAGAAATTTTTTCATTTGGCAGACAGAAACTGTACACAGTAAGTATTGCTCTCCTTTGGTTTGGAAGGAAGTCCCATGATATATTGATATTAGGTGATATCAGGTGGTATGATCACAATATTTCCCATTCCATCAGTAGCCAAGGAAATCTCTAATGTTTGTAATGATTGTCTTTATGAGTTTATACACAGTAGCTTCAAACGGGCTACACAATGAGCAAGGTGGTGTGTTAACTGTGATTTCCTAGACCATGAAGCACTGGGGGTGCTGTGCCAATAGTTATTTACACATTGACATTTCCATATCTCCCAAAGAAGCATGAACTTGTCAGGATGGCACTAACCAAATGACTAAAGGGAGGAATAACTTCAAAAATCATGTTGCAGAAGAGCTAAAATTGCAAATTTTAGCAGCTAGATAAAACAGGCAAGTCATAACATTAGGATGGAAGTCTCCAAATTAAGAAGTGGTCACTTCCATTTTCAAGAAAGAGCAGAGGTACAATCCTTGAATTTATAAATAAGAACTGAGGAAATTTAATTCATTACAGAATTTGTATTATTATATTAAATTTATATTGCAACTGCCTTTGAAAATCAGGTCCACATCTAATGATTGAACTCCAGCAGGAAGTACCGATAGGCATGGTTCAACCACTGGGAATACATCACTTAATACAGACTCCATCAACACAGTGTATTTAGTTTATCAAATGAGAAACAAATTTCCTAATACGTACTTTCTTGATTTAAAAGAAATAGTAACGTGATCTAATACATGGAAATGGAAACCAAATTATGAGGTGTGCTTCTTTAACAATAACACTGTTAGGATTGGAATGATTTGGAAAGACTGTGATGGAATGGAATGTAATGAAAGCTGTTGCTTGAAATACGAGTATTTTCTAAACAATAAAAAGCCATGAGTCCATTGTGCCTTGACATTTGTGAGATGAACTGATAAAAGGACAAACAAATTCATGAGAATCATCATAAATAGTTTGATGGGGGCTATAGGAAACAGCAGTACACACCACTGTGTGGTGGAGTTGTGAAACAACAATACACACCACCTGGACAAGCTTCTTAAAATGCACAGAAACCATATCTACTACTAAATTTAGACATAAGGAATGTAATAAATACAATACAAAACATACAGTAGTATATATTTAAGTAATAAACAAGATTTAAAATAATATTTTCAGGTAAGATAACTGAGCCTAAAACTTGTTTTAAAGAAGAATTAATGATAAAATCAGTTTTACTTGAAATGTCTGCTATGGAAAATTTGCTTGAATTAAAATATATGTTCTTGACTGCTAGCAGCTACAAAATGCATTACTAAGGATGTCAAAAGAAGAGCAAAAATTTCTGAAATCCAATAGTCTGGTTCACTGGAAAAACATGAATGTCATACAAAGCCAATGTCTAAGGAGAAAATTTAAATAACATCCTTGTGTATAATATCTTATTATCAAGATAAATTGTTAAATTCAAAATAAAATATTAAATTCAAAAATTTTGCTTCAGAAGTGAAATCTTTTTCACCAGTTTGTGCTCCATTAATACTGCTGCTTTTTCATGTTATTGTTGATATTGTTCTTCTAGATAGATAAAGCAACAAAATGAAAGATTATGTTCACAAGAAATAAACTTGACCATTTCACATGGGAATACCTGGGGGAAAAAGATCTATAAGATGACCGTGCTGCCTTATATATTTCCAGCTTTGACATGCCATGAGTCCATAAGCAGACTGCATTACTGCTATGCACACTTAACACTCTCCTCCTATATAACATAGTTTTATCCCCACCCAGACACTCACTCCCTTACATTTACTACAGTCGTCCTTATCTTCCTTTGTATCAAATCTCTGAGGATATAGATTTTCATAGGTTTATATCCTCCTCTAGTTACTTATAAATATATCTTTAGTTAGTTTATAAATTACATTGTAAAGGAATTATTCTTATCAACTTCTCTCTCAGATTACAAAGACTAGAAGATTTCTTGCATCAAAACCATAAATTGCATTCAAGTTGAAAAATAATTTTCTGAAAAATATTCAGGTGTGATTTAGAGTATTTTGATGTCAAATCTCCAAATCCTAGAACAAAACTTCCAACTTACTCTAGTCTGAGATGTTGCTTTCCTTGCAGCTGATGGATTTTGTTGCACCTAAGAAAACTTTCCAGGGAGCAGACACCTATCAGATATTACCAAGCGAATATTTCACCTTCTTTAAATATTCTACATCTTTAGCCTCTTTAAGGCAGTTTTTCCAGACTTTGAACTCCACTATAGAGCTTTCTTAAGCTCTTCCCGGGAGGGAAAATCCCTGTGGAAGACCTGAATCTAAAACTTGCTACAGTTAATGACCTTACTAATATTTTTCACACTTATCTCCCACATGGGTGAATCTGGTCATACTTGATTTATATTCACACCTCTCTGAAAAACAGAATTTTGGATAAATAAGTAAATCATGAAACACAAACCAAAAGTCACCAAAAAAAAAGGTACTGACTCATCAAGCCACTACCCAGTGTCAAACTCACCCATTTGAAATTCTTATTGTTCCTTTATTAGTATTCTACCCAATTGTCTTAGAATTTTATCCCTATCATGAGTGAACTTTGGAATTGTAACATTCCTATGAGCAGTTTCTGAAATGTCAGTAATCCATTCAATTTTTCAGATACTCCTGTTGTTGCTCCAAACTGTACCTCACCTCCAGTCCTGCTTGAGCTTCCTCAGTTCTTTCTCTTTTCTCACATGTAAGATTTAATTACAGTAACCATTATAACTTAGCACAATAACCATAACGATGATTATAAGTCATACACTGCTGAGAAGGTGACAGATTTTTTGCACTTCACTTATGATATCCACAGAGAGGCTTCTTCCTATGCCAAAATCATGGCAAAAAAGCCTTCTGATTCTTCCCTGCCTCTTTCACTCCCCTTCATTAAATCCATCATGTTGACTATATTGACTGCACTGTTTTGAGGCCAGCTGGGTATCATTTAACCACTTCTACAATATACTGTGTTGGAAAAAAGTGTCCTTTATTACTCTCCTCCACAACTTGTAAGTGATTATTTCTGTCAGGATTTGAGCATCTTAGAGCTACAGTACTGTACAAGATTACAGCGAATACAGTAGTGCTCAGCAAATTTATACAATAATAATTACCAAATTATTAATTAATTAATGATCTATTTATGGATGGCAAAGTAATAGTAAAATAATTTTTACGCTGGACCACTATTATTATTGTATTATTATTAAAATACTTTTATTTAAAATAGAGAGTTGCATGGACATTTTTCACTTAACTTATGTTTACAATTAAATGTTCTCAGAGCAGTTTAGAAAAAACATCAAGATCTAGTTTCTTTCTAACCTAGAAATTAATCTTCTAACAGTGAAAATAGAGAATGGAGTTTCTTTTAAATGAAAGGAAATATTTGCATGATACAGCTTTGTTGTTGCCAATGCTTACCTTGTCATCTCTAATCTATGGACAAATGGCTACCACATAATTGATAATAACAGCGCATACTCCTACTCTAATCCTTAGGAAAATCTCAAAGACTACTGCATCAAAACCCAAAAATATAGATTCATAGAACTGTCTGGATTGAAAGTGACATTAAATATCATCTAGTTCCAATGCTCCTGCCATAAGCAGGGACACCTTTCATTAGACCAGGTTTTTCAGAGCTCCATCCAACCCAGCCTTGGACACTTCCAGGGATGGGGCATCTAAACCTCTCTGGGCAGCCTATTCCAGTGTCCCACCATCCTCACACTATTTTTTCCTAATATCTAATCTAAACCTACTCTCTTTCAGTTTGAAGCCATTCCCCCTTGCCCTGTCACTACATGCCCTCGTAAATAGTCCCTCTCCCTCTTTCTTGTAGGTTCCCTTCAGGTACTGGATGGCCTCAATTAGATCATCCTGAAGCCTTCTCTCTTCCAGACTGAACAATCCCAATTCTTTTAGCCTAATCTCATCGAAGAGGAGTTCCATCCCTCTAATCAACTTGGTGTCCTTCCTCTGGACTCGTTCCAACAGGTCGATGTCCTTCCGGCGCTAGGGACCCCAGGGCTGGATGCAGCACTGCAGGTGGGGTCTCAGCAGAGCAGAGCAGAGGGGCAGAACCTCTCCCTTGCCCTGCTGCCCACGCTGCTTTTGATGCAGCCCAGGACATGTTTGGCTTTCTGGGCCACAAGCCCATATTTGCCAGATCATGTCCAGCCGCTCATCCACCAGCACCCACAAGTCCTTCTCAGGAAGGCTGCTCTCAATCTGTTCATCCCCCTGCCTGGATTGATACCAAGGGTTGCCCTGACCCAGGTGCAGCACCAGCACTTGATCTTGTTAAACCTCATGAGATTTCCATGGGCCCACTTCTTGAGTTCTTCCAGGTCCCCCTGGCTGGATCCTGTTCTTCATGCATCAGCTTGCATCAGCTTGATGTTATCAGCAAACTCACTGAGGGTGCACTCAGTCCCTTCATCTGTTATTAGTATGTTTTATTACAGTCTGAGAATGCATTTCAGATAAACAATTTCATTTAAATTAAAATATTTGAATCAGTCCAGTCTCTCTCATGCTGCTTCTGACAACGATCCTGTTCATCAGGTTATCAAGACCAATCTCATAAAAAGAATTCTGACCAATATTCCTTCATCCATCCCACCATTCCCCCCCAGCCTTGGATGCTAACCCACTAAACAGGGGAAAACAGAAGGAAGGTAACTTTTCAGTATCTCTAGCTAGAACCTTAACTTACCACACTACCATCAATAGCTGAAAAATAGGAAAAAACCTGCTGATAACACAGATTACTTGTATTGTAGGCTAAAGTTTAACAGGTATCTTTAAAATTCCAATAATATCTTCAACTATGAGAATTCATAGAAGGAGACTCCACTGGTAGCTTAAGACTCCACTGGTAGTTTAGGATTCCTTTGAGCTCCTTTGAGCAGAAGAGAGGGAGAAGGAATGATTAGAAAGGAGGGAGAAAGCATGATTAGGCTAAATTACTCGCTATTTATGTATGTGACCTGATGATATTTTTAAGATAAAAAACTTGGCCCATTTGCTCAAAAAGCTGGACAATACCTATCTTGGTACACCATAATATTTTTTTTCCCATATCTTCTCTCAAACTGTCCATCAGTAGAGACCTGGTATATTGCATATTATTGTATTCTCCCACAAGAACTTATCTACAACATATTGCTTAATGTGCTTAACAAGTAAATTTTATGCATTCCATATCAACAGTTAAGATGTTTAATTACAGTTATCAAAATCTCAAGATTTTATGTAAGAGGGAGTATATAAAACAGTGTATCAAAGTAAAACCAATACTCAATATGTACTCTTGCTATTAACCTATTAAGATTCCTTTATTTTCTTCAATTTTATGAGATCTATCCACATCAACAGCCTGCTTTCAATACATATTCTGTTGCTTGAAATTTTGTAAGCTTTACATTTTCAGGAAATGAACTGAGACAGAAACACTTACTTGTTCTTACTCTAAGAGATAATGATATATTTTCAAATGTGCTGCTGCCAGATTTTGTTACATATGTGCATAAATAACTACCCATTACACATATAAGAGAAAAATAGATGCAACTGTTTGTCCCACCTTCTAATAAACCATAGCTTAAAATCAGAAAATAGGATCTGACTTACGCTTAGGGTGCAGAGTCAAAGATGAGAAAATAAGATCATCTTGCTTCCTTGCAAGAACTTAGGTATGAGAACAATGAAAATTTCTTACTAAGTAGTTCATGAAGTGAGAAATAAAATGCAAAGTTAATCATTAACCATTCTTATATAGCAAATTAGAAGATGTAGGATTCTGAGAATTTGAAGCACTTTGTTTCTAAGCGTATATGGGATACCTAAGACAACAAATATGGGCCCCTGCTCCAACATTTCACCAGACTCCTGGCCCTAGTGAAGCAGGCCATATCACCAGCAGAGAAAATTCTTTGCAGGTTTTGGCATTTTTGGTATGTACTCTCGTTCCCTCATCTCCTGCTTCCCTTGCCTGGAGCATCTGCCCCCTCCTCGGTGCTTCCAGGAAGTAGTGACCACTGCCTGGAGGGCTCTGCTTGATGTCTCTCAACTTTGAGCCTTTGACTGTGGTCATCTTCTAGGATGTCCTTATTCTTCCACTAACAGGGGAAAAAAAGATCCCAGGCTGCAGCTGTGCACTCCCTAACTAAGCTGTTATGAGGGTTCTATGAGTGTGTGTGCGTGTCCATGGTCAGTGTGCCTTGTGCTGGCTTCAGGTCTCTGAGTGTCCTCTGCTTCTGGGCACTCCTACTGCATCAGAGTGCTTCACTCAGGAATCTCATACAGTACCACATGCTTGTTAGGTGACAAGCCACTGCAAAACTGGCAGGAATTTCTCAGAACTGTATGAAATATGCAAATTGAGTTATTAAAATGCACGTGTCCATGATCTATCAACTACCTACATACTTCCCCACAGATTTCTATGACCTGTTTGATTTCCAAGATGCACACATATTTATTTATTTTTCAAAATGTACACCAAATATCAAAAAAAGTAATTCTTCTTTAGGACAGTCACAAATTTTTTTAATTATTAAATCTATTTGAAAATATGTGTGGCTGTGTATGTATATATATTCTGAAAAATATCCTTGATGAATTTTTACAGTAATTTACAGTCTAACAATGCATCTCTGGATGACTGAACAGAAAACTTATCTGGATCCAGACAGTCTGACAATGCAGTTGGATATGTGTTCTGAAGCATTTGGTGAAGTATGCTTTTTACTTGAGTGAATTAATTGTGCTTGTCTCTGGACAGCGTTTCAGAGCTATTCAATTAAATTTTATGTGGCCTCTACTTAACAGAAAAAGAAAAAAAAGAGAGAAATTTCTGGAAACTATAGTACAAGAGATGAAATGAAGTTAAAACAGAAATAAACAGATAATGATAAATCTAAGTTTAATTTTAAACGTTTACATTACATTTTTCTCCTGTGGCTATTCTTGAAACACAATCAGAATCAACGCAACCATCTTCTTAGACAAATAAATATCTGACAAGCATTGCTTATTAATTTTAATGAATTAGTATTATTATTTTTCTTTTTGTGCACAGAACCTCAATTAACATTCTGGAAAATGTGACCATATTTTGTGCTGATTCTTTTTCCTTTCAGTCGTTTGGTTGGAACAGCTGCTGTTGACAGCCATAAGAAAAGCAAAGGTGGGCAGCACTGTAGTTATCCTTAGGCTACCATGGATGCAGAACAGATTTAAAAGAAATTCAAATAAGCCGAAATAGACTCTTTTAAAATGTACCCTCTTTGGGAATATGATGATTTTTTTATGAGTCTGAAATGTTTTCTGATTTTTTTTTGTGCAAGATTATATTTGAAGGTTTCAGTTTAGAAATCAATCTCTGTAAAGTGCAGGAAGTTGAATGGTGTTAAACAGTGAAGGTGTTTGAAAAAATAACTCTGAGAGCAGTATATTGATACATAGTTTAGTTGAAAATCACCTGCTTCTATGGCAAGTATTACAGTATTTGTAAGCTTTACATTTACAGCTCGTTGGCAAACCACATTACACTGTGTTTGAAGTGAAAATTTGATAAATTTACCTTCTGAAAAGTTCCACTGCTCTCAAAGCATACAAGGATAAACAAAAGTTGCTGCAGGCTTGCACCCTCACTAAAAGAACATTCAAAGATTTTTTGTATTCCAACAGATATATTTGAGTAGCCTCAGTCAGCATTTTAATTTTCACAGACTCAGGCTGTGGTAATTTGAATTTAATTAATCTTATATTATGTATTTCTTTTAACTTTCACATAATAAAATTTTAATGTTCATTCTCTTAGCAGCACTGTTGCCCCTATCAACAACCATAGTAGCTAGGGGAAAGAACAAAGGGGTTTTTAATACATACTACATATCAACTACTACAGAAAAGGATAGCATTTCTCTATCACACTATTTGAGACATGATTTCTTTTCTCTGTATGAATCTTAGGATCTAAGTAGAAGGAACTGCTTTGCCTAAGGAAAAATAAAGAAATGATTAGTGCTATAAACAAATACTTATTCTTTAGCAACTTCAGTTTTCTTCAGATTTTATATTATCATTAAATATTTCCACGCATTACTATGCCAAAGTAACCACTCAAATCTCTATAAGAAGGATGCACTGACGTCATTTAGACAACTGATTCAAATCTGGGTGCATCTATGCAAGACGGTAATGTGAGCCAGGAGCATGAAGTGGGGATCTAGGCATCAAGGAGATTTTCAAGGAATAGTAATTGCATCCTTTGCACTCACATTCCTCTGTAAATGAGTTCCCCAAAACAGTGAAGCTACTACTGCCTCACCTCTTCAGGTCAGCCATACATTTAAATTAACGTAGCTGCCTAAAACATGTCACATGATTCTGCCCTAAAATATTGATGTCTCCACTGATTTCACTCGAGGCCTATGGTACTTCCAATCAGCACATGAAGTCAGGTGAGACAAAAGCCTCATTTCCTTCTTGTTATCTGATACCAGCCTCTTAAGCACAGTGTTAGCTTTTGAAATATTCCTTCCAGATTTTGAACTTTTAATATAAGCTCCATTTCATGTGTTAGTAAATACACTGTCTGACTCATAAAGTTTATATAACTGAAAATTGTTTTAGCAATGCAAAGGCTAAAACCTTTCTGCTGAAAATTTAGAAACTGCAGATAAGTGTAGCAAGCATTAAGAATGCCTTCAGAATCTCTATATTCTGTCCCTGGATTTTTTTGCTACTTCTTTATATTGATATTTGATTTCTGAATTAAGTCGTGTGAAGATAGACTAAATATATAATTGGAATTTAAGCAAATACAACTGCTGATGGTGCCTTAACTACAAACTTCTCGTGATCAGGTTGCAGTTGCCTCTTTGGAAGAAAGAGTATTAGATTAGTGCTAGGTCAAATTCATTTTTAACCTTATGGGAAGAAGCTCACATTTCATCTGCAATATTACTCTCCAGAGAATCCTCCAAGCAAATAGTTTATAAAATCTTGTGTGAAAGGTAACATACAAACATGGCACACACATTTTTCTGAAAACAAGGTCTTTCTTGTCAAAGGGATAATTTAGATGAAGGATAAATAAGAGGAATTAATTTTAATTTCAGTTCTTTGACTTGCCTTGCATTGGACTGAGAGACAGCACAATTAGAAAAATATAATAGAAGTGAGGGTCACATGATGCAGAAAACAACAGGAACAGTAATAGCAGTATTTGCTCTATTATTAATGCAATTTAGTCCATGTGTTTTAATTAGGCATTTATGTTTTGTAAACAATAATTCCTAGGTGATCTCAATGAAGCGTAAACTTTTTGAAATAGTACTTAAATCTCAGCTGTTGTATACTATACTGCAATGCCAGACAGTGAAAATAATCAAAAATACCTCCATTTTCAAAATTCACCTGAAAGTGAATGGCAGAAATAGAACACAGCTAGAGATGGAAAACATTTATTAGATAATCTAGTTTGTTTCCATGACAATGAAAGATCTTTCCCCACAGTACATTTTCTAGAATTTACTCAATCTAATTTAAGGCTTATACCATTTCCTATGGGATTCATTCTATAAAGTGGTAGGTTAAGAAATTTGCACGGGCATTCAGTCAAAGCCTTCCATTCTTTACACCACAGTTCATGTCTTTTTTTTAAAATATCCCAAATAAATCTTTTTTCTTCTTGTGATATAAGTAATCACTACATACAGCTGCTGCTAATCTGTCTCTTTTAAATGCTAGCTAAACCAACCTGGCCTGGACATATTTCCATCTCTCTTCATTACTCTTTTCTGAAATTATTTACCTTATGCTTTTTCTGAAATCCAGATTTGCTAAAAATGCATGTCCAGAATTATGCACACTGATCCAAATATCAAGGTCTCGGAGATGTGTAGGATAGCATGTTTCCCCTTATATTTTACAGTTAGAAATACTACAGAAAACCTAAGACACTCTTCACAACTTTTTATTTAGTTGATAACCCACCAGTCATGGTCAGCCCCAACAGGCATCTGTGGACTTTTTGTGGAAAACATTTAAGTTGCCATGCTACAAATGGTGTTTATCTGAAGTTCACTGCTGTTTCTAAAATATTTTCTATATTACCTCAAGCTCTGCTTCTGAGTTATATACAATAAATATCTGTTCATCATTAAGAGTTCAAATATAAAGCTCCTTTTTCCAACTAGTTCTGTAGAAGCTAAAATTTTCATCAACATATAGAAAGATGGTTTACAGAAGAATATAAGGATACTTGGGAGGGATACCGATTTTATGGCAAAGTGTATACCTATTTTGTTGTGTTATATTTACTGAGGACAACAACATTTAGGTCAGGTTGGATGAGGCATTGAGCAACCTGGTCTAGTGGAAGGTGTCCCTGCCCATGGCAGGGGAGTAGGAACTGGATGATCTTTAAGGTCCCTTCCAATCCGAGCCATTCTATCATTCTGTAACAATAGATATTGAATCCTCTTTTAACAAATTCTTTCCAAATATAAAACTTAAAATAATTAAATCACCAGATTTAAAAAAATCATAATTGACTAATCAAGATCCATAATGATTCAGGGAAAGCAGCATTAGCCAGCTGCAGTCTTTTTTTATATAGTTACAAAGAAACTGGAAAAAGTTATTCTAATACCTTATTCCTTGTACTGTTTGAACAGACTTTAAAAAAAATTAGACCCAGGTTGTACATATTTAAAATATTATTTTACAGGATTAAATATGAGATTTCAAGATACTCAGGTAAGTCTAACTTTCCTGAGAGAATGTTAGGAATACCTGAGACTGTTTTCCTTCATACAAGCAACAAAGTTAAATATTCTCCTTCAAAAGAAAAAAAAAATTACCAATTAACTATGGAACCATAATTAATTCATGATAATATATGGATACCTGCATAAATGTAGTATCGTTTCTGGTTAAATATTCAAGCTGCCTTATTTATTATACATCATTATATATCACAAATAAAATGCAGCAGCCCTGCAGCAGAAAGTACAGCTAATCAGCATAAAGTTTATCACAGACAGAAAATACAATCATGTGAAATGGAGGCTATGCTTTCACTGCAGTTAGTACAGACTTCTGCTGTGATACTGACACTATTCTCCCTCACAGCTCTCAGAACCCCTTTTTCCATTTTAGTAATGCTTCTAAATTGGACTTCACAGTAAGTTTTGAGTAGTGGCAAAGTCTAGGTCTACATGCAAAGGTCCCTATTACGACTGTTTCTTTTTTTTCTGTAGATGTATATAGATATATGAACATAAAATCAGTTTCATGCTGGCACAAGTCAATTTGCAATCAGTATAAAGTGCATTCAGATTATAATGATTGTAGCAATTCTTTATTTAGTGTATCTAGTTCAGTCTTTGCTAAAGCATGCTCTAAAATAGCACTGTATAGAAGTAATTCAGTACAAAACCTACCAAATAATAGAAAATAAAATTTTCTTTCTAGATCTACTCAATACATAGACTAATCCAGTGCAGTGCTGATAAAAATTCTGTAATTAATTTATTAGACTGAGAAAATGTTGCCTTCTCTTGGTTTTGGTTATATAACTTAAAGTAGTGCATTCTCTTCTGGAAAACAAAAAAACTACCAATGGCCATTAGTGCAAAATCATTTTAAAATTTTAAAAAAAGGTTAAGTTATTTGGGTTTAGCTATTGATATGAACAAACAAAGACATTGGACTTTTAATTAAGTGCTTTCATGTAATAAATTTTGATTCAATCTCATATAAAGTAATAAGGAAAGAAATTAATTTCTGTAATGTCTTACTTAGGTACACGGAGATAATGAAATATTCCACTCTATTGCCACAGTTTAAATTTTGCATTGCATGAGGATACGTGAAATAGGATTTAATGAGATACTCTATTATTTTGCAGCATTTTTTCACCAAAGAAGGAGAAGGAAAATAATACAGATAGGCAAGAGACAGAAATAACTGCAACTCTGTGAACAGGTCTATACAATAAACTACTTTTCCTATCTTATCTCTGCCCTGTTGCACTCCTTACATTGCAGTCCACTTTTTCTACACATTTTCATGCAAGTTAACATTATTTTCTGGAGACAAAACTATATCACATCAATAGCACATCACTCATAATTTGGAATCGTTATAATGGAACTCCCAGGATTCAGTAAAGCTGATGTGCTGCCAAAGACATATTAAAAGATATGTTTTTCTTTCTTCCCTTTAATTAGCTCATCTCACTTCAGCTGAAGGAGCAGTAGATTTGAGATTAGTTCTCAATCTGATCTAAACTCTTGTTTCAATATCCACTTGCTCCCATCAAAGGTGAATATATGCAGCAGACTTTTTCTATATGCCACAAATGCAGTTCAGATATCACCCATATGTGATCAAAATTAAATACAACTAATGTATTTTTCATAACTTCCATGAAAAAAAGTGATTTTTGAGATACCATTTAGATACCAGTGATTATTCTGAAACTTTCCCAACTAAAAGTAAGTAGGAAATGGTTTTATTTCTATATTCAGCCATTAACTCCAAGATACAGACTTATTCGTAGTGGATTACATCAAAAGACCAAAATCAAGTAAAAATCCTTTTGCATCAGTTGCATGGAAGTAATAATGAAATCCACAAAAATGTAGATTTGCAGTTTTCTCACCAGTATACTGTCATGAGGCCACACAAAATTCCATGCAGAATTATTAACACATAAATAATTATTAATTAATAATTAAAAGTAAGTTTCTGTCTGTGCTTAACAGGAAAACAGGGCCTTTTTGTACACTACTGCAATCTTGTGAGCATAGTCCCTGAGTAGCTTGTATGGTTACCCAATTTTTTAGTGTCTCCACTTACATGACAATATTTATATTATTAATATGTGTGTCAAATATTACATGTAATATAATAAATTGTATATCATATTGCTATTATTAGGGACATGATTTAGTGGTAGACTTGGCAGTCCTGGGTTAACAGTTGCACTCGATTATCTTAAAGGTCTTTTCCAACCTAAAGAATTCTATGACTACAATTTTAACATGCTTACTATATATCCTCACACTGATAAGAATTTCTTTGTGAATACATTTGCTTTATTCATATATGAATAATATTCAATATTTGAATTGTACAGAAGTTCTGAATGACCTATCTGAAGAAAAAAACTCACTGTAGTGAGGACACATCAGCTGTGTAGCTGGCAGTATGTAAGGAAACAATCTAGTTAGTAATATGAAACAATTTGCAGCTGCTAAGACTAAGTGTGCAAGTGAAGGTCAGGGCACAAAATCCTTGTGTATCTCTAAGGTACTTAAGCTACTCTGTCACATGTTCTAATGTCTAATGATGTACCTAAATTCCAAAAAAAAAAAGAGAAAATTTAATTTGTACTTTCATTTTCCGTATGCTTACACACCCAGGATATAAGTCCTCTGCAAATATTTATAAATTAAAATTCATAGATGCACATGCGGTATTAAATAAGACATATCTCTGGGAACTCCAGCTGTGAAGTTCACATGATTTTCCTGGCACTACAAAGGAGATGTTGACAGTGGCAAGTGTAGGATTCAGACCTCTGTACCTGCCAGGTTCCTTGACTGAACAACACTATACTTGCTTCTCATGCTTTATTATAAAAAAAGAGATTTGAATTATGATTGCAAGTAGTCCTTATACATCCTGATTGTGCTGTGTCTTACAAACGAGCAACTTTAACATTAAAGATACATGTTAAGCACAAGCAAGCATTTGTGCACATAGATAATTTGAATTATTCTGGTTTTTATATTGTAATCTTTCCTGCATTTTAAAATCTTTTCTGTCCTCCCTGACACTTCTCAAAAACTTCCAAAGTATGACAGGCAGATGAAGCATGTCTTACTGGAAGAGTTCTTGCAAACAGGGCACTTAGAAGATTTTACTGTAGGTTATTTAAATAATGATCAAACTATGTTAGATTCACTGTGATACAGAAGAGCTAAAAAAATTGATTTTTCCCTAAAACACTCATTGTTCATGTAATTTTGTAGCAGAACAATGCCACCATTAGCAGGGAAAAAAAGAAGGTCCTTAAGTGAATGGAAGACTGACTACCCCTGGGGTCCTCAAATCCACACAAAATGCACTTGTTCTGATAGCAATCTGAAGACACAGGAGCAACAACCTAAAATATAATATTAGGAAAATCAAGAAATGTAAAGAGAAACATCGGTGTATAGAAGAGGAGAGGGCAAGAGGAGAGGAGAGATTTTAAACATCCTGTTTCAGGCAAAGATTTTAATGGTATTTTAATTAAGTTTGTATATCTATACTTGAAAACGTATTTTGTAGGATGAGAAATAATAAATCAATAATTGTAGTGTAAAGTCTTCCAGAAATTCTGAGGTTCCATCTTTTAGTAACGTTTTATTTGTCATCTCCTTCAGTCACTTTAAAAATACTTTGAACAACTTATATAGAGGAAAAAAATATAAAAACTTGCAAGAAATATTCTTATTTCATTATTCTACTATTTATTTAATATTTAAATGTGTTGTTATTCATGACAAATATATGTACATAACATATGCCAAAAGGTCTTATATTTGGTGCACAGTAGTTAAACCACACACTAAACTTTTTCATTTAGAGCATTTCCCTGTGACTATATGTCCCATTTTATAGGTTAATTATAAAAACTATCTTAAAGCAATTATAATTGCATTACTTGCTTGTCAACTTAGTTTTGTATACCGTTAACAATTAAAGGTTATTGTTCCTATTATGATATATGTGACTATAACTTTCTAAGAGACAAGGGCTTAAAACTTATTTATTCAAAATATTGATGAAGTTTCATGACAAAAAATTGCCTTGAATACCAGAAGATGGGAATTTGAAAATACGTCTTAATCAGAAAGATGACTCAAATATTGCAGCAAGGATAAACTGTATTAATCAAGACATATTTCATTCTTATAAATAAAGACACCATACAAATTCACTTTGACTTACAATATATCCAACTCAATTCTTATTATGAAACAAATAAAATTAATGTTTCAGCATTTCAATCTGTAATCCCTTTCAAACTTTGGCAACTTCGCGACAAATTTCTCCAATGGACAACATTTTTATTTCATTTCTCTATCCCATAATTTTTCCTTGTTGGGTTCAGAACAAGAAAGCAGAATCCAAAAGCAGCGTTCAGAAGGCTGACTTTGCCTCCCTATTGCAAAGCACATGCTGAAGTGAAGCCAAGGACTTGAAATACCCCCAGCTTCTGCTTCAAACCTTTTACCTCAAGGTAAAGTTAAAATCATGCTGTTACCTCCAAAACTAATCTCAGATTTCACAATTTTTCAGTTTTATATTCATTTATTCCTTTCTCAGAACCCTACAAATCATTTGAGGCTCAGATACCAATCTTTCTTGAACCATTTTGAAACACAGTGTTTTCTATGAGTAAACTTTCATTCTGCTTTATAGTGCAAAATCAAGAGTATATTCCTGAGAAATCTAAAGGGATGATGGGTCCATAGTTAGCAACTGGTAGGACAGTCCCATCACACCTGAAAGGAAAGGAGCAATATGCAATATTGCAATATGCAATACTCCTCCCTTCCATTCTCCCCAGCTTAGCCAGACCTACACAGCCAAACATTCCAAAGTTATTTGTGCTATTTTGTCCATCTGTAAGATGTGATATTAGAGGTTTTAAAAAGTTTGTTTTTCCTTTTAATTCTTTTTCTGCCTGTAATCATACTATACCCAAAAGAAAAAAGAGAAAAATATAATGAAGTGTCCGGAGCAACACCAACAGAAGTGGTCTTCATTCCACTACTTCAGTAAATAAATAACTGTGGCAGGAACAGCAGCAAAACTTCTCAGTCAAGGAACAAAGCAAAGACTTTTTTTTTTTCTGATAAGGAAAGTTTTGCTCTTCAAAGCCCCATGTTTCTACAATGCAGTATAGTTACTGCTCCTGGCCCTGCTCAGCACCATCCCCAAGAGTCACACCATGTGCCCAAGAACATTGTCCAAAGGCTTCTTGAACTCTTTCAGGCTTGATGCTTTGATCACTTCCCTGGGAAGCCTGTTACAGTGCCCAGCCACCCTCTGGGTGAAGAGCCTTTTTCTGATATCCAACTCAGAATATTCGGTGATTTTTTAACATACTTGGTAATGAGCAAAGAAGGACTGGTGAAGACTCTCACTAAGAGCTTTTGACCACACAGGTGGGAAAAATGAAATATTTATGAATATGAGTCTGACCAGCTACAGGAAACAGTCTGAGGTATTGACTTTGCCACACACTGATACAAAAAACTAACTCTCAGCTGAGGCAGGATGGTGCAGGTTTGCTTAGCACTCATACCAGTTTTATCAGAGTGGCAGCACCCTGAAGAAGAGTCAAATGGATACATGGGGCTAGTTATTGTTGCAGTCACCTCAGCTCAATCTGTCCTGAAATACACCTATTATCTACTCAAGGGTCAAGACTAGCAACCTTGATTTCTGGATGTTGGAACATGCAGTTTCCATAAAATACTGGGCTCTTGTCATTGAACAAATCTCTTAAATGTTTCAACTATACAATAACATAGTCATTTTTAATATCATGATCTCTGCCTTTTCTTATTCCAGAAAAAGAAGATAATACCCACATCTTATTGGGCTGTTCTGAGGAATGACAGGAATCATCTGAGTTATTCAAGAATAAAAGAGATTTTTTTACATGTTCTCTTCGAAAAGTTGTACTTGGTAACTCAATTATACCTTCAATTTCTGTTGCTCTCATCCAGGTGAGGAAAAAAAATCAAGTTTTAAGGCATATTTAATCATTTCTAAATTTAGGATTATTTAAATTTGTGAATTTAACATACTAGCTGAATTGAGAAAAATTATCCCCCTCTGATCCATCATCTTTTTTCTTCCTGGTGGAAGGTTAAAATCATATGCCAGCTAGGATTTTATTGCCATCATCAGATAACAGCAGTTGATGCACAGTGAGAATAGAGAGAAACCTGTTATGGCTGCAAATATCCACAGCTCTGTGAGATTCATGGAGGAAGCATATGTCCCCTTATTAAATCTGTAGCAATTGAGGTGGAAGTAACAGAAGGTATCTCTCTCCAGAGCTGGAAGAGATGGGAAGAAAAATGGTTCTGTAAGGAAATCTCTTACTTTTCTCTCTCTGAAAATATCTGTAACAGAATGTTACAGGGATCGTTTTTCCTAGAAATAGGGACTTAAAAACAAACCCAAAACCCAACAGCTGCCAAGATGGGATGGAATACAGAACTTCCTCTGAGAAAGAAATAGCTTTGGGGCAAGTTAGTATGTTCAGTTGCTTCCTCCAGAGGAAATAGACACATGAGAAGAAGACGCAAAAATTCATGCTACTTGTCCCACTTTGTCCCAAAGAAGGTAATCAAGGGCCAAAGGATAGATGGAGTTAGATACACTTATTTTCAGCTCAAAGAGGACGTAAGAGTGCTCTGTGAGGGATGTATGGCAAAGGTGCAGAAAAGACTAAATACAAAGCTGTATGAGTTTCTCTCTGCCTTTTATATACAATTTGCTGTCCCAGCTGCCAACCTTCCCTTTGTGTTTAGAGAAGTTCATATATATATAGATATATATGCACATAGGGGTTCACCTGAATATGGTTTATTTCTCTAATTTTAGGAAGAAAAAAGATAGAGGATTATTTTACATGAACAACCTTTCTACAGTAATATAGAGATCTAGGACTGGAATTAGCTTAGTTTTAGAATTCTGATTGAGTCTGAGGCAAGACACAGTTAAGAACAAGGGCAGGAAATAGCTTTGCTATGTCTTTAATTCATTAAGGAAAAAATACATGGTAGGAATACACATAAATTTATTTACCAACACTGTATATTTTTTATTTGAGAAAGCACATCAGCTACAGATTTGAGGAATATACTTAAAACAGGATTCTGTGAATCTAGTAGGGAGGTAAAAAGGAGCAGATGTGAAAATCCTAACAAACTACATTTTTAAAGTTAGCTATAGAAGAGCTAGTTTTGAAAAGGGAGGAGAGGCAGTTTCAGGTACAGTATTCAGCAGTATTGCATCACAGAATATGGACAATATACTGTCAGTTCTAATACCATTATGGTGATTTTATTCTTGGCTCTTAAACTAGCAATACTTGAAAATGCAACATTCTCTTAGAATATTAGCAAACCTCTTGCTTTGTTGAACCAATATAGTCAGGGAAAAAAAACCCTCAAATCTATTCTACAGAAATATTCTGACAAGTTTTTTTCCAAACAAGGAAGAAAAAATGATCTTTTTCCTTCAATGTCAAAGTAAAGATCACTAGCACCATAAAAACTAACAATTTTAGGTGCCAGTAATTCTTGACATCATTTGATGGCTTCATTATAAAATGGAGCTTTGGTAAATACCTAGTAGATATATTGAGGAAACAAAACAGAAAATTAAATAATGAAAAGAAATCATATGTTTCTGCTAAAATAATATTTTCAGTGTAAATGTCTAGTATTACCAACTAGCTAATTTATTTTGGCATTTTAGTAATCTTTTAAAAATTAGTGTATTTATGTAAAAGATGCTTACCAAGGGATTTCGAAAGTGAAAACTCTTAAGAGTCTTCAAAAATACTGAAGTTTAATTAATGAAAGAAAATACCATTTGTTTTTTAAACTAGATGCGTCTCATTTCAAAATGAAACAATTCCTAAGTCTCTATTGTACAGAGAATTTGGTGAAAAATCTTTGTACTGGTTTTGGGCTGAATATATTAGTTATCTTATGCCCCTGTGTGGCCAAGCTGACAGTAAACTCACTTTCACAGAACTGTAAAAAAATCCTAACAATATGTCATATGAGAAACCAAGTTTAGGTAAATCCCCACTTTCCATTTTCTGAGAAAAGCTTCTAATATAAACAGCAATAGCAAAATTGGACTGATAGTCCTCTGTACACTTTGTATCAATTTTAGTCACAAAAGATGCTTGCCATTATGCAGTGATGTGTTAATCTGAATATCGCCCAAAGCAATTGTGACTTCGCAAAGCACGCTGCTACAAATAGAGCATCCGACAGCACAGTATTTGTACACTAAACACTAAATGAAGAATGGCAATCTGAACATCCAGCTTATCTAATTAGTAAAGGCTTAAAATATATTTTAAAACTTTATTGCATTGTCTTTTGTCATTTGAATGAACAGTATGTCACTGAAAGTAATCAGACAAATTTTAGACTGCAAAACAAGCAAACCTCCTTTAGATGCTGTTGTAAAATTTGGATGTAGTGTAAGCACATCGTGTGTTTTCATAAAAGGTCTACTGATTTCTTTTCTGGACACATGAAGAATTTATTCCATAAACTAGCTATTTGCCAAATGCTCAAAATGCAAAACAATTCTTATGATTTCCCAACATGAAAACATTCTAATAATTTTTCAATAAAAAATAACTTACTACCCAGGAAATAGCACCAAAATCTCCAACACAAGTGAAACACAATTTTGAGGTAAAATGATAGCTCTTACTGCTTCAGCTGGCTGGAGTTGGTAATGTCAGACAGAGCTGTGTGGAACAGGAGGGAGGCCCAGCAAACCAGCTCTCTCTTTTACACTCACAGTAGCATCTTACAGGAAAGTGCTGCCCTGTAGCTGGCAAACAAGAACTCAGCTGCAATATTCCTCCGTTAGAAGCTCTGGGAGGGGATAACTAAGCCCATTTAAATGCTAAAATCAATCTGACTCACAAGGAGCTTAGTATCATTGGGGTCCTCTCACATCAGCTACTGCAAAGCCAAACTATGCAAATAAAAATCCAACTCATGTAAAGTTTTTATGGGAAATGATAAAAAACAGTTTAATGTGTGTTCCTGCCAATGTTTAGCATAGCATCAGAGAGCAAAGCCCAAGATACCTGTCCTTCCGTCAACAAAATCTCAGCATATCTAAACTTTCTGAAGAACAAGAACTCCAAGAATAGATATGAAAATTACGAGGAATGTGTATTCAATTACAGTTGTAAATGTGTATTCAATTACAGTATAGTACCTCATTTCCTATGACTTTCTGGTTTACATTTCATTATCTACACTACAATTTGTATGCATTAACCTGTTTTCTTCACATTATTACTTTGTGAAAGCAGCAGTTAATCACTCTGTGTGTGATGTCAGCCTTTATCTTTCTGGACTCTGACTTGTACTTTTTAGATGTAAAAACAGAAAAAAAAATCATTCAAAAGAGAAAGGATCATCAAAGGACAAAATATATAACTTTGAAGACTGAAGAGATAGACCACATTATACCTCATCAAAGCAGACTCTTTTACATGCTGGAGGTACACCACCAGTTCTGAAGCATTAACTCTTAACGCATGAACAATTAGTTTTTAGAAAGTGCATTACATTTATTGTGCAAAGCTTTAAGTCAAAAATCTACCTAAATTATATACTACATTGATTTACTTTTAAGAAATAGAACACTTTTTTTTTAATCAGTAAGACAATCAAAGGACTACTCTCTGAAATAAATGCCAGTGATATTTTTAATGACTTTAATGATTTAATAGATGACTTCTTCAAAGCCCTTTTATCAAGATCCAGTTTAAAATAGAAATACTTATTTGGATGAGGGAATCTTTTTACTCAATTACCTTAAAAACTTTCACCTAACTTTAGTGTCAGAAGACAGAGAAAGCACAAATTATTCTCTCACAATTACTGCTGCATATTGTTTAAAAATTGCACAATGTTTTCTTGAGGCCAAAAGCATTGATACCTAGAAAAACATGACATTGCTCCTTATAAATACAGAAATATTCTCATCCCAAGTACAACAGCCCATAATAGGTAGGAGGCTCAGTTTCCTAACAATCCTTTCTTGTTTGCCAGTTTTCTAGAATAAATATACTCCTAATCTCAGGCACAACAAATGAATAAAATGACTCTGTCTTTTGATTTGATACCATATGCAGCTTTTGCCAAAGTCTCACAAGCAAAAAAAACACCAAAAAGCACCATGCACGTGTATCTGTAAAAAAAAATTAGCAAAAAGCATGCACCTTGATCTACAAAAAGCATGTACTCTGATCTGCAAAAGCAGATCCAGGGAATCAGGACTGGGATGGTAGCTGATTAGAACAGTTGCTAAGGGCTTTGTTGGTTGCTGCAGGCCTGAAACTATGCACTTGGAAATATGCACAGTTTTACAATCACAGCTGATAATACATAAATTATTGCTCCATTTTGTAGAGCTTCAAATATTTCACAGTATACCAAAGGGACATAAGAAAAATTTCATTGAATACAGATTTAATATATACCTAAAAATACCTTAATTCATAACAGTGATTATGATTGCTAAAACTAGCTACATAATTTTGCATTACTAATTAGAAATTCATAACCAAGATAACAAAACTTGAGAACAGTAACATTAAATAAATATTAAAATATTTTGAAAGGAAATATCAGCAGTAAGGGAGAGAATCCTTACAACGAAATTCTGGGAAATAAAATTCTAAGAAATTTCTGAACTATTAAGTGCAAATATCCCTGTATTTAAGAAATAATATCCCATTTTTAAAAGATTTCTCCCACAGAGACAGAGAAGATTAAAATGCTGGATATAGTCTCTGCCTATTACTTCCACCCTTTTTCCAGAATGTTTCCATCAGTGCACTACCTTTATAAAAAACTACAGGATTGTTTTTCTTCCTGACCTGTGCTCCCACTCTCTTAGATAAAATTAATAATATTTTTTTTGGTTAATATTTAATAGCAGTATGAAAAAGTTCTAAACAACGGTGCTATAATATGTTTACTGAATAATGACACAAAAATGAGGCATAATTAATTCATTTTACCCCTCCAAAAATCCTAAGAAACCAATTCAATAACTGTCTCACACCAATAAACAACAACTTCACCCTATCATTTCTAATTCCCACAAAATAACACTATTCACAAAAGGATACCCTACAGAGCTGACTGACCTGCTGCAAAGCATCCACTAATCAGCTATAATTTGGCCAGTTTAAAAGATTATTGAAAAGCATCACACACAGGATCTAAATCTTCTAAAAATAAGGAACTGCTTTCTATTTTGCAAAAGGTATGCATGACTACTAATTTGCATCTTCCAATAAATTATGTATGGTTAAACAGACACATCTCTGAGCATTTAATCTTTTCACTGCCATATCCACACAGAAATCATTTTCTCTGACAAATTTGTTTATGAATATTTAATATACTTTAAGGATTACAGCTAATAATGCTAGCTTCTAATGGCAGCTAATGTACTTGAAAGATACATAACCATCTTAAATATTTTATTCTATCTTTGCTGGCTTCATTTCTGCAGATTGAGTTCTCATGTAAACCCTTACATAAAACATAAAAACACTAACAGACTCACTGCTACCCTAAAAATATTAGTATCTAGGAGTGCAATTATAAAATACCCCACTGAAAAGCATGCAGATAGATTGCCATCAGCATAAAAATAGAAATGATAAAGCAAAAACGTTTCATTTCTACTTACCCAGTGTTGTTC
This sequence comes from Corvus brachyrhynchos, assembly GCF_000691975.1. NCBI lineage: Eukaryota > Metazoa > Chordata > Aves > Passeriformes > Corvidae > Corvus > Corvus brachyrhynchos. Next base: position 1,126,625 of record NW_008237244.1, read on the forward strand.
AACGTTTGTCCAAAAAGATCATTTTGTAAAATATTTGGAGGGGATGAGAAAACCCCATGAAAATGAGATAAAACAGAATTGCAGACCTGGCGCAGTGTTTCAAATTGCATTTTCTCTCTTTCTTTCCCTTCTATTTTTCTTCACCACCTGTCTTAAAAGTCATCTATTTTGTACACACCATCAAATACAAATATGCCAATCAAGTTCCATATTTCTCCTGATCTCTGTAAAAACTGTGCCTAAATGAGCAGGGGCTGATAGTTAATTGTACAGTCATTATTCTTCTAATTCAGTCGTAGAAGATTTAGTACCCGAGCGGCTTTCTCCTGACTGTAGCAAGAATTCTAAACAGCAGTAAGCTTTTTGGGCATTCCCAGCTGAAGTGTGAAGCTGAGCTGCTTTCATGTACTCTACTCATATTTCTCTAAGCCTATTAAAAACACGCAGTGAATAGATGCTGTCGTCAGGAGTTTCAGCACATCTGGCTGCCAGCAATAAAATCTCAGAAGTAAAAAAAAGGAGGACGAGGCATCCTCACACTGTTACTACTGTCTAAGAGAAGGAGGATTTCTGCATCTTCCCCTCCTCCTTCCCTCCCCTGTGAAAATGACTAATATCCGTGACCATGTATGTAGAATTCTTAATTTTTTTTTAATGTAAAGGCAGCTCTAAAGGGCAGAAAGACCACTCTAAAAATATTCTTCACAATAAAAACATGTAGCACTGAGACTGTAACAATAGATCTTTTGTCTCATATCTGAAAAGCTATACTGTATCTGAGATAACAGGTTTTTCAGTGCAAACATTTAAATGTAGTATCGATTCATGTATACTGAAGCAAACAGTATACATTCTATACATAGCCACTCTGTCAGGGACTGTAAATACAGCATCAAGGCAATGATGTACCATGCAAACTTGAACAATTGCTAAAAGGAGTGGCTGCATTACACATAAGCACTGCGTTTTAAAACGAGACATCTTCAGTATCTTTTAAAAGTTTATTGCACTGAATCAGCCATGATAGAGCCGAGAAAAATCAGTCACTTCTTAGGGTGCTCCAAACCTGTCTACTTCCAGGAAAACCCACTATTTTAGGAGCCTGTGTACTGGTACACATAAGTATGGGATATCAAAGAGCAAGAAGCAGAATCTGTCGTCTAACAGAACAGAGTGAGATTTTGCAACATAATGTGCACTGTGAATACCATGAAATGTACAGAAAATAAGTATCCCTGACTAAAAGCCTTTTTTTCCGCTTTTCTTTCAATGCTTGTGCCAGAGGATGATATTACATAATGGTACAGAAAATATTTTATCACTGTCAAATTGAAAAATAACAATTAAAAGTCTTTTCTTTACGATATCTGATTTTCTATCCACAGCTTTTAACATCTTAGCACTAATTACAAAATCTCCAAATAAACCAACATAAAATGAGGTCCATTACTAAAGCTCTTCCACTGAAAACAATTTGAATCTTAGATGATGCGGGAATAAACATCTTTCCAGCTAATTCAAGTGTGTTGATGTGCTCAGAAGGAAGAAGCCATCCAGGCTTCTTTGGCCAGAAGGATGGCAGCTACAACACAGATTTTAAAAGAAAAAAGAAATAGGAACAAATTCATCTCCTGCCCGCCCCCCCAAAAGATATAGAAGACTCCCCACTACCGCCCATGTTAATTTAAAATATCTGCTAATAAAGCTGTTTGCAAAACCCATGTGAAACCCTAAAAATACTACCCAAAATAGTTTTTAATACCGATTTTTCTGTCCATAGCATACTGTGCATTTGTGTTAAAACAGGCTCTATGTCTGTCAAAGCTGGTAAATTTTGAGATCCTGAAGTAGGAACTGATGGATATTCATGGCTATCTTGCTGTAATAAAATGAAAAAGTAATACTTGTAAACCAGCTCACCTGTATTACAGAGAATTTGTGTTTAGAATGTAAGAAAATTTGCCTTTACATTCATTCCATCAAAAAAATCCCAAATTTTCTTATCTGCTCCAAGAAACAAAATCATCTTGTCACAAAAGATTCAAGTAATTCCAATCAGTATAATATGCACCACGTAACAGTTCACAGACAATGTTGTCCATGGAGTAGGTACAAGACCAGTATTTTATCATATATTTCAAGTATATTACCATTTTTTTGTGTGCCTTATGAGTGGTCATCACAATCAAAATACTCCTGTAGTTGCAACCAAGTTCTGAACATTTGACATTCATCTTTCTATGTCTTCATTCTCAGATATTTAAAATGGAAATTATGGTATACATTCTTTTTTTTTCTTTTTCCTATATTTTTTTTAAGCTTGTTCTAAAACTACTCACAAAACACACATATTTGAAACTTTTAATTTTTTGATTTAATTTTGGGTAAGGAATAAAGAGTACTCTGCAGATACTCATGCATGTAAAATGTTTCATAGGGCAAAAATAAAAGTAAAAGAATACTTTTAAAGGCAAATACTTCATAGATGCTGCTAGAAGAATATTCAGCCATAATGAAATGGGGTTTGTGCAAATACATATTTTTTCAGACATCTGGAATTTTCATCAAAATTGAATTTACTGTTGATTTAAAATGCTATTTTTTATTTCAAAGAATGAAAATGAATAGTACAGAATAAAACAGAATTGCCTTTCTTTCCTGACCCTTCTAACGAACTCCAAGAGACCCTTTTGCCAATAAACTGCTTCCTGTATTTATTAGGTTGCCTACAGTATTGTATTGACCCTATAATGTGGACTTCCTACTAACATCTCTTTTTAGGTAAATTCCAAAATTTCATCATTCATCTGAGAAGAATCAATGAAGTAAGGAGACCTAACAAGAAAAAGCTGAAGGGAATGGAATAAATGAGCATGAGCATGAGCAGAGTAGGCTCTGCCCACTGCATTCCTTTGAGAATCAGAATGCAACTGACAATCAAAAGTCAGTAGAACCACACATAAAATTTATCTTCTGTACATTGATACTGTTTGAGAACAAAATAGTACAGGTACTAGTTACCTTAGGTCAATGCTGTTATGGATCTTCAAATGCATCACTGTTTCTTGTACTAAAAAATTCCTGTTGTGAAGGGCAGTGATTTAGTATAATTTCTAAGATTCAGGAAATTATACTCTCAGCATTCCCAAATTAAAAGCTTCACATAAGAATGTGGGAAAAGATAGTGATTAGTTTTCTACCTATTTGATATTTAACTTGAGATCTCCTTTTCTGTCTTTCAAGGCTCTCACTCTACACTCTCCAATACCTGTATTAGAAGAAAAAGAGGTCCTACATGCACAGGCTTCTTTTTTTTAGAACACCCCTAATTGTGTACTTAATAAGCACCAGGTAAGCCAAGCTCTGCTCAAGCACTTGTGTTTCTAGCATTTCCTATCCTTTGAGGGCTTCACTTTGACAGTGATCTTTATTATGGTATTTGGTGTATTTATACTTGAAAAAATATATATGTACATGCTCTTGCTATGTATGGTTTAATAATAGTAAATTTCATTTACAGACCAATTTCATAGAGGATTTCATAGAAATGAAGACCAAGTACTTCAAAGATATTGCAGAGAAAGAGCAAAATGAGTACCAGATAGTCTGAACAACTACCTGACATGGTTGGCAGCCTATTTCAAAATGAAAAGACAAGCCTGAGAAAGCATCATTGGATCCATTAAGCCAAGCTACATTGAGGTCCATACACATACCTCTCTCTGTAGCCAAACCGAATCTTAATAAGCACCCAGCAGCTACAAGTTTTTAAGAAGAAAAATTATTCTAGAAAGCTCCCAAATATGGGCATTTTTCAATTTATATAAAATGTTTCTATTTCAAACATAAGATTAAACTTCCTTGAATTGATTCTAGATTTCAGAAACATGAATCTGTTATACAAAAAAGTTGACAATATGTACAAATGTTTGTTATCTCAAACATTACTTACATGCATCGCTTCTTATTATAGGCATATAAAAAAGATTTCACAGGACATTGTATTTTAATCAAGGTGAAGTCATACAACCCTATTAGAGCTATACATTACAGCTTATAAGGCAAAGATTTTTCTGTGATAAAACACACTATCAAGAACAATTTTGGATTCAATTCCATTCTAATCTACTGGATAGTATGTAAGTAAGGATGGAAAAGCAGACGAAAATGGTAGAGCTGAGTCACTAGGAGTTTGGGGATAAAAGTGGGATTTTTTAAATGTACAGAAAGTCTAATGTCTACTGTTTTTTCCATCTAGATACTACAAAAAGTTTTGTAATTAATAGCACATAAATACCTGTATTACACCACCACTGCTCTCCAATACGCCCTTATCAAAGCACTTCATTAAATACTCATTATTAGAAATTTTTGACTGACATTCATTATGAAAAGAAAAAACTTCTGAACAAATTCTTTTCAAACAGATAAGTTAACAATAGTGGCCTTGGACATTATATAGTGTTGTATTATTACTGTTGATCAGACTACTCCTTTTGGGTCAGCAAACTGATGCTCCAAGGTGGGACATGATTTTAAGGAATATTGGAAATTCCATTCAAGGATGGACATTTCACTTTCACTACTGCAAGCAGACTTTCTTTTGGGATAAAGCACATACTCATTTGTATTTCATCACATCAATGTTCAAAGGTTCAGTTTCACAAGAGAAGTTCAGCATCTAATGCAAAATCTACAACTGTAAATTTGAACACATACAACAGGAACCAGAGAAGTCAGTATTCTGAATACTTACTATAGGAAATAATAAAGAAAGGGATACTGAGAAAGCCTCAAACTCAAAAGGATAAAAGTACCTAAATCCAGGCTACAGGGAAGCATCGGTCTCTGTCCAAGAATTGTAAAAATGAATCCTCTCGTTGTGCTGGCACCTGAGCAGTCATTCAAAATGCACCATTCTTCTTATTACAGGTAGCTGGGCAGTTAGAACAACATTAGGAAGCATGGAAAACTGAGTCCCAGGTTTCTCTACTGGCTTCCTAAAATATATCCACAAAGCTTTTATCAACACCCCTCTGGTTATTCCTAAGGGAATCTGTCTTTGCTGTTGACGCTGTTCTCTCTCACGTAAAATAATTAAATATTGAAAGAACTATTTAATTCACTGAGTTAAACATTAATCAAGAATGGAAAAGTGATACTGATTTTAATCCTTGGTAGTCAGGTCACAGATCTACAATGGAAGATACTGAAATTCCAGCTAAGAGACCAACCCTTGTTACAGAAAATATCCACAACCAGAGTATAGTTATATAAAAGAAAGTAAATGCATCTTCATCTTACACCATAAAATACTGGGTTTTTCTTTCTTGTGTTTTATTCCCAGTATCTTCACATTTCTTTGTTTCTTTAATTTTTGAGGCATTCCATCTATATTCATTTAATTCTTTTCAGTGTCCTTCTTCATATTTGTCCCATATAGCCATTTAAAAGTAATCTATACTCTCCCTTTAGTATAAGTTACACTGTTTAAGCCAATATATGAGACTTAGAAGCCTGGACAGTCCATTCATCCCTTTTTCCCTCCATATTACCATCTATCATTATAACTAATATGCTTGAGGAGACAGGTTAATTTCATAGGGCATAAGTGTTTATATAGTTAAATTCCAACAATCTCTGTGAAAATTTGTATCATCACAGGAGGAGAAAGACCCCAGTCAGTGTGCATAGAGGAAGAGTGCGTAGAACTGAGAGCCATCACTCATTGACTTTCACAGCAGAAAGACAGTCAAGAGTATGGTCAGCAAATAGCGACAACACTGCCATCTGAACATTGACAAAATTATGAAAAGTGATAGGAAAAGATGCTTAAGTTACTGAGGTCCTCCACCACATCACAGAAGAAATAGGATAGAAAAACATGAGATACCATTATAGGCTGTACTGATTCTGGAGATCATGGAACTGCCTTCCCAGGTGTATTTAACTCCCTCTTCTTCATTTTCCCTCAGACTTGCTGTCACTGACATCCCATGCACAAAGGACTCACAAAAGTTCATCTCCTGTTCCACCAGCAGTAATACCAAACAACAAAATAATAGTAATTTATCCTCAGAATAAGCTTCAAAAAACAGTTAATTATCACAAACCTTGTAAGCGTATTCTCTATTAAATATTTTAGAATATGAAGCTTAAGTGATGTGATTAAGGCTGCAGGTAAGAGTAATGTCACTGGTCCACACAAGATGTGTGGACCCCAAGCCCCTCTCATACTTGCTGCATAGGATACTAGAACTTTGCTGTTCCAAAGTCTGTTGAGCTACACTTCTTGTAGCATCAACTGTTTAAGTAGCCTAATTCCAGTGAAATCAGGGATAACACTGCATGCCAACAGTCTTTGGATTAAGGCCCAAAAGCGCAGTTCAACACTATGCCTCTAGCACGTTTCCAAATACTGGAACTGCTCTAGTGCCAGTGGAAGCAGTCTGTGCACTGTTCCTCAGTCACAAACTCACCCAGCAAGGGCAACAATACTCAAAAAGGTTAAGAGGATGCTCTGATTAATCTGCTTACATTGAGGATAAAATAAGTTGTCAGTTTACCTTTAGCACCTTTACAGGTATCTGGATATTCCCATCTCTGAAAATTCTCAGTTCTTATGTCTTCAATACACAGGGAAAGAAAGGTAAGCAACTGTTTACTTTCTAATAAAAGACAAAACTAACCCTGACATGTATAGATTCTCAAGGAAGTCAGGGAGTACAAAGTACATCAGCCCAAAAAGCCAAGTCTTGATGGGAAATTCCAAATTAGCTTCGGACTTCCTAAGCAGGAAAGTGCCAACTTTCCTTAATTAGTTGTGCTGAGTTCTGTGAGGATACAATGTAACTCATTTGCCTGTATCTCATCAGGGTCTAAGTAAAGGAAAGAAATTATCATGATCCACTGATCAGAATGGCTTTAAAACATTCTAAAAAGTGGCAAGCAAGTTAAACATGATATTTTGCCTGCATACTTACTAGTTAGGAAAGACTATATTCTACAAATAAAATACTTGGAAGCTGAGATTTTATATTTTTTTAATCACTTTCTGTTTAATGAAATTCTAAATCTATCACAGGAAAAAATAAAGACTTGTGAAAGTTAAATGCCAGATGACTTAAAATAAATACTTCTACTGATAAAATAATTCTACATTTTTTAAAACTCAGATAATACAAAGGTAGGTCTAACTTCTTTCCATACCCAGATACTAGGAAATGTGCCATATGTTCACTTGGGAAATCCTACTGTTAAGCCTGGTATGGACAAATACGAAAACTGGCACTGACCACACACAAATTGCGCATTTGAGTATGAGTAAGACAGAGGAAAAAAACAAACAAATTAGACAAGGGAAATAGGAAAATGATAATTTGAAAACCTTCTGCTATTTATTATGATAGACTATACCACAACAGTACTAATTCTTAAAATGAATCAGTAAGTATGCCTCACACCTGGGTATACCTCCCAGTATAATTATTTCTAAGATATCTTTAAGATTAATAACTTTGACTTAATGGTTAATTTCCTTAGCTCAATACAGATTATGGCTTCTCAAACCTCTCTGAGGAATTCTCTTTAATACATTAGCTGAAAGGCAATATGGGAAATTTTATTTAAATATGACAAGGCATAGAATAGTTGAAAATAATTACATAATATGTATCATTTTAATTTCCCTTATCTTTTTCCTTCTGAATATTACACAATATATACAGCTTGCCTGATCTGCAATAAAACTCCAGTGCCTTGTTCTACCTCACTGCCCACAGTTCTGGGCATTTCTAAGTATTCCTTGCTAAGGGAAGTCTATGCTTAAAAACGAAGATGTTACTGATTTTAGGCAGATTCAGAGGTTGTATTTAGATTGTTTGACCTTAATAACAAAGACAATCAGATTCATCCCACCTAAATGTAGATGGCTAAGGAGTGCAGTTTAGAAAGCTAGCCACCTTTTTCTTTCTGTATAGTTAATAGAAAGAAAGGGGAACATGTAGGGGGAAAAAAATCATGTGACCCAAAATTACATGAGCACCCAAAAATAGGTTTAAAGAAGTGTTCTTATGGTTGTCTAATTACTTTATTTATGAGGTAGGAATATAACTCTGTGGTTGCATTTCTATTGCTAGATCTGAGAACACTTTCCAATTCCTGTCTTAGCTGTGTTCTGACACCATACCTGAAAAAAATCCAGGTGTGTGCATTCTCTTTCTTTTTCCAACTCATGCGTTTTCTCCACATATAACACAGGTATTTTAGGGATCTTCATGGTTTCTAGCAAAACTCCTATTAATGGCAGACATCACATACAAAAAAGAAGCCTTCAAATCCAGGGATATGGGGTTTTTAAACCATTATCCTGACCTAAGACATAATTTATATAAAGAGCTACTGAGGCAGAAATTGCATTTGGCAAACAAGAGAAACCAACCCATTTGTCTAATAAATGTACAAATCAATTCTTCAACCTGCAAGAGCATGATTCTATTTTGTACTAAAATAATTCCTACATGCTACTAATTTTTTTTTTTTTTTCATTTCTGCAGGGCTGGTCAGCTTCCTACAGGAGAAATCCATCTCCAGAAAATAATTTTCTGGAAACTCTGGGTCAAATGATGATCCCATAATCAGTTCTCTGCTTTCCTCAGAGCTCTGATAGTTCACTGAAATGGCTAGTCATCCTAACCTTTTAGTATAAATACATACATTTGTCCATGTCCATACATGTAGTGTATAATATATAAAATTTCTAGAAGTATTAAAGGAGTACTACTAAGGTTGAAGAATCAGTCAGAAAAGGTCAAAGTGAGACTTCATTCCCCTGGCTAAAAGAATAGTTCCTTTACCCAACAGGAACATCAAGTTTTTTATACACTGATTGAAGAAGTAGAGAAGTACATGGATACAGAAGGCCCAATATTCAGTAGATGCTGCACCTTGCAGAACGTGTGGTTTAGAATAATATATTTCAACTAATTTTACCTTCAGCTGACTTAAAATTAATTGATATTTCCTTGCACCTCATTATAGTACATGAATCCTGCTTTATGCCTCATTTGCAGTTCAGGATGGTTCACCAATGAGATGTGTCTCACTAGACAAGAACTACTGGCCTAGAACAGAGATGTGATTGATTTTTGCAACAGTGCACTGAAAACTTCATCTGCTACAAAAGAGATTTTAGTTCCTCACTTTCATAAAAGCGGATCATTTTTCACCTTTCAAAAACACAAAATGTGATTTAAAATACTACTAACAAAGTATTATGCATGATTAATAACATAAAATACTAATAACAGAACCTGAAGATACACTCACTAACAGTTTCCAGATACCTGTCTTTCCTCTCCATTTCAAGATGAGGTATTCAAGGTGCAAGTTGATTTCTTCAGTGCTCACAGGCAGTTTGTACTTATATCCCTTATTCTCCAAGTTACAGAAATTTAAGCAGTCAGCAAAAAATAAATCCTGTGACAATCCAACGATGATTACCAACTACATAAATGCTCCCAGTGCAGAAATTATTCCAATATACATGTTCAGATAAAGAGACAATGTTTTCTTCATGAAAGACACAGTTACCACAGTTATGACATCCTTTGCACAAGCTCTTTTTTGGTGAGCAGGCTGATCATAAAGTTCCTTGTTATGTAAAGAAAGTAACAGTTACATTGATCCTGAAATCCATGGTGGTTATACATTGCAGAAATTGGCTCTCATTCACAATGAATTTGGGAGTTTAATTAATTTTAGAAATTACTTTTATTCACTTGGAAAATATCTTGAGATTTATTGCTGTATCTCTACTTTCAGATGACTGATTTGGTTCTTAAAGGTACAAACTTGTGTTGAGTGTCAATGTGTCCAGGTGATCTGTGATGGAAACAAAGACTAATATATGTGCAAACTAAAAGATAGATCATTGAACAAATGACAGTAAGATTAATATCAGTCTTTTCATTTAGTTTAACAGAAGCTATGACAACACATCTATGCACTAGATTGTTTATTAATTTTTGCTGTTCAGTATACTGATAAAAAATTTGAGCCTTCCATATCTTGGGGATGAGTTCAAAGAGACTAATTTATCTTCCTTTCCTGTCATTATGAGATTTATGGTCTCCTGGGTTGCTCCTATATTCAGC
>NW_008237244.1:1136831-1144791 GCF_000691975.1 Corvus brachyrhynchos
CATGGAGCCTGGGTTTTATAAGCATTAAGGCTGTGTAAATATTTTACTTTGGAAAGATTTCCATTTAATACAGGAGTTCTATTTTAGTGGCATAAAGGCAGCATTGGCCATTTGGGAAGGGAGTTAGGGTTAATTTCATAATTGATTGTTGTAACTGTAAGGCTTCATGATACTTGGTGACATACCACAGAATAAATTTCTAAATTAATCTCATTTTCAGAGACCAAAAAAGTGCTTCTGAAAGAAAAATCTGTATGCCCCTTAGAGAGTGAAATTTAAAATCCCTGCCTTGAGTGAAATCTCCTGGTTTGGTTAGCTTCACCAGGCTTAATGCCGAAAACAACTGGCAGCTTTTGAGAATATCTACCAAAAGGACACAAACATTCTTGTAAAAGCTCTTGGTTACTTGAAGGAGGAGCAAAGAAGTAAAGTAGGTAAAAATTATCCAGATCTATGTTAGTGCATCAGTCATTACTGCAATGCAGTTTATCACTATCCAAAACAATTTTTTTGAGAAGTTGAGACACTATTAGTACTGCACTTAATATCCAAAGCTCCAGAGTTTGAGTCCCATCCACAAAATATTCCTATCTTTTCCATTATTTTAGTGATGTATCTTCCTCTTTTCCTTCTTATTCTGGTTCTCAGGGTCTTTATATTTGATATTCTAATTTTGGAAAGAATGTCTGCATTAAAAAAAATCTGCTGAGTAGAAATTAAATTATTCTTTACTTCAATTTTACTTTATTCAGAAGAGTAAATATCTTGCTTCAAATATTGATATACATTTTGTAAATGAAAGTCAATTCTTCAGTCTTCATTGTATGTACTTGAGACATGAGAAGCACCCCAAATTTACATTGTTTTATAAGAAATGCATATCCAAGTTAAATTTGGTTTCTTTGAAGAATAACTTTTTGTTGTAAATCCTGTTAATAAATGGTACAGGAAGATTAATCACTACATGTCCATTTTAGGAATAAAATGCAATTATCTCATCCTAGTGAGGAGGTGGAATTGCTGAACTAACCTTTGAGTTGTCAAATTTCTTATATTCAAGGGTTGAAATTGTCGAACTAATTGTGATTCCTCTTCCAGCTTAAATATTTTTCACAGTTCTAACTGCAGCGTAAAGATACAACTGAAGCAGGTCATTTTTTTGTCAGCCCAGCACCTCATGCCAGAGTCAAAAAGATTCAATTAAAATTAATCTACCTCTTGGAAAAAAAAAAAATGAGTTTGTGCACTGATTTGGAACTTTAGAATACAATGCCTTTCTGAAGCTTCCCAATTTATTTGGCATTATAAAGTAAATCAGATGTTTTTTGCTTTAATCTCCTCTGCCTTGCTAGGTATTTTTAAAATTTTTTAAGTGATCATCAAGAACTCATTTTAAGTCCAGAATTTTCACAAAGTCATTACAAATGTAACCTCTTGCAGCTAAAATGCATTTCTTTCTATCCCAACATTACCATAAAAACTCTTGTCCTTGCCATTTTCTTTTTACAAAGAGAATGGGGTTTCTGCAGGAAAGTTCATGGTTCATCCTATTACAAGCTGCATAATAGAAACTTGCTTAGGCAGATAAATTACATCTAGGGACCAATTCAAGCATATAATACCAGCTGACAAAACACTGGACCAGAAATTTGGAAAACTGTGTTTGGAGCAAGTTAACCTCTTGATATTCTATGAAGATGATACAGTGACTGAGGTCCCTAATAGCATTTTCAGAAAGCTCAGTGCTGCAGAACCTGGTACTTGCTGATGTCATTTTCTAAAAACACCAGGGCATAATTACAAGGCACGGTGTTGCATAGTGCAGGAAGTCAGAACAAGTTCCATGTATACACAGCCCACTGCATATCATATACAGATATTACCTTGGATTTTAAAACTTCACTTTAAGAGTCACTGACTTCAGGTCACCTACATTTGCTACTTAACTTGAAATGACATTACTGCACTAATTTGCTGAAACTATTCCCTTAAAATGTCTGTGGCCGTCTTCATTCTGGTTCATAGAGAATGTAGAGAGCTCTGTTTTTTTCTGAAAGGCACAAATTAAGATCTCTCAAAGCTTGGGAGAGAAGTGTCCAATCAGTTCACCACAAAACTGAAAGGACGCTTAGGAATGGTTGAGAAATTGTTGGTTGTAAAGTGAGGAAAAGAAGTAAACTACATCAAGGGGAAAGTAAAAGAAGTGGCTTAGAGAAGAAAAGAATGTCTGGGTTTAGGTGAACAAAGATCATGGGTATATCTTTGAAAGCACCTTCAATGTCTAGCACTTGGTTTTGTTTCTCACACCAGTGAGAAAAAGATGGTGATACACAAAAGAAATGAGGCAATAAAACAACTAACTAAATAATTCTATAAGGACATTCCAGAGTAGGCAAAGGGATGAAAGGATTTGTCTTGAGGAAGGGGCAGAAAAAGAAACAGAATAATCATGATAAAGACGAGGTAGAAAAGAAAATCATCGAATTACAAAAATATGGTCACCTTGGTCCTATTAAATTCATTTTTGTTACATTTTTTCCTCAAATCTGACTTAATAAAATAGATTGACAGTTACTAAAATTTTTAATTTTACCATGTAAAAGATAACTGACAACTAAATTGCACTACAGAAGTGATTTCTTTATCATTTGTGACTTCTAGAGACACAAAAGAAAAGCCAAAGAATTTGCACCAGTAGCAACTATGCAGACTCATTTTTTTATTTTGGTCTATATAGCTATGGTAAAAAGTATGAAAACAAAAAGCCATTCATTGAATTGCTTACTGCAGATCCCAGAATCACTTGGCTGCTAGAAACAATAAACTTGTCTTAGCAGAGTTCTTTAACAAATGTTAGAAATTTCCCTCAGCTGCACTCCACAGATGTATCTTATTCACCTTTACACATCATTTTCTTTTAAATACGAAATTTTAAAAAATCTTTTATTTATATTTCTTAAGAGAACTTAGAAAAAAAAGAACAGAGGACAGTACAACTAAGGATTATGAGCACACAGTGAGCACTAACATTCGAGGTTATGCAAGGTCAACAAAACTGTACTTGAAGACAATATGCTCAACCCAGAAAGGTATTGGCCTCATTAATTTTAAAAAATAATTTATAAATGCTGCTACCCTCAATTTTTTCTGATATTGCTTTTTTACAGGATCAGTTTAGTTAAAAGCAAAACTACATTTAGTGTCATAAATGTTAGCTGCAGTCAGTACTTATAAAAATGTTAAATATTCTGATACAGATGATATCTGTGCTTATAGATTTAGGTTATTAACAGTCTTAGCACAGGTGAAGACATAGCTGTGCTATACAGAAATGTAACACTGCAAAGGAAGGTCAAACTCCCCTTCAAAGATACCAAATATCAGCACTGAATATCCAGACTTCCCTGAGCTCAGGACTGAGTTAAAGTCAAATAATAAATGATAGCTTTTAATAAGTAACATGCAACAAATGTCAATTGAGAAAAAAAATAAAGTAATCAGTAACAGTAAGCAAAATAAAAACATCACGTTGTAATGGAATTATTTTTGAGAAGGCTCTCTACTGCAAACTGTGAGAATGAAATTCTCTAAAATCAACATGAGATTAGCTCACTGCAGAGAATGATTGCAGCTGAGTTAACATTGTCACTTAAAGCTGGAATTAAATATTTTTGTTATGTTCTCAGTTAAAACACTCTAGTGTTTGAAAAGGAACATGGCAGTTTTAGACTGTTTATTAAGGTAGGTTAGTTCTGCTACAGTTACAGAATTTTCCTCTTCTCTTTCTCTCTTTTCCAAACAGATTATCTTTCTCAAAAAAAAAGGATCCAAAATTGTAGCTAACATTGGTCAGAGGCCCAATGCTACTCAATACAGGTTCCAGAGCTACTCAATACAGGTTCCAGAGCTAGATAAAGACTCATCTTAAAATAATAATAAAAGGTATCTTTTAGTAAAAAATAATCAGTTAAGAGAAAAAAAAGGGGAGGAAGGGAAGCAATGCACAGCTCAGAAAAACCACATTGAAGTCACAGTGTCGCTGCACATCCTGAACGTTGCGTCAGAGTTGACACTGTTCACATGAGCTAGAGATCCACAAAACCAGTATTAGGAGACAAAGAACTGTACAAGGAGTTCCATTTCTCAGAAAACAGACAGTTCTGCAAAGGTAATGGAGAGTAAAAGCTCCACCTCTTTTCCAGAAATGAGAACAGAATGCATATGCTACAGTCCATTGCAACCTAACAATGACAGGTAGAAAAAAGGTGTACCCCACTATAGGTAGTCTGGACTGTTAGTAGACAACGTAAATATCATTCAGGAACTCCTTACAGAGACCTTGCATTACAAATGATATCAAAACCCTTACTCATCTTTGTAAGCAGGTGTAGCTTAATCCTTGTCATAAGTGTCTAATTATTCCATTAAAATTTCAGTCTTAAAGGATTTTTGACTTTCTTGGACCCAAGGTACTTATTCTCAATAATTAAATACTGCAATTTCTCTGGCTCTCTTCCCATAAATTTCTATTGCTTCCTCTGTCCAGAGTTTTTATTAAATTATTTTTTAATGTCATTTGAGATTGAGACAGCAGATAAACCTAACTTCAGTTTCTACCTGAAAACTGGAACAGCCATTAAATGCTGATCCATGTCCTTAATCCTATGTGTAGAGGAATTAAATAATCAAAAGAGCAGTTCTGTGAATAAAAAACTAATTTATTTGTTCTAAACTGTTATCTCAAGAATCACAGAAAACATACAGTGAAATGAAAGCTAAGAAACAAAAGCAAAACTACGGAGACTAGTTTTAAGTTATTGGTTTTACTTTAAAGCTTTAAAGACTATTAAAGTGGGAAAAAATGCTGGAATGGGAGTAGGAAGATGAATATAAAACCTTATTCAGATGCAGTTCCAATCCTGTAAAACTTCAATCTTTAGCTAATATGTTAAAAATACTGTAGGGTACATCTAAAGCCCTTTGCATCTGCTCCAGCACAAGTCACTGAGAGGTCTTTGCAGTCATGCATGGAAATGAATACTGGTTCAGTTTGAAACTCAACCTGCAAAATTCTTGCATGGAGTATTAGATTTATTCATTAAGTGAAAGAATATAATTATGCTTTTCAACAGTTGTGGGGGTTTTGCTATTGTGGTGGTCAACAATCTTTAAAGAAATCATACCATTTTTCATAATTTACATAAAGAATTCCAAAAGGTTTAGAGACCCTGTTTTCTG
The DNA here is from genome assembly GCF_000691975.1 of Corvus brachyrhynchos. NCBI lineage: Eukaryota > Metazoa > Chordata > Aves > Passeriformes > Corvidae > Corvus > Corvus brachyrhynchos. Next base: position 1,142,070 of record NW_008237244.1, read on the forward strand.
AGTATGAACAAATCTGCACACAGCTTTATCAGTCTGACTCTTCAATACCAACATACTTATTTTAAATACTGTCTCGACACAATTATTTTAATATTTCTCACTGTCTATAAATATGTCAGCAGGTAAAAAAAATTGGTAAAAGAGTTAAAATACCTCTTTTACTTGAAAATCAGGTAAAATACTTTGCTTTCAAATATGCTTAGTCTCCACAGGTCCAAGAAAAGAGGTTTTAACACATCTGGCCTAGAAATCTATCAACTCAGGTACTCAGAAAAAATCAAAATCAGAGGTTGCACTACAGTGATGTGTCATAAGTGTCGCAGCAGAAAAATAGTGATAATCTCAAGAAATGGGCAGTTTTCAGCCTTTCCAAAAGAAGTATAATTTACTGACTTTAATGTTACACTGTCATATTTTAAATTGCAATAAACTACCATCAGTGCTGTTCTCAGTGTCAGTTGTTCATGATCCAGCAATTAAAGAAGAATCATTTTAAAAAGATATGAACATGAAACAGATGGACAGACATTTTCATTTTTTAATTCATGCTGCTCTTTCACATTTCTCGTCTCACTTATGCCTGCTTTTTCCTCTCTACTCCTTTTCTCCCTTGTTTTGGTCTCTTTTTTCCTCTCTTTTCACACCCTGACATCCCCAACTGCAGTCCCAAAAGACAGATCCTACGCTGCCAACTCACACTGGCATTCCTCCGAAGAATGGAAGGATAGGAACACAGGAAACCACTTTCATGCTACTGCCATTGGTAACACAATAGAATAAAGCCTTTATATGTGGAAAGCACATGTATACATTTCATAAAGAATACATGCACAAATCCTGCATTTTCAGACCCAAGTAGCCTCAACACTCTTGTTTGCATTTCTCACTGAGAATAAAATGCATTCTCCAAGACCACTATATAGTGTGTAGAAAACACCCTAAAAATCCTCTTTTTCTTCTGAGGTAAGAGGGTTGATAGAAAATAAACCCCCAAATACATATGTAACTCTGTAAGAAGAAGACAAGGAAGAGGGAAGTAGGATATATCTTTACTGTGTCTGCTGGCCTGGAAAATAAATACCGCTGTTGTGCAACTCTGCAGCTGCTCACTCTCTCAATTTGTTGTTTTCATTCTGGTTTTTATGATTTAATCTCATATCCTTACAGTTAATCTGAAAAGGGTTCAGGCAGCTTTATTTATTAGTCTTGCTTCAGATCATGAGCTTACAGATCATGATCTTTTCCTGTACCAAGAACCAATTCTCTTTTTGTGACAAGGCTCACCCTCTGATAGATGTAGCAGGAATAAATTGACTAAGGACATATTAAAATGAACTTTCTCACAATATTTTCACTTTCTGGTTTTTTCATTGAATCTCATGAAAAATATCCTTGAGGAAGTTTTTCTTCCACTAATACAATGCATGACAAATATATATCGTAAAATTAAAGTTTTAATTTTCAAATTTTGAAGAACTTTTTGGTTTCATACAATACAGATTAGGAAAAATAATAGTAATTTTTTTAAACCCTGAAAAATTCACATCTACCTGAACTCCATAACACCATTTCAGATATATATTAATACCTGTGTCATTGTAACCTTTCTTTGGGAAGATGCATGAGTTGTTTACTACTTTTAGAGAGCTATGTATATGTACAGAATAAAGAAGCAACACCTCTGGAATGTCACAAAATATTTACAGTTTAAAACACTGAGTTCATATGTGGAAAATTACTGAAATGGCTTTACAATGGATCCTACTAAGACTAAGAAAAATAATTCTTTTACAAGCCAAGTATGGCAACACTGTGTAAAGGTCTAACAATTCTAAGGCAAAGAGAATGACAAATAAAAAAGCTTCATATCAGCATTAAGGTTCCCGTTTCCCAAATTTTCATATTAGGATGTTGTACACATTTTAATATCATATCAAATAATATTATATATTATAAATGTGGGCTTTGGAATGAAGAAACCAACCATTTCACAAGCTGATTGCCCGCTGCAAAATGACTGAAAAAAAATACTATGTCTGTTGAAATTATTTCCCTGCTAGAAAGAAAACACATACTGTATGATGAGTAGTATAGGTCTTGGGAACAACAGACTACTTGAAAGATCTTGATGAAAATAAAATCAGACCCCTTTACCTAATCCAGAATTAACTTGAATCTGTAGATCAAAGAGCTGCAGCCACAAATCTACCATCTGTGCTCAGCAGACCTCAGAATAGACCTTCTGAGTCTATGGATTACTTAAAATAATATTTTGCATTTCTTTGATTCACATCATTTTGCAGTTTTCAGGGAGTCTAGTGTTACACTTTATCAGCATTCATACAACCCGCACACAAGCTTGAGTCTGTGGAAACCACTACAAACCATCAGTTCAACTGTGCTGTAGTGGGTTGAACCTGAGTTGATGGACAGTCTTTTAGACTAATGATGCTTCTCCCAATTTACGTATTTAAACCGCACGGAAAGGCGGGAATTGCCTTTCGTTCCAGCTCGCCTGCCAGAAGGTAGAGGAGGCCTCAGAGCCTGCGGGCCCCACTGGGCTGGGCCAGGGCCCCTCCCCCCCTCCCCTTTTCCCAAAGCTGCGGCACGGACCATGGGCCACTGGGGGGGAACTGTCCCAGAGCCGCAGGCAGCTAAAACCAGCCATGGACTGCTCACAGCTAAAACCAGCCATGGACTGCTCACAGCTAAACCCTTCCAG
>NW_008237244.1:1145799-1182166 GCF_000691975.1 Corvus brachyrhynchos
AGCAAACCCCATCGGGCGCGGCTTCCGGGGACCGGCGGGTCCCTCTCCCCTCCACACACAGAGACGGCAGAGCGAACAGGAGCCGGCGTAGCTTCCTGTCTGCAGCCAGCACACTTCGTGCTGAACTGAACAAGACACCATGCAGCCAGCAGCACAAAGGGAGCGAGGCTTTCTCCACCGTAAAGCCTGAACAAGAACACCCTTCAATATGATGGATTCAGAGCCAGAGAGAAAGTGAGTCACGTGAGACGGAACTGAGCATGGCGATGGGAGAAAAGAGGGCGGAGCCGCGATTCTCAAGCGTAGCTTAAACAAACTTCTTGCATGCTGTGGTAAGAACCTGTAATATCACAAACTCCTTGTCTCTTTAATCCATTTGAAGTACATGGGGGGATGGAGAATTCATGTGTGGCCCCTGAAGATTTCTGAAGAGTGCCTATGCCAGGATACATAGTAGCAGTGAGGGCCTTTTAGAGACTTGTGGCGAAGAAAGCCTTTGTGTTCAGGACAAAATAACTCATCCTTAAAAAGGTTAATAACACCATGTGATGGGCCATGTTTGGCAGTGTGAAGGAACTGTGAGATTTTTCATGGGAGAGATGTTTTTTTTCACCACAGCAGATTGCTTCTTTCTGGGCAGGTCTGCTGTTGGTGGCGGTTTGGGAACCACGTGCAGCTGAAAAAAACCCCTTTTTTTTTCCTTAAGCATAAGAAAGAGACTTTTCAAGAACTGCAGCGCTGACTAATACCTCATGTTCTGTTATCCTTTGTGCGAGTTGGGTAAAACAAGGAAAGTGCTGGAAGGGGGGGAGAGGGGAGGGGGTTTGCTTTAATTTCTTGTTATTTCTCTTTACTTCTAATTCTATTAGTAATAAAACTCTTTCTTTGTACTGCAACTGTATTAAGTTTTGTGCCTGCTTTGCTTTGTCCTAATTCTTATCTCACAGAAGGGAAATAAGTAAGTAATGGATATTTTGAACTAAACCACTACACTAAATTGGTGTTTCCACCCAGTTCACGAACTGAAGCTGCTACATGTGCTTAGCACAAAACCTCCATGTGGTACAAATTACATTAGTCTCACCTCAAACAATGTCAAATACACCATGGCCATTTACTGAATCATACACCTGTGCCTGCTGCCCCTGCCTTACCCACACGTCTACTATATAAAAAGCCGTCAAAGCACCATAGGCCAGATTGTAAGTCCTGTGGTAAAGAATTTAAACTGAAAGAGGATATACTTAGGCTAGATATAAGGAAGAAAATCTTTATCGTGAGGGTGGTAAGGCACTGGAACAGGTTGTCCAGGAAAGCTGTGCATGCTCCATGCTGTGCATGCTCCATGCTCAAGGCCAGGCTAGATGGGGTTTTGAGCAACCTGGTCTAGTGGAAGGTATCCTTGCCCACGGCAGGTGGGGTGGATCTAGGTGATTTTAAGGTTTCAGTCTAAGTCATGCTATAAATCTATTATATGAACTAGAAAAAAATGTCATGAGAAACTGTTCTGCTCTTGTTAAGTACAACTTGCTTCTGAACATTTTTTTTTCACTTTACCTTTTTTCTGTAATGGATCCAATATTAGAAAAATGTCCTTGGAGAACATGCAATCCAAAATCATCCCAGGCTTCTTCAGGCAACAAATTACAGATCAGTCAGAGAAGATCTATAATCAGGTACCTATCTATCTGTCTAAACAGGCTGGGATCTACCAATTGCAAATGGGATTGTTGCTTACACCAAGGAAACAGAATACTAGTCTAATGGTTGAAACAATAAAATTTTAATGAAGAATAATATACATAAAGAAAACAGGAAGAAAATATGGTGAATACTGCTCAAGAATGGAAAAACAAAAAAGCACATCCAGAAACAACATAGTAAGTAATGAGACAGAAAGGACATTGATGATCCTGAGATTAAAGGAGTGAATGTTGCCCTTTACTCTGTGACCAACTTGTCTCCAGATGACCAAGATAAGACATATGATACTTGATTTAAAGAACTACTAAGCAACGATTGCTGCAACACCCATGGAAGCTGCAAAGGTTAAAAAAACTGTGACAAAAAGAATGTATTTTACCTTTCTATTCAAATCAGAACCCGAGTGCATAAAGTCTTAGCAATACCTTTTTTTTCCCACAAGTAGTTATTGTTTTTAACATTTTAAATTATTTTTTATGTCAAAACTAATGTCCTTGGGATGAAAAATAAGACAGAAACCATAGTTCTCACTTTCTACTTACTTCCATTATCGTGATTGTGCAAGGCAAGCATCAACCACTTCTAAATATTGGAGACTTTTTTGTCTATTACGTTATTATTTTGGACATTCTGAATGGCCGTGTTTTTCTCAAAGAATTCCTTCATGTAGACAAATGGTCTAACATACTAGTTAGTTGCTCAATTTCTGCATATACCTAGTTTAAGAATAGAAAAAAAAACTTGTCATGATGATCTCCCATACAACATTTTTCTCTATTGGTTGGCTCTTTCAGTTAATGTTAAAAAACAGCCAAAACCCCATAACATGAAGCATTCAAAAAGAAGACAGAAGCCCTTAGAAAAAGTTGTATAGAATTTCTTGACCACAACAGCAAGTTTCAAAGAGATAAAATTATCTTACTTAATTTGTTCAATAATAATAAGCATAGCATACATAGATTTATAGATTTTAATATTAAAATTATATCAAATTAGGATATATATATATTCTATGCATGGCTTCAGTGTAAAGAGAATATATTATCTTCTGCCCTTAAAGGTGTTGAATGTAATAAAATTGTGCTGGATTTAAAGCCCAGCTGGCAAACAAGTACCACACAGCTGCTTGTTTACTCCCTCCCAGTGAGACGGGAGAGAGAATCAGAAGGGTAAAAGATAGAAAACACAAGAGTTGACACAAAGACAGTTTAAGAGGTCAAGTAAAAGCCACTCACACAAGCAAAGCAAAACAAGGAATTAATTCACTGCCTCCATGGGCAGGGAGGTGTTCAGCCATCTCCAGGAGAGCAGAGCCCCATCAGGTGTGTAACAGTTACTTGGGAAGACAAACTCCATCACTCCAAATGTACCCCTCTTCCTCCTTCGCCCCACTTTATTTACTGAGCATGACATCGTATGGTCTGGAATATCCCTTTGGTCAGTTTGGGTCACCTGTCCCAGCTCAGGACAGGTGTTGAATCTCCTCCCAACCTCCCATGCACCCCCAGCTTCCTCACCAGTGTGGCAGTACGAGAAGCAGAAAAGGCCTTGCCTCTGTGTAAGCCCTGCTCAGCAATAGCACAAACATCTCTATATTATCCACCCTGTGTTCAGCCCAAATCCAAATCATAGCTCCATACCAGCCTCTGTGAAGAAAATTAACTGTACCCCAGCCAAAAACAGCACAAATTGTAAGCCTTCCTGGTATTACTGATGAGAATAGCAATGGCACCACAGCACATACAGATTTCTCCCCACCATTGAATTCTGGGCTAGTCTTTCTCAGCACTGTTGATATTCTCCTCTAAAAGCCCATTTTACCAGTAAGACTTTGGTTGGGCATCATGGAGGAATCTTTTTCATTAGGTCCAGAAAAAAAAGTCTATGTGAGGAACATCAGGGAATATAATTATTCAGAAGACCCTCTATCCTTCAGTAGCACATAATATATATCATATTCTGAGCATACTTGTATATGTTCATTAGGGAACATCAGAATTATTATCAAAAATAAAACATGAAGAGGCCAGTGAGTGAAAAAACTATCTGAACTTAAATAATATATTAAGTAGAAGTGATCACAACCAGAAAAATAGTTCTGTTTTCAGGCACAAAGCCTACATTCTTCCCGTTAGAAAATATTACTTTATACTGTCCACGTTTATCATTTAACTCCACTTAGAGTAAATGCATATTTTGTATCTCGATTATATATTTATTTATATATCACTCTCTCCCTCCATATTTCTGCATGCATATAATGTAAAAACACATTCAGAGTTAAATGCTGCGGCTAACAAGGGTTTGGGATTTTTTGTTATCACATGATCTATGATATTAATTTCCTGGCAAAATTAAGGGGCAAAAATGAACCACAAGAGAATCAACCTTTGTCTCCTGCTCCCTAGTGTCAAGTTAGGGGGCCAGCTGTGTTTTTTCAGAGACTACACATATAACTGAGGAGCACTCAGGACAACTAAGTACTGAACCCAACAGCCAAAATCAGAGCAAAAAGCAATAGGCAGAATAAGTTAAAAAAAAAAAAGGCTAGATTAATTACATTCAATTTGTTCTCATGTAAGACCAAAAATAGGAAATAAAATATGGTGGAATTCAAGAGGTGAGGAAAAAGGAAAACTATTTTTGTTATACTAAATGTAAAAGATACTATATACGTCTAACTTGCTTCAAGCTCTCAGAATAAATGCTGTAATGAGGTCATATCTGGGCAGCAGAGAAAAGCTGCCAGCTTATACTGTTCTGGCTGCCAAATTCCAAGGCAGCTGGAGGTCTCTCACACACGCATGAGGATATCATTTCCATGGAAACACCTGAGCAACCTCACTCTCATCTTTCCCTTCCCACCATATTTAAAGTTCTGTACTGGTGTTGCTTAGGAAAAAATTTAATTCATTCAATGAAACCATTTTTATTTTTGTGTTCCAGTAAAACTTAGCCACAGAGGTTGAGAGTTTTCTAGTGCCTTTTAGTATAATCATATCAGGAAAAAGGGAGGAAAGTTCCTGCTCCAGTCTCCTACTAAGCCAGCTCTTACTACATTTAGCACCGATAGAGTTACAATTTCAAACAACGCAAGTAGCATCAACGTAAACCAGTAAAGGAAAAAATATTTATACTAATGACAGTAACTAACAGCAAGAAACTGAGAAACCACGAAAAGGCTCAGGTCATTACACAAAAATTTCACCATCCTCAATACTATATACTGCAAGTACAACCAGATGTTTTAATTCAGTAGTCTGAACAGACACTGTCTTCCATTAATCTGCCTTTTTGAGTCCTATTTTGGATTACTAAAACTTTGCTATAACGTTAGTGACCACAAAAGAAATATGGTAACATTCTGCACAGCACAATGACTGTGATTTGACAAAGTTGCAAGCACATGGACAAACTCTGTCACACTGCAACTGTCATGTCCCACATTTTTTCCGTGAGAAGGAATGAAGATGGCTATGACCATCGGAAACCAACAAAAGACTTCTCAGTGCTCCTTCAAAATGCCCTGTTTTATTCTGTAGCCTATTTTATAGGCTACAGAATAAAAATAAGACAAAATTTTAAAAGATAAAATCAAATTTGTAGCATAAATTCATCAGATCTTATCAGGATAAACATTAAATACTTTCTTACCTGTCTGATGTGTCACTAGTTACTTGATGCTTAACTGTTGAACCGTTCTTAATTGAGTCTTGTCTTGTGAGCCCCTGTGGTCTGTTTTTGTCCAGAGCTTGTGTGGATATGTCACCTGGTGGTCCTTGGTACTGCGGATGCTCCTGCAGTTTTGCTTTTTTCTCCTGAGGTGCTTCCTCGGTCCGCAGAGCTCTAACACCTTCTTGGTCCGGCTGCTGGGGTGCATGTGATCCGCTGTTATAGAACCAGGCTCCTGATTTTGTGAGGATTTCTTGTTGTTTTCGGCACAAGTTACATACCCACATTACCTGTTCAGACATATTTAAATGTAAAATCCATTAGCTTGTAAACACTGCATGCAAAGTTTTCAGCAAGCACACATCAACTGACTGTTACCATTTCCAAAGGTAGAAAGGCTACGGTTTTAAGTCTATTAAAATTACAGTATCTTAGCTCAATACAATAAAATATGTCTGTACAACCTTGGAGTAACTAGTGTTGGAAAAAAATACAAACAAAAATACTTTTAGTCTTTTTTTTTTTCATTATTTGCAATACAAGGAAAAACAACAGATAGTAGCAATATAAATGAAAAGGTTCTAATACTGAGGTTCCAATGGTAATAAGTGTAAGCTTTGAAAATTAACACTATAATTTGAGGATGATAGAAAAAAATTAATTAAGAAGTCATTAAATTTTTAATCCATTTTAATTCTCTCACTAACAGTAAAGAACTTTAGAAAAGGTAATCTGCTGTTACAAAGTAATTTCATAACTCTCCAAAATGCTCCGCTGATTTACTTCCATGGTGGTCTATATCCTATGTGTACATGTAGATGCTGACTTCAAGAAGTGACTTCAATTTCAGAACAATTTTAAATTAAAGCCATTTTATAACTAAAGTAACACAATGTATACGGTGGTGTATCTCTCCACTTCATAGCCACAATTTAGCTTTCACTATATGTTTACCAAATTATTAAAATTACTACAGCTTCCCAGTTATGTGATCCTGCATATAGTAATGAGATTTTTTTTAATATTCTAAAATGTACTTGTTTGCAAAGCTTTTGTATCTGATCACCTTAGTCACATGGCAGTTCAGGAAATCAACAACACCAATTATCTGTAAGTTAATTTCACATTCAGCTATTAAGTTATATGAGAATAAATCAGGATGCAGTGAATCAAATACAACACACCAGCCATGAACACATTGGACCATTCAAACTGATTATCATGTTACCCTAAAATTTGGATTGTAGATAGTATTAATCTACTGCAAGTTTCATCCTTCACTCCTTAATCTTCATTTTTCTTAAGCCTTAGCTCAGATTTCCTTTTCTTTTTCTTCTCTTTATATATTTTTGTCTAAGTACACCAACAAAATTGCACCAGTTTTGCTATATATTCCTTGAATGTCTACACTCAGCCTTCAATCTAGTTATCATGTCTCCAGTTCTAATCCTACAGCAACCTGCCTTTTCTCCAATGATTTAGAGCATAGGACATTCAAAGGCTTACATCAGTGCTCATCACTCTTTTAAATGCAGCCAGCTCCATGGAATCACATTGAAGATGTAGTTCCTACCTCCACAATACATTTAGCTCAGTCCAGTAGAAAAGGTTTCAGAAGCTGCAATCTGTATCTTGCTTTCATTCTCCAGGCTGTTATCTAATAGATAACTTGGGTCATGCTCTCTAGTCAAGTCTCACAATAAATCTTTCAATGAGAGCTTCATATAGAAGGTCACTTGGATGCAAGGTTCATACTCAAACTAAAGTCACCAACTGCCTCATTCACAAAGTGTTGGGCTGGGGCAGAAAAAGGAGGCATCAGTTGCCCATTTAATGGTGGTGGTATGCCCTATTCTGGTAAACTTCCTTCTTATCTTTTTATAGGGCTGATGTCATTTATGAGAACTCATGTCTGCTTACATCAAAAAGACAGAACAAACCATCAAAGCACTGAGGACAAAAAAGAGAGACCCCCCCAAGTAGCAGGTTGCTCTCTGAGGTACATTAGATGTCCTTAGAGGACATTCAAAGGCCAAAACTGTGTATGCTTCAGGCCTGAACATCATTCAAATACAAATTTAAGAGCAGGCCTGTTTTACCTTTGCTAATTAAGCTAGAAAGTACATGAGAAAGCACCAAAGTGAAATTTCAGAACCCAAGACAGAAGTATTTTTGCCCTCTTTAATCAACAGCAGTTAAAAGGCTTTAATATTTCTGCCAGGTCTGTACACAGCAGAAAGTAGTTCTAACCTTTCCATGCATGTGACAGAGCAATGAAAGGAACAATTATATGAGAATGCAAATATATAACAACTTGAATGACAATGAGATAAAATCCACCAAAGTCCTCATTTGCTATTTTCACTTCTATTAGTAGATGTTAAATATCACAAAAACTATATACTACAGTCAAAACACTTGGGCAACTTTGTCCTTGGCTGACAGTCATATTTTGTCCTCAGACAATGGACTCCAGGATGACCAGTATTATTCTCTTGTACCCAACAGAATAAGAGTTCCCTCTGAATTAATATGATTTCCTATCGCCTCCTCTAAAACTAGAATCAGGAAGAGTACTCCTGACCTAACCTGAATCCTGAAAAGTTTATTTAGGGTATTTCAGTTTGAAAAAAAAAAATCAAACACATGGCCTTAAAAATGCATAGATTCATGAATTTTGCGGATTCTTTTTCTGCTTTCATAGGAGCATTTAATGATAATTACAGGTCACGCTTCTGATAAAGCCTTATTTTCAACATCATTTCAACATGCAGGATTTCATAGTGTTAACCCTAACAGTCATAATTTTAGCTTCAAATAATCACACACACTGAGAAGAATGGGAACTGTCACACAGACAGAAATGTTTGTGCTTTCGGTGAGCACAAAAATCACAAGCCCGCAAATAGTACTGGGCTAAATTGACTTCCCCATCTTATAAGAGGATGTAGAAGCATTCTTGCAATTTAAAAAATACTGGCAATTTATAGTGCAGACCTCTCAATTAAACGACAGACACACTTGTAAGATGGTGTCATAAGAGCACAGACAGGAAGGTGGCATGTTCCTGGGCAGGATTTCTCCTTCTGCCCCCAGGTGCCCGGGACAGAGTGCTCAACAGCTCACACACATGCAGAGCGGGTCTGTCCCTGCCAAGTCCCTGCCAGGACATAGCATTTACTGGGACTGTGACAGCAGCACTGCAGAGAGGCAAAGACCACATGAGTAGGCTGCATGCTCAATACCTGCATTTTGACAAACCTGCGAGGATAAAACGTAGAATTTTCCCTTCTGAAAGAGAAATTTTAAAGGACTAATCCCTTAAATCAGAAATCTGTGCTCCAGAGTAGGCACACTATCTACTGCGCCCATTTGCAACTCTCCTAACCACCCTCCTACAAAGTTCAACAGTCATGAGCACATTTTGTACACAAAAATCTGTGTTGCAATTTGCAGGTGTCAATCCTCCACACCAGAACACTGCCAATTTGAAAAGGAAACCAGGGGGAAAAAATCTCCTCTCCAACATTAAGTACTAGTTCAGAACTAGAATTCCAGGTGCTAGTGGCACTGGGTCGGGATGTGCGTTTCCATAGGAAAGGCTGAAACACCACCTAGTGCATACAACAGGCATTGCTGAAGCTCAGTTCAAATCAACTTCTCATTGCGGAAAAGAACGCACTAAATATATCTGACATTTTCACATTAACCCTTATATCCATTTTTTTCAAATAATAATTTCTTCTTTTTATACACAACACTGAAAATAAGTATTCTAAATTTGCATTAGAGAGATACACCTTAAACCTTCCATCTGCTTTCCATTCACAAAGGTTAGTTCTATACACTGAACTAGTAAGTTCTAACTCGTTTTTGATTTCTTCACTATTTTTGGCAAGATTATTCATTATATGCTCCCACTTCTAACACTGCCCAGCAGCTTTCATCACATATTATTAGCACTTTTTACTACATGGGCCCATAAAACAAATTCTGCAAAACCTACAGTAATCAGCCATTTCACATCTATGTATCAGAAGTAATGAATGCACAAAAATTACTTCTTTGTATTGTTCTAAAAAAGATATTACAGTTTTTTGTTCTTAGATGAAATTCTTCAAAACACATTTGACACACCACTTTAACTTCAATAAATGGGAAATATATTTATCAAGAAATTACATCTGCAGATATTTCAAGCGAAAACGAAATGCAATTTAATAAAAGGATATAGTAATGACATTCATTTTACTATTTTCAGATAGATCATGTGAAAAGACAGCTACCTTACAAAACACCATTCACTATTCCCATAAGTATAGTTATAGATGGCCTAACACTAAATCCTGAGAACAAAATGGATACCTTACTTTAAGATTAGATTAAAAGGCTCAGTATATTTGATTATACATAACTTGAGTTTAATAGCTTTGACACTACAACGTAAGAAATAATTATGCCAAATCCTCATCAGCCTTCAGAACATTACTTCGAGTTACAGGTGTTCCGAGGTGAAAAATTGTCCTGGAAGGCTTCCACAGTATTTCACCAAATCTATTAGAGTTCACCTGCTTGGCACAAGCATCTAATATATATTGGCATTACATTAACTGTTGCACTTGCTGCTAGTAATCTTAAGCAAAGTTCATATGTTTTAATTATATTGTGTTTGTGTTTCTTTTTGGCTCTCACATTTCATGTAGGATACAATTCCTTAAAAATTACACAAGGTAACAAGACTGTAGCATCAAAAGAAAGGAGGCAACAAAAGGAAGAGTAGAAAAACTCTTTGCTTGGGTCATCAAGGTAACTAATCATGATTACTTACACATTACTGCTAGTCCTTTTTTTCCCCTAATTTGTCACAGGTGCAAAACTTCATCACATCATGGAGCAGTGCAATGTTTGAAGCCACCCTGTACTAAGGAAGTTTCTTCGAGGACATAGTACATCTCTCTATTCGTCACTATGCTGATGACAGGATCACGGAATCGTGAGCGTTGGAAGGGACCTCTGGAGATCATCCAGCCCAGCCCCTCTGCCAAGGCAGAGTTATCTGGAGCAGGTGGCATAGGAACGTGTCCAGGTGGGTTTGGAATGTCTCCAGAGAGGGAGTGAGATCCCTGGGCAGGCTGGTTCAGTGCTCTGCCACCCTCAGTGTTAGTAAGTTCTTCCTCACGTTGAGGTGGAACTTCTTGTATTATGGCTTGTGGCCGTTGCTCCTTGTCCTGTCACTGGGCACCACCAAAAAGAGTCCACATGCCGATGTGGAATAGACACTGCAAACCAGCACTGGCACTATGTAACATGAGTCCCCTTCCTCTGTCCAGTCACAAAAACTAAAATTTACTGTAAAATCTGCTTCTTCTGCTTCAGGTAATATAGACCCAGTATCTGTACAGGCCAATGGTATCTTCCTTACCTCTAGTCCCTGTTTCTGCTAATCTTGGCTCATTTTGCCTATTTGAAATGTAACAGTGTTTCTGAGGAACTGTAAGTTCAATAAGAGAGCTTCCTGGGTTTGGGACTGTGAGAATCCCTTTCAACATCACCTCCCCAGAAAATGAGAGGGAACTGTTTTTCTGGTTATCTTTTTTTTCAGAATACATTAAGATCTCCCAAAATTTTCCAGTAAAATTTAGGGACAACATTATTAGTTGTCCCTGTCAAAAGTAAAACTTTTAAATTTTCTGTTTATTACTTAGAATTCAATCTTCCTTGAATTGGACTATAAGACTTCTCAAAGTTAGCTAAAACATAAAATCTTATCTATTTGGTTATATACACCACCAAAACATGTCTCATGTTTGCACTAAAAAACAGTAATTCCCTTTTGCTCTCCCCATCTGCAGTCTATGCTCTCTCTTACAGCCAAGAGTACTGATTTCCACTACTGGTGAGGGAAAATCTGTTTTCTGAGGTGCTTCCTTTAAAAATTTCTGGGTTGACATTCCTTTTTAATGAAAGTGTCTATGACTGTGGAAGACTTATATATAGCATGTGCTATCCATAGCCAACATTCATATTTTTGGAAAACACAGAGGTTTTTGCAATGTCTCTAGGATTTCTCTATAAAGACATAATTCTAGAGGTCTGTGTCCAGAATACAGATGCATCTTTTGCAGCTGCTAAGATCTATTTTAAAGACACAAAATCATTATTTTGGAGTGAATGGAATAAATCTTTGTGCTCATACATTGTAAGCAGCAGAGTCTGGTTATAACTTTAATGAAACAAAGTCTTCCATTTCATTTTACTGCTCTGACTGTACAGACAAGTTCCCTTTTCATTCCCTTCTGTTACATTAATGCATTTTGTCAGTAAAATATATTACAGGAGCAAAGTTAATCTCTGAATTTGTGACTTTTATAAAAGTTGGTAAAGATTACCTATTTTTTCATTATTTTGATATGCCACTAGTCTGTGCTATGGTACTGACTTTCATGTTACAATCAGTTTGACTGAATGCCAAAACTGCTATAATGTTTATTTGCCTTACATCTGTAATGACAAACAGATACCTATACCCCAAAATTGTATTAAATATCAGAAGAATTCCAATACCACTTAAGAAAAGTGGGAAAGCTTATAATACTGGTATGAAACAAACACCTTTACATATATTTTAAGGGATATGTGTATTTGCACTACAAAAATTCTTTGTACTGGGGGGTGACTATATTTGCTCTTGACTTTGTAGTGAATGGATATATCATGTATGAAAAGTTGTAATGGCCATAAACAACCAAGTCAGCATGAAATAAGTGTATCACTTCTTGTGCATGCATGTGATGCAGTATATTTACATGACACTATCTTCCAAGAAGAAGAGGAAATTATGTGATTACAATTTTTAAAAGGTACACACTCTTTTGTACCAGCGGTGTCCTTATCCTAATGGACAGTGTATCTCTTTTGCATCACTCTTTTATTACCCTTAAGACATATACTAGTAATTTTGTTCACACATTTTTTCAAGCTAGAGTATAATTTCTAATCCATGAGCAAAATTGCTCATATAATTATCAAGTAAGACATTTGACTAGGAAAACAGATTATTTATGTTCACAAAAATGTGGGGGAAAAAAACCCTCCATGTGCACAGTAGGACTAGAAACTGTTAGTTAGAACACTAATCTAGCTGGGTTAATATAAGCCAGAGTACATCCTTCCTAAAGTATATTGCATAAAAAGAAGTTGTTCATGTATAAAATATATTATATTCTTCAAGATCTGTAAAGGCAATACTTTGGGTTTTTTCACTATGGCACAGGCACAACTCAACACTGCCCAGTCCATGCCAAGGAAGACAGTGCATAATTCCCACATAGTGCCATATTGACCATACTCAGCTCTTTCATGAGCTTTCATGATTTCATTAAGAAGTAGAATGGTGTACAGACTTCCAGTGAGACAATGGCTATTGTGACATCGGGTGTGATTTGGACATAGTACAAACCGGCCAATATTATGTCTCAACAAATACAGCTGCACTGCTTCCAAAATGGAATTCATAAACCTACACAGTACTCCGGAGGGTCATGAGGGTTTATTTAATAAGTGCAGTGGGTTTGGCATGAAATTAACTTGCTCTAAGTGAACAGAGTTTACAACATGGTTCACAAAGGATACCTTTAACCTTGGAAATTTGAATAATTACTGAATATATTGAGAATGTACAGTCGACCAAGCTACACATTTACTAAATGTTCAGATTTGTAACAGTCTCAGAAAAGCAAGAGAACTGAGCACACATTTCCTGCACTTTTCTTAGGAAACTTAAGCGCCTTAAGAATACTGGATAGGAAGAAACCTCATGGATTGCTTCCAGTTGCCTGCTGCTTCAAAGAAAAAAAAAAAATTTAAAATTCGTAATTTAATAAAATTTTATCTTAAAATTAACTATAAATAAAGAGCCCAAAATCTGTCAAAAGGCTTTTCCAATCCCTACAGCTACAATGGAAATAATGTCTTTCAATTTCCAGTGCTCGTGTATTCCAAACTAGTTTCTTGCTATTTATTCTTGTACCAGTATTGTCATTAAGTGTAAATAGCTCCTTTCTCTCCTCAGTGTTTGCTGCCTGATGATTTTATAGTGACCAATCACATACCCTCTCTGCTTTCATTTTTCAAGACCAAATAGATTTTGCTCTTTGAGACTACGCCTATATTAGCAAGACACAATCCTGTCACAGGGCCAGGTGCTGGCCCAGGACTGCCTGCTAATTCTTATGCTTCCTGGCACAGTCAGGCCTTTGCTAACCAGCATCTCCCAGACAATGCCAACACACAGTGTAGAAAAACAGCATGGAGCAGAAACTGCTCCTAATAAGCAGTTTGCACTCAGTTACCCTGCTATGGAAAGCAGAATTCAGGACTGTTGATCAAGACTGAGCCACAGAGGAGTCCCTGGCCTGTGTAGTTCAGAGAAGAAAGCCTTATTAGTTCTTAAATTCCTGATTTTACACTTAGTGGTATTTTACTGCACTCATTTTCACTACAGGAGTTCACAAGGTCATCTGGTTCTCTATTTTGCAGTATCCCATTGCTCCCCTGTGCTGATAAGCATCCAACTTTGTGTAACCAATGTATTTAATTACAGCACTCTTTTCTCTATGCCAAGGGCACTACTGAAAATATTCAAGATCTTCCCCAGTACTAAGGCTTGAGGAACTCAGCTAGGAAGTTGTTTACAGCTTTTCCCTCTAATTCTTTATTCAATTAATCCTCATTGTTTCAGTTTAACCAGTAATTTCTGGTGGTCTAGTAAAATTTAAGCTCCTGCAAAGTTAGTTATTTTTTACACTAACCCTTAGCCATCCCGGCACAAAACCAAGTTCCTTGAATTCATCAGTCCAATGGGTTTTGCCTATTTGTTCCCTTAATTCCTCAAAAAATAAATCTCTCAGTAAAGACTGTTGTTAGAGCAATTTTGCTCATGGATTAGGAATTTGTGAGGGAGGAAAGACAAATTTTTGGTAAAAAATACAAATAGGCAATTATGGTTGGAATAAGGCAATACAAATAGGCATTAGAATTACTAATTTTCAAAATTTTTCCAGCAAAGTGGTTGACATTAACAGCTTTTACACAAATATAGAATGTCTGAAAATATTAAAGGGGTTTTTTAATAAAATATTGTTACAATAATTTCTTAAATATTTTAATAACAATTATTATGAGCTATTATTATGCTAAATAATTTTTCCCACCAAATTTAGGACATAGTAGAAATAATCCAAATGCCACTTCTAAGTTGTTTTATTTTATCAAGACTTTTACTCTCACAGGCAATGTTAAATAATATTCAAAAATCTTAAAGTGATTTCATTTTGAGACTTTTGTTTCCTAAGAGTCTCAATTAGATGTTATTTATGCCTCTTTGTGTTCAAAAATCTGTACTAATGTCACAGCTTCATTAAGGGACCAGCTAATAAAAATAACAAATGATCTACAGCCCAGAGGTGTTGAGCATATTCATTTGTTAACACTTGTAAACCATCGGAAGATGAATGGCACTAAGTGTTCACAAGTTATTTATAAATATAAGACACAATGTCAACATCAACAAGGGACCAAAAGGGAGGAAATGTGACAGGACCACAATAAGCCTGGGGTCTGTATGCAGATGGCACTAAATTGAAATCAACAGAATTACACCATTTACATCATCTGTGTCATCATTCATTACTGAAATTGTCTGAGAAAAATGAAAGATCCAACTCTAATGAAATGTAACATAATGGTAATAGAAAAATTGAGATGCTTATCATGTAGTTACTGGTGTATTGAATCCCACATAAACATTCTTCAACTTTACATGAACTTGCTGCCTGGGCTCTAACAATGTAGTCACAGCAGCACAGCTCTCAGACAAAATATAAAACATATAGAATCATCGAATATGTTGAATTGGAAGTGATCCATAAGGAGTATCAACTCCAACTCCCTGCTCCTCAAAGGACTGCCTAAAACTGAACCATATCATTATGAGCATTATCCAGATGCTCCTGAAACAAGCTTGGTGCCATGTCCAGTTCTCTGGGGAAACTGTTCCAGTGACCAACCACCTTCTGGGTGAAGACCTTTTCCTAATGTCCAATCAGAAGCTCCCCAGCCCCCTTCCCCATCCCTGTGAGGAAGCCGTCGTCTGCAATGAGGTCACCCCTGCGCCTTCTCATGGATTAGGAATTTGTGAGGGAGGAAAGACAAATTTTTGGTAAAAAATACAAATAGGCAATTATGGTTGGAATAAGGCAATACAAATAGGCATTAGAATTACTAATTTTCAAAATTTTTCCAGCAAAGTGGTTGACATTAACAGCTTTTACACAAATATAGAATGTCTGAAAATATTAAAGGGGTTTTTTAATAAAATATTGTTACAATAATTTCTTAAATATTTTAATAACAATTATTATGAGCTATTATTATGCTAAATAATTTTTCCCACCAAATTTAGGACATAGTAGAAATAATCCAAATGCCACTTCTAAGTTGTTTTATTTTATCAAGACTTTTACTCCCACAGGCAATGTTAAATAATATTCAAAAATCTTAAAGTGATTTCATTTTGAGACTTTTGTTTCCTAAGAGTCTCAATTAGATGTTATTTATGCCTCTTTGTGTTCAAAAATCTGTACTAATGTCACAGCTTCATTAAGGGACCAGCTAATAAAAATAACAAATGATCTACAGCCCAGAGGTGTTGAGCATATTCATTTGTTAACACTTGTAAACCATCGGAAGATGAATGGCACTAAGTGTTCACAAGTTATTTATAAATATAAGACACAATGTCAACATCAACAAGGGACCAAAAGGGAGGAAATGTGACAGGACCACAATAAGCCTGGGGTCTGTATGCAGATGGCACTAAATTGAAATCAACAGAATTACACCATTTACATCATCTGTGTCATCATTCATTACTGAAATTGTCTGAGAAAAATGAAAGATCCAACTCTAATGAAATGTAACATAATGGTAATAGAAAAATTGAGATGCTTATCATGTAGTTACTGGTGTATTGAATCCCACATAAACATTCTTCAACTTTACATGAACTTGCTGCCTGGGCTCTAACAATGTAGTCACAGCAGCACAGCTCTCAGACAAAATATAAAACATATAGAATCATCGAATATGTTGAATTGGAAGTGATCCATAAGGAGTATCAACTCCAACTCCCTGCTCCTCAAAGGACTGCCTAAAACTGAACCATATCATTATGAGCATTATCCAGATGCTCCTGAAACAAGCTTGGTGCCATGTCCAGTTCTCTGGGGAAACACCACCTTCTGGGTGAAGACCTTTTCCTAATGTCCAATCAGAAGCTCCCCAGCCCCCTTCCCCATCCCTGTGAGGAAGCCGTAGTCTGCAATGAGGTCACCCCTCCGCCTTCTCTTCTCCAACCGGGGCAAGCCAAGTGACCTCAGCCACTACCCCTAAGTCTTGCCCTTAGGAAGAATTTTCACCACTTTAATCTCCTTCCTCTGGACTCACTCTAATAGTCTGAGGTCCTTTGTACACTGTGGTACCCCAAACTGCACACAGCACTCAGTGAGGCCACAGCAGCTCACAGTATGGTGGGACAATCACCTCCCCCCACCAATTCTCAATGCTGTGGTATCCAGCCTGGAAACCTACACTGAGTTGCACACTACAACAGCTACACATCTTATGACTGCAATAGCTGCAGCCACAGTTAACCCTGACAGAATAGTAAGAAAATCTAACATTAAAAAGAGAATTATATGTATGTCAGTATGTTTGTTTCAGGAATTTCAAAACAGAATAGGAGACTAAGGGTAAAAAAGCAACAGACTTAGTGACACCTTACACAGTCAGGTATATACACCTATCGATATGCTGAAGAGAACAATTATATTTAACAAAAGGAAAAAAGGAATTTATGAACAATGGAATAAAGCTCTTTTTTCTTTTTTAATCCAATGCCAAATAGTCCCCTTTGTGAGGAAGCAAATAAAGTTAACTGCCTATATTTCTACTTTATATATATTGACACGTTTCTGTACTTCCATAATTATTTCTTACTTTAAAGTATCTACAAATTCCACATATGCAAAATCCTTCTGCTACTTCAGCAGAAGCAACTAGGTGAATGCTTCCCCTTCTCTGCTCGTATAAATTAGCAGGCTTTGAAAGCATTATTAGTGAGAATTATCACCTTTCCTAAACTTAGTTCTATTTCAAATTCACTCAGATAATTGTATCTACAGTTTAATGACCACTTCCTTCTTTATAGCTCTTTTGCACCATTCCCTCTTGCAGGAAAAGTGAAATATATCATGGGAGAACTCTTTATGTACATATTACGTGTATGTGAGCTGACAGTCCAAAGCCTTAATAAAGTCCTTAATGTTCTTCCAAACTCTTAATATGAGAATCCAGATGAAGTAAGAACAGCAAACAAGTCATGGAGCAAGTGTCTTGAAGAACATCAATAACTGAATTTCTCGTCAAAAAAGAACCCACACTACAACTTCAATTTGCAGCTAACAACTAAGTATTAGACTTTTCAAAGAATATTACTGAATTACAAAAATAATTTTGTCCTGAAAAAGTTTGCATCAGTATTTGAAGCTCCCACAAGAATAAAAGGCTTTCTAGAAGTATATCCTGGAAACTATGTCTGTGCCTTAAAAAGGACATAGAATTTGCCTTAAAAAGAGCATATAGTTTGTTAGGAATTCTTTCTAAACAGGCTGTGTCGTTTTACATTCCAACTTACAGCTGGAAGCTCTTACCAGTTTACCCTGTTAAACCACTGAATCTTACTATTGATACAGCTCCATGTGGCTTCTGTTTCTCCCTTCATTTTTTCAATATTCACTACAGACAATGTAGAAGGAAGCAAGTCAGCTCTGTGAAGACACCACATGCAGCCTATATAAATGGCTAGACTAAATGTTTGAGGCTTTAGAAAGAAAATCTCAACTTTTGTTGAGATTAAATCCAGACACAATGGTTCCTTTATGAAAGAATTTTTAATCTTCTCAGAAGGTGAAGTTATATGTGTTTTAATTCCCAGTTCTGGACTAGACCTAACCCATATTTAAGTCCATGGAGAGCGAAGACAGTGGTCTACTTCTCTCTGGTAAAGCCCTCCTTTTGTTCCCTAGCTGCTAAGTGTAACTGGTGGCATGCTCTCCCTCGAGCAATGGCCTTACACAGCAGGCAGCCATTCTGTGGATTTAGGGCCTGAATAAACCCTCACCTATGATAGTATCCCATTCATAATACTAAATACATCCACAGCATTTTATTAAGCTTTTGGTACAACAGAATTACAGTAGTCTAACATTCTAGGATCATAGCTATTTTATTTCAAAGTCTTTTATAAATAGCCAGTTAAGATAAACAGATGAATAAGCTATAAAACAAAAACAATCATATTAATCTAGAAGGACTACAGAAACATAAAGCATGACCAAAAAATCTTTTGCAACATGGTCAATATTAATAAAGCATTTTCTCTTGAATAAAATATAGCTTGTTAGACATTTTTAATGAGTACTTGAGAATCTATATGCTAAATTTTGAACTAATTTTCACTTTTTGCTATACAATGTTAAGAAAAACGTAAACAATTATGCTCCTCCCAAGTTACTGAGGACAGACATTCACTACATAGAAAGTTTTCTTTGGCTACTCACAATGATGTCGATAATAAATAGAAGCCAAACAAAGATTAGATAAAACCAAAAAAAATAATTTGAAGTAAAATAAGAGGAATTTGCTTCACAACTACAGAGTAAAACAAATTTGTTAAAAAATATATAATCATCATGGTGTTATAATCTAAAAATTAACTAATATTGAATGCAAAGACACTAGGCAATTGCACACATTGGGAGAAATGGGCGTTTGAACCCTATCTTCAATGTAGAGGTTAAACTAGTCTAATCTCTTAGAAAGGTACCATACTTTGCCTACCTAAAACTGTAAGAAATACAAATTGTTAACAGCAATAAAGATCATCTTTCATAATCACATGACCAAGTATCTGAGAGCAAGAACACCTTAATTAAACAGGTCATGACTCTGAAGTTGTGTAGCAATTACACTGAAACTGAAAGATGAACAGGTTAAATGAACGCTAGTGATTAACACTGACCAACTTTAAACATTTAAAGATAAATGGGAGGTACATGTATACACAGTAAAAAAAAAATTAGTCAGATACCCACTTAAATTAATAAAGATACATCTGGATTCTCTCAGTATTAAAACATTGTATGGATTTATTTTGTGAAAGCATATTATCCCCAATATCAAACAGAAATCCTTTTACTTTATGTATTTTGTTTACAAACCATTGTTATTTTATTTCTTGCAGATCTAATGCTAAAAAGGGCTTGTGAACAACATGAAACTAATCCTCAAAAAGCCACAAACAGTAACACACATAAATTGACTGAAATTGAATTAGCTACCTGAAATCCAAGCTTTTCCATAGATCTTCTTGATGCTGAATGAAGGCATCTTTATAATAATTCGAACCAAGGAAATTTTAATTTTTGAATACCCTGTTTATGGTTCATAGGTGACATCTTGTTTAAACACAGGATTTTTTACATTTATTTAAATTTTTCCTTGAATGCACTGAAGTTCAACATCTGCTAAAACTGTCTGCATAAGTGCACTCATACTAAGCTGAATGACTGCCTTGCCTGTGCATACAATATTTTGTATATGAACAGATGCTGGCCATGCGAATTCCTTTTTTCACACAGCAGATTTAAACAGCGAACAGATATGAACCCAGATGCAAGGCCTTTTTCATTTAATTCCCCAACCTACCACTAAACTGTTCCTTGAAGACACTAGCTAAATAAAGCTCTACGTAAACATTCAAGGGGAAGCAAACACATTGGGAGGTTTGCCGCTTTACCCTATTCCTAGCAATGTCTTCATTATTTATATATATAGGCACTGGTTTCCAGCCACTGACGCTAAATCTAGATAATTAAACATTTATACCATCCCCTGCTGTGCCATAATGTCTAACTGTGTCCAAAGAGTCCTAGGTGTGCTGTTACACACCTGAGACTGAAATGAGGAATTTGCTGAGCTACCTTTGATAAAGGTCTACACCTGGAACTTAATAGCACATGGTAATGTTTCTGAATATTGCAACAGGTGGCAAATAAAACTTACTGCTCAAGAACTGTTTCATCTTCTGGTTCCAGAATTGCTATTTGTAATTGCTCTTGCTCTATTAATTTGAACAAAAGTGAAAATTTTTTGATGTGCTATAGTTTTTATTGTTATAGCAATGTTTCCATACGTGTTTTAAGACAAGATTATTTTAGGAGAGCTTGCAGAAGAATTTCAATAGAAAATTAATCTATTTTGAACAATTTGAAGTTAAAAGATAAATTTCTAGTGCTAGAAGGATGGGAAAAATAGCTAGCAAAACAAAACCTGGTCACTCTAATTTCACCAGACTCTCTAAATCACCTCTAGTGCTTTTCAGAAATTCAGTATCATCTAAAACCAAACCAGCTACCTCTAATTTCTGTACAGTAAAATTACACCACCATAGTGTACATGTAAAGGACAAGGTTTATTGGAACAACTAGTGTTTTTTACACTGACTGTTGTGGGTGAAAAAAATTATACAAGTTTTTGGGCATATAAACCCTTGCTCATCTAATACAGAAGTACAAATACGACTGTAAAAAGAATTTCAGACTCACTTTCATCGTCAGTTTTCTGTACGTTCTTAAGCAAGAAACATATTGGTGTTCTTTAAGCATGGAGCACAGATAACAAAAGTAAAGTCTCCTTACATCAGATTGAAATAGCTAAGACCATTTTGAAGCTACATTATGTCAAGAAGTTGTTTTATTTTTATTTTCCAACTAACTTTTAAGGAGAAGCTGGAAAAGGAGATTGGCAGTTCCTAGGAAGACCTTCCCCCCTTCCTTGAACACTGTGGAGGGTAAGCCATTGATCTGTGCATGAGAAAATAGGCCAATGGGCATTGCAGTGATGAGGGGAAAAAAAAAAAAAAGATGAAATCTCACTCCTTCCCCATATCCCCCAACATCTCCAACACCTCAAAGAAGTTAATGTAAAGTGGGACTATGGACTACAATGCTGTGTAATCTCCCTGTTCTTTGACTGTGATGGCCAACAGACAGTGTATCCTGGAATGACAGTAAGGCCCTAAAAGCTAGCAACACATGGGATCTAATTTAGGGAAAACATTTGTATGCCAATTTAACCATTAACAGGAGATATTTACTATGTATGGTCTTCACCAGATTTCAGGCAAGTTTAAGTCTGTTACTTGCAGGTTTAGAAACCTTTGTATACTGACTACATTCTATCTTGTCACATCATGACAGTCTTGAAAACAGTGAAAATAAAGCTGGGTAACATTTTGAGTGGAGGACGTGACTTGATTGCAGGATAATTTTGACAGGCAAAAGGAGCAACCTAGTATTGAAATATGACAAACCAATTTCAACCAAGATGTTTGTTCACCTTCTGCTACTGGAGGTGCATTCTGTTAGTGATCAAGGAAACAAGAGTGTGGTCTGAACACAGTAAGATAAAGCAGAGCAGCTTAGACAAATGGATATGCGAGAAACAGGATCAGAGAACAGGCTTGGACAAGCGGCCCAAGTGGATGCAGGGAGATCTAAGCTGCCAACTCTCTGAATGACTTTTAGAGATCCCAATCTGAAAGACAATACTCAAGAGCTGAGGAAAATCATTAAGCTTCCCACAGCAAAGAAGTAGCTCAGAAAATGATCCTATAGAATAGCTAGTACAGGAGACTTTTGTCAGAGGTATTCTAAGTATAGGAAATATTCTATAGTTTTTATGAGTCTCCTTCTAAAAAAGAGGTTTTTTCCAAATTTCATTGATCTGCAAATCAACATATTTCTTTGTTAAAATAAACACACAGAGCATACACAGCCCATGAAAATCTTGATGAGACTCTGAGTGTGTTTCTTCATAAGAAACACAAAATCAGCTTGCGTCAAGTGTCAAGAACAGGGTAAGAGTTTCCCCAAACAGATATTTTCCAATAGCAAGAAGGCAGAGGTAGGAGAAGCAACCTACAGATTCTAAAAATATTTGTCACATTTGTGCAATTCCAGATGAGAAGGTTGTTGAGTGCTGTGAAGGTACAGACCTACAACAGCGATGGTTTAGAAACAATAGGGAATTTGGTAGGGCCCAGGACCTGTTCAGAATGGCAGAAGTAAAATGAGAAAAACTTTCCCTCTTTTTTAAAAAGTGAAATTTTCACAAAAGTGACAAAAAACGTTATCATCAACACATCAACATCTCTCCTGACTGGAATAATAATTTTGATTAATTTGGAACATGGTGAACAAAAACACCATGTAGGAAGTTTTAACTATAGTAAGACAAAGGGATGGAGAAAAATGCCCTGTGATAATTGCTTTTTATCTTTTCTACTGTAATTTTATATAAAATTGCTTTAGAAAAAAAGTATTCTATAAGTTCTTAGTGGAGGTTTCAGAATTGATTTTTAAATACAAGCTATTTGTCTGTGTCGTAAGTATTTCAAAATTAATAACATTAGAAAGGTAGAAGGCTTATTTCAAGTGAAGTGCCAAATATTTTATTTACTTGCACAGGAAATAAGGACAGAATAAAAAGCAATTTCCCTTGCATTGCTCTTCAGGTTTATCCTGTACAAAATTATAAACAGTTTTGGTGAAGGCTTTGATCTGTAGCAGTTTAAAACAGATTCCCTAAAAACAAGTTCCTGAATCCATTGAAAGAGACGAATGAACCGAAAAAGTCTCAGAAGCTCTGAAGGCCATGCCACTGCTGATTTCATGTCACTACAAAACTTGTCACTTGAATACAAACACTTAACACATACGAACTGATTTATCTAAACCTTAAATGTCCATAACAAAACACTGTGCTGGAATTTCATCAGTTTTAAAAAGCCAGACAATGACCAGCAAGTGAAGGAACCATGTTTTCTCCTGTCAGCTCTTTCCAAAAACCTATTAGTTGTCTCCAGAGTATGAGTGGTTACTTTAAAGCCATGGTCTCAGAGAAAAGGTACAAAGTCTATCATTTCATTTAAATTCAGGATAACATTCAGTAAAAATTTAAAAATTCTACTACATTTTCATTTCCTACTATTTAAAATGAAGATATATTTTTGCCCAAATGGTATTGCATTTCCTAGTTCCTCATCAATTTAATGACACTTTCCATGATTGTCAGTGATATAGTCACACAGTTTCACTATTCTAGCTAATGGTGTTGCTCATTTCAATAAAGTTATATGATTACGAATATAATTGCCAAAATCTAAGTAAAAGGGAGATGATCCTGTGTATCTTTGGTTTTTTTAATCAACTTCATTTTTATCAGCCTAATTGACTCTGATTTCTCAAAGAAACCTCTACCTCATAGTCACATTTTGACTGAAAAATAGTGACAGAAATACAGGAAATCCTGTAAAATGTACCTTATTTCTTAAGGAAAAAACATCCAGAAGTTGGAAAAAATTCACACTATTTTTCAGTTTTAAAACATCAACTGCTTCCTTCTCAGATACAATCTAACTCTTTCATTCTTAATATACACTATTCCTTTCTGGCACTACTGAGACACTGGGGTCTCAATTTTGTAAAAGTACTTCTTTATATACCTGACTAATGAAGTCCTGACACATTCATGAGTCATTCCCATGTTCTTTGTGGGAAAAGGCACAGTGAGCTGTAGACTCTGAAGCGGTAATGATACCATAGAACCATAGAATGGTTTGGGTTTGAATGGACCTTTAAAGCTCATCTAGTCCAACCCCCCTGCCATGGGCAGGAATATCTTCAATCAGATTGGGTTGCTCAGAACCCCACTCCATCACCTCTCTTGCCAACCTGCTCCAGCATTTTACCTCAGACAAATTAAAAACCTTCTCTCATATCTAATATAAACCAACCCTCCTTCAGCTGAAAACCATATTCTCTTCTTCCTATTGCAGCAGGCCCTGCCAAAAATGTTTGTCCTCATCTTTCTTATAGGACCCCTTTAGGTGCTAGAAGGCTGCTATAAGGTCTCCCCAGAGTCTTCTCTTGGGATTGTTCAGCCTGAAGAATTGTCTCAGTCTTTCCTCATAGGAGAGGTGTTCCATTCCTCTGATCACCTTGGTGGCCACCTCTGGACTCACTTCAAGCTCCTGTGCTGAGGACCCCAGGGCTGGCTGCAGCACTCCAAGTACGGTGTCACAAGTGGAGTAGAAAGACATGTGGTATAAGTTCCCTTCTGTGCATGTTTAATGGTACAACATTCAAACATAGTCAGGATCCTTGTCTAACTCCATTGCGCACCACCATTAATAGCACCAGTAAACTGCTGTATGGTTGTCCCAATTATTCAACTCCATCTGCAGTCCGAGCTTTTCCCTGCAATCTTAATCTTTATCAAAATATGTAACAAGATTTCTAGAGGGGACACACTAAAACATGTTTCTAACTCTTTACAGACCTGATGCTTTGAATATACCTCATTTTCCAAATCCATGTTTTTTAATTGGGTCAACAAACCATCAACAGTCACCAAGTAGCTATAGCTTTATCTAGGAGCATTTTCTATTGAACTTGCCATTCTGTGGTTACAAAATACAGAATAAGCCTCCTAAGAAATATTGGAATTCAGACCTTCTGCACTAACACTAGAAAATGAAGGATAAAAAATAATATTAAGGCTTCACTAGGTATGTTAATCTACTGGTAAATGCTGTACCATACAAAAAAATACTGCTTATATTGAAGTACCTATTTTGATGGTATCTTCATTAATACACCAGGGCTCTTAACCTTACAGTTACTACTAAAATATAAAGAAAACTACCACTGCTGTTCTTTCTTCACAATGTCTGTAGTTGAGAAAAAGCTGACTCAATATATTTGTTGGTTCTTCTGCCTTCATAACTTCTAAATCATCTATTTCAAAATCAGCAGAAATAGACATTACATAAAGCAGCAACTTGAGCCATTGCCCTTATTCATGGAAAAATCTAACTAGTTGACTAGCTAGGGAAATTCCGGTCCCTTCTCTCCTTAACACATGTACACGGTAAAGCTAAATAATAATATAACTTTATTACTGTGGCCTCCTTCACAAGTTTTTTTTAATTTTATTTTCCAGGTGAATTTAGTAATTGACATGGCTCCAACATAGATGGTATCACATACATCAGTTGTTGGACTGACTGTGGGAATAAATACTGTTAGCACACATCAATTACTTGCAAAATGATACAGAAAGGGTACATT
The DNA here is from genome assembly GCF_000691975.1 of Corvus brachyrhynchos. Classification (NCBI taxonomy): domain Eukaryota; kingdom Metazoa; phylum Chordata; class Aves; order Passeriformes; family Corvidae; genus Corvus; species Corvus brachyrhynchos. The sequence continues at coordinate 1,171,488 of NW_008237244.1, forward strand.
CTTCAAGGAGAAAATTGCTCTTTTTTTTCATCTACTTTTTGTAATCGACAGCTACCTCTGTATTCTACTAACTAGTGTTACTTCACAGCTTTTGAACTTTCACAGCCTTTTAACTGTGGAAAAACTGTGATGATGTAGGCCAAAAGAAAGCTGTGTACCCTCTAACAGACTGGGGCACCAGTGTATGGCCCATCTCAAGCGTCACTTGCCCGCTACTAAAGATATATCCTAAATGGTAACAACAGCACATGGCTTAAAACTTGTGTGTGAGGCAAAGTATTTCTGAACCATAGGTGCAAGTTAAATGTGAGCCTTGACACTTCTACCAGTAAGAAAAAATTACATTTTATTATAGAACAAGCCATTCTCTGTATACATTAACTAAAATTATATGAACGCTAAAGAATTTCTTTACTCCATCTCATACAGGAACTTATTTGCCAAGCACTACAGGGCAAATTGCTTTTGCAATTTTAGTTCTTTAGAATACAGCAGAGAGTTTCATGGAAGAACAGCTTTACGCCAGCTCAAGTAGTTTTCTCAATTCTGTTGTTTTAAAACAATTACACTAATTCGGTAAAATATTGAAACATATCCAGGCTTATTCCCAAATTCAGATTTACACTACCATTTCTAAATATTGCTAAAATAAAAGACTAAAATATTTACTCTGCGTGTAATGTTATCAAGACAAACAATGTCAGTGACATGCATAACGTTTAACATTATTTCAACATTATGCTGAATACAATATGTGCACTGTATTTTAGGAAAGCCTACAAACCAGTTTAGAAAATAATTTATATTAGTGGATAACTCTATGACATTGCTGGCATATTCCTAATGTTTAGGATAAATATGTTTTCTTAATATTTACTGGTATCTAATTGTATTGTCATTGAAAATCAGAACCATGCCAAAAAAATTACAACCTAAAATGTTGAGAGAATACATATCAGTGATACAGAGTGGAAAAATCATAATAATCACTTTATGACATTTCTACAATAATACAAATGAATTTTATCAAAGAAACAATATGACACAAATGACATTTAACTTTTTTAAGCTGTGCACATATCATATTGCAAAAGCAAAGGAAAGGCAGGGGCATGCTCACAAAAGCTGCAGAGAGAAAGATCATGCATACTGTTCACAACTCACAGATCATTAGTACGCTATTTGAAAAACAGGTAAGCCTTTTATGCCAAGCATTGCTTTCATTTTAATGACAGTAATTCCCCTTGCCTTCAGTAGGAATTACACCTGTGTAAATGAGAGCAAATGTAGGGCAGGAAGTAAGTCTACCATAAAAGAAAAGAACTTTAAACAGAAAAAAGGCTCTAACCACTTTGTCCTCCTGGAGTTCATATCCACGAAAGCAAGAAAGAAAGGATAGGGGAAAAAAAAAATATACAAGGAAAGAGTCACTTCCATGTTGAAAGCAAGTAGTAGAATTTTTTAGTAAGATAAATAAATAAATATCAAAGGAAGTAATATATATCTTTCTTATTTTCCCTAATGGTGAAGGATATATAGTGAAAAGTAAGTAATTTTAATCATTTTCATAATCCTTTCATGAGTGAAATTGAGACTATCTAATACATTTTAAAAATTGTACAAAAAATGCACAAAAGAAATTATTTTCATAAAAATAATTTGGGAGTCATGTCTGAATTATCTTCACCAAAAAATGGGTCATCTCATCGAAAGGATGCAGCATTTAACTCATACCTTGGACCCCAGTATTGCAAATCATTAGCATTCATCAATGCTTTGCACTTGCAAAGAGTTCAGTGAAATTAAGAATGTTTGATTACTATAGACAAACAGAGGGTATTCAAAAATGGCAAAACAGCATGTTAGCCACTCAGCAGATCTTTAAAATCCTGGAGTTATAAAGGACAAGGAGACAGAGTTTCTCACAAGTGTTCACTGCATGTCATGCCAGGTCTATAACACGTATACTTTCTTTTTCATACCCATCAGTATTAAATACAAACATTCCTATTGGTTATCTTCCTTGAAGAAATTGTCTTTTTAGCTGTCTAAAACTGTAAATGGAATAATACTTCATAAAAAAATATTCAAAATGTTTTCAGTCAAAAATATTCCCCATTTTGGTGAATGAAGAATGATGATTTTTATCTGGTATTTTAATTTCACATGCCAATACAGAGACTAAATCTAGGCACTTGATTAAGCATTGGCTGTGCTGGGAATACAACTGCTTACCAAAAAAGGGTGACAATTAATTTCATAGATTTACTGTTCCGGTACCTGTATGACATGTAACTTTAAAACATGTAACTTATAGAAGGCTTAGGTTCCCTCAATCTTAACGTTACAAACAAACAGGAGAGAATACAACAAAGGCCAACAAGACAGTCAGGCAATAAAACACAATATACAAGGAGAAGCTGAGGAAGATAGCCTTGTTTAGCCTAAAGAAGGATGGGGTAGGGAAGGATGTGGGAAGAGGGGAACTACTTGCCTTCCTTGACTATTTGAAGTTCAGCTATAGGAAACACAAAGACAGAATTTTCTTCAAGATGCACAGGTAATAAACAAAATGCAACAATTAAGGGATTGTACTGCATGTAAGAAAAAAGAAAATCACAAGAGTTGTTAATCATTGAAAGAGGTTGTCCAATGGGGTTAGGGATTCTCTCTCCCAGGAGGTTTTTACAATTCAGTTGAACAAGGTTCTAAAAATCTCATCTGACTTTGAAGTTAATCCTGCATGGAGCAGGAGATTGGTCTAGAAAACCTCCGCAGGTCGGATCTGACCCAATTTATTGTATGATCCTATGTTCAGTGGCAAAAGATTAAAGTATTTTCAAAGATGTTATGGGTTTTAGCAGTATTCTCAGTTACACAACTAGTAAATAGCATGGGAAGCTATGTAAATCACAGGACATCCATGCATTATCACTCTCTGTGCAGAGACATGTTTTTCTGCTCAGTACCAGGTGGTGTCATACTTTCCTAGCATGGTTTCCTGTCCCACTGCAGTAAGAAAAACAGTAGTACTCAGAGACATTTTATATGGAAACATCCAGAGCCTTGATTTCTCATCCTCACCTCTGAAGAAATACACTCTACTATCCAAGAGGATTACAATCCATAAGCATAACTCAAAATCCTGTGATTCATACTTTGATCATAATAGTAACCAAGACTTGATTCACACAATCAACCTATGCCAAATAACATCCAGGATGAAGAACCTCTTTTCAGAAGCAAGCTACCAAATATAAAGATATGTGAAGTTCAAGACAAGCCATCACACTTTACCAAACACCTAAGACTGTCTCCAGCCTCTCAGCTTCCTCCACACACACTGTCTAACATTCTTCAGTTCGTAGCAATACACTGCAAGCAATAATATTACTGATGATATGAAAGACAGCCCAGCCAGGCATTTCAATAGCAAAGACATTAGAGAAATCATTCAACTCAGTTTTCAAAAAACTGATACTAAAAAAGCAACAAATCAGTCTGATTTCAGTGGTATTTGTCCTGCTCCACATGAAAATGCAGGTATATTTTAACAGTGGTTTTAAGGAGAAAGGCCTTATCTCCATGAGTATTCAGACACACAAAAATGTTAGCAAAATTAGTGGAATTCCATCCTATACTCAAAATAAAACTAGAATGAATCAGTATCTATCCCTTATCCTTTTTTAAAAACGTCTGTCACAAGGTCAATCTGGCATCTGACAGCATGAGTCAAAGCTACTCTTCAAGACTGTACATTTCTCACCTTTATTGCCTAAAATTATGAGTCTGGGTAAAATTGTGAGTTGTTCACTGTATCAGGATCAGAATAACCTCTAAGGTTTATGAAAGCTTTAAAGTAGTAAGAGTTCAAACATGTAGCCTCTGTTGAAATTGAGACCATCACTTGCTGTTTATTGAGATCAAAAGAGCTATCAAATGTAAATAGTTTCAAATAAATAAAATTAATAACAGAAATAGTTTGTGCAGTTGTCATTTGAAGGGACTGATCATATCCACATAGCTTGTATTAAAACCACAGAGGGTTTTTGAACAATCAAGAGAATCCAAAGTATCAATACAGAAATGCAGATTCTGAATATCAGTTCTGCTAGGCATTAGTTTGCAAGCAAAGTTTACAGACTTGAAAGGAGCAATATCTCCTGGTTCAAAATGGCAGTTGTGGCAAGGTTTTTACTCTTAGTACTAAATGAAGCAATTTGAAGAAAAGTTTTGCTGAAGGGTTATTCTGGGACAGCACTACTTCTATACTGACCTGGCAGAGGCAGGGTCAGCAGCTTGGCCAGGGCCAGGAGAAGGCACAAAGGGTGGCATGAGGCAGGTCATACTCCCACCTGCAGACCTGTGTCCCACAACAGGCACCCAAGGGGAACCCAAGGACAGGGCCCACGGTCAGCAAAGAATCCAGGTCCCCAGCAAGGTCCATGGTGATGAGGTAGAGCTGAGGCAATCCAGGAAACCAAGCCTACAGATTAGGCTCAGCTCAGGTAGTGGCATGGCTGAGGCAGGGACCAAGCCTGAGCACCCAAGCAGCTCCCAGGCAAAGAACTGGAGCTCCCAAGGGGGCTTATTGCAAACCATCCTCACACATCTCTGTCCCCAAGGCTGATCCCAGGTTACAGCTGCACCACATCAGAGAAGACAAACTCCACTGGGAAAGGAGTGGGGAAAACTACTAAGGACCATGATGTATACTAGCTGAACTGTAGTCCTGGTAAGTTTGGGTATAACTTTCAAAAGAATAAAGAGGTTGATCACCTCAAATACAATGGGGGGGTTTGATCATTTTAAAATGATCATCATTTAGAGATGTCTTAAATGTCATAGATGTTCCTATGGCATTAACATTGTTACAGTATAATCAGGACCAAATTTAAGAGTGGAAGTCTTCAACACACTTGATAATACAAATTCTGTTCTATCCATGGGGATATTGAGATGTGAAATTCATCCTAATGAGAACTTTTACACCTTCCAATTGTGAATTCACAACTTCTGAATAAGAGATTGTCTTTGGAATAATTTACTGCTGACTTTCCTTTTTTGCAGAGATACTTGTTCTCCAGAGAGATGAATACAGTTGCAGGTTATCAGTTTTTACAGGTGTGACGTGGATTAAACTGAAAAGAAAAGCCACACAAATGGTTTAGAGGAATCCTTTCTTCATGTTTACAGTGTTATGAGTCTTTTGTAGAGAAATGCAAAGTCAAAGCACATCTCCTAAAGACCAATTTTTTTGTATACAATAACAAATCAAGGAGTTTATACCAAATCCTAGTGACTTAGAAAACTTGATTGTGACAGACTAAGTCTTCAGTGCTTGCTAATTCTCAACAGAATGAAATGGATTATGCATTAGCACAAGTATGCTACAGTTTTGTGTTGCAACTCCATGCAGATGAACACATTGCAAGTCCTGCAGTTAGAATCATTCAGCAAAAGGAACTTGATTTTTTTTAAAAATCAAACAGCCCCAGGGAAATAATCAGAATGCAAAGCTTTCACTGAACCATGGGAACTGAGAGAAGTTCCCTACTTACACCTTACGTGTTTCCCACGTTGTTGGGTCTTATAAAACAACTGAAAATCTCTCGCTTTTGTTCTTCAAAGACAAAGAAGGAAGGAAGTTTCAGTGGCCCCAAGTGTTAGTAAGTTGCCAAATACCCTGCAAGTAGGTATTCAGCATGCATTAAGTTAACTTTTCAGACAAGCATTTTTTCCTTTCTGTACAAGTGAAAGGTTGGTTTAGTGAACTGGCATTCTGAGGTGCTAAAATTTATATTTGCTGCACACAATGTTGTATCAACCTGGCAGCTGTATTTTTCCAACATTTTAGCATTTAGATTCCTCACCTGCATAAACCTCATTCTGCTGTCTACTGGCTCATTCAATATTCATTCCCCTATATAAATCAGTATATTCTTTAAAGAAAAAGAACAGGAGTATATTTTATATATCAGTGGTACTCTTACTGCTAAGAACGATTACTGCTTGCTCTCACAGGATTTATTATTTCAGTTTTAATCAATCTGAAACTTTTCATAAACATAAAAGATGACTGTTCAAGGTTTTTTACTCCCTTGAAATTTAAGTCCCCATTCTAGCTAAATACTCCATTCACTCAGCTAATAAATTGTACAGAAGCAAAAGTGCCACCATTATAATTTTTATTTGTTTGAGCTAGAAGGAACTCCCACATAATGATAATTTTTGTGCAGCTTGAACTGAATGCTAATGCCTATACATTTCAGGCACTTTAATGAGACTGAAAAAGGAATAAATCATCCAAACATTTTGAGAATCCTAATCTAATGATCTGACAACAGTCAAAACATTTCCACTCCCTGCTCCTACTCATGGCCATGAACCTTGTAAGCAGTAGTCAGCCCTGAGACCTTTGAAAGAAGAGTGTTCTTTGCAATTGTCCATCACCTGAAGTGCATGCTGCTAATACTGGTCTGTACTAAAAAATTTAGTAGCAGAATCTGGCATAAAAGGCAGGAGTTTATCTTGAAACTTGGTATTATGAAGATTTCAAACAGATCCATCAAAGAACATTTCAGACAGTGAAATTGAAATTATCACCTTATATAAGGTCCAAAGCAGACATATATATATAAAATATATATATAATGTGTCAAAAAATGTCTACAAAGACCTAAAAAAGCAAAGTTAAAACAGGAAGTTATTAGAAGTCATCCTTCAAGAAGCTGAAGTAGTATCCAGAAAAGAAAAGATATAAGAATGAATTCTGGTAAATTCTGGTAGACCAAAAGAGTTTTAATAGCATAATCTGTGTAGGCATAAAAGAGATCATAAACAGGAGACTGCCACAGTCTTTCTGAATCAGATATTTTTTATTCATATTCACAGTGATTAGGAAGGTACTTACTCTAGAATATTATTTTATGCAGAATAAACTGGAGCATATACTTTGAACTGATATTTCAGAAAGAGAAGCTATAAAGTGAGTCAACAAAAAAAAAATAAAAATTTTTTTAATGAGATGATAGTGTAAAGCATCTCCAGTCTAAAATAATTATTAACTGTGATACAGTCTCATTGATAAGAAGTATAAAAGTTGGCAAAAATACCAAGATATTTTTATGGAGTTTCAACATTATATCAATTGAAGAATAGAAAAGTGAGTCTGACATCCACATTGGACAGATTTTTAGAAACCCAAATGCAGAATAAAATTAGCAAGCAGATTGATAAATTGTGATAAAGTCTGGAAAAGTTAGAATGGCTTTAGTAGCAGGAACACATCTGTTACATGTACTAGAATTCTTTCAAGTAGTCACAGAGAAAGTGAGAAAAAGGGACTTATTCCTACTGCTCATTTGGGATTACAGGCTTTTAAAGAATCTCAGCTGCCACGGAATAGGAATAAATTCATCCAGGAGAAAACTTAATTAATGAAAGGACAAGAAGAAAAAGACAGGAATAAATGGTCAGGGTTTCTTTAAGGAAAGTTATCACCAGCGAAGCCTGACAGGAAATCAGTCTAGAGATACTCGGCTCAGCATATTCATAAACTATCTAGAATAAAAATGAACAAGGTGCAGGAAAGCCTCACACTAAATTAGCAACAGCAGTAGAAAAAATGCCAGCTGAGAAGAGTTGCAGAACAGTCTCAGACTGAATGGAGAAGTGGGCTTACTGAAAGACAGATGTAGATTAGACAGTAAGAAAAGCAGTCTGTGGTGAGCATGGTGAAGCACTGGAACAAATTATCTAAGAGGCTACGGAAGAATCTCATTGGAAATCTGTCAAGAGAAGTCAGACTTATATCTGTCAAGTTCAGATGATGCATGCCAAGGAGAATTTAAACGGTGTATCAGAATGTTTCACTAGGAAATGAAGCATTCTTCCTAATGCTAATTCTTTTCTACAAAAGACTAGCATAATACTTCTTGAATATTGTCACACGTCTTCTACAGGTATCTGTCAGATTCTGAGAAAGATTCTGTGTATCAGATCTGAACATTTTATCTAAAATGTTGAGTAAAATGATCTCAGAAGGGTTTTCTGTGATTACATCAGTTGCGCTGAATTTTTTACTCTATCATTCAGGTTTTTTAAGAAATCAGATTGCTGGTTTACCACTTGTTATACAATAAACACCAGCATATACTAGTTGTAATATATGTTAGTGCATTTAATTATTTTCCAGAAATAGGTTAATATTTGCATGTGTATGCATATATAAATAAGCATAATATGTGTGCATATGTATAAGAGATAATAAATATTTAAAAGCACTGTATTATATTACATGTAATATTCTAACAGTAATTTTACAATAATCTTGTACAGATGAGCCTGGGCAAGCAGAAAAGAAACAAATCCTTGCTCTACTTTGTAACAATTGACATCTCAATATTACCATCACTAGATCACTAGATATACTTCTGTTTCTCAAATAGAGTCTCATCCTCCAATCAAAGAAATGTACTTGCATGAGTCTGTTAGTCAAAAAATGGTATGTATTAACTTAAAAGCCATAATCATAAATTCATATGCAATTGGAAATTACATGAAATGAGGCCAGATCTCTTAGAAGGCCCTGAAGTAGATATTGTCTCCTTAAAGGAAATCTGTTTCAGTAGTTATGTGATTCGGATTCATAAGCAATGCATAAGAGATACTGAGTTTAGGAGAAGCTTGCTGTTAAACTCTCGTAACTCCATACCTTATTTGAGCGCAGAGACACTCTTCCTCCGCAGCGCGCACAGAATTTAGTTTGGCAATATGAACAGTTATGGCCACAGCCATCAGCAAATTTTGTTTTGTGGCAGATGCCACAGGTTGGGGCATCACCCTTCTGCTCCTGGTGCTGCTGTGATTCTTCACCCATCTTCTTCACTTGCTCCTTATACATCTCAAACTGCTGATGTAATTTTCTGCAGAAGAGAAGAGATCATTAGCTGTTGATTTACCTTTGCCCACGAATACTTCACAGTCACTAAACTGCAGTAACTTTTTACAAATCATAGAGAAATACGGTAGTAAAGCAAATATATTTAATTTATGATGCTCCAGAAGTGTTACATTCAAGAATTACCTCTTTTTCATTATAACTAAACTCTAGGAGGAAGCTCAACACTGGTAACATTCAGCTAAGAGTCCAACTGTTACAAAGAGATGTAACTTTGCTTTAGGATGGGACCAGCTGTTTGCTACAAATACAACAGCTGGAAACACGGATAAGTGATCCAAGAGCCCATGGTACTAAATAATAAACTGGCTAAGAGGAGGAAAAAAATCTAATTCATTCTTTAAAGTGTACTTTTACCAAATTCCACCAGACAGATGCAAATATCTTTTCTTGATCTAGCTTATCTTCATTTATCTAAAAATACTGCACAGAATAATGATTCCAAAATGTTCTTTCTGACTTTTCAATCACTGATTTTAAGCCTATAAGTTACCTCATCTTAACAAGTCATTATAAGTCATTTAAGCCATTTGTATCATTGGATAGAACTGTCATCTCATGAAATGTAAAGTAGAAGACTACCTTAGGTGTAAAATCCAGGAAAAATTGCTTAAGATACACACACACACATTTACCATCTATTTCCAGAACTAGAAACACATGCAGTCAGTGGCCATCAGTGTACAAAACTGTGATGAATCTTTCAGTCATGTTAATTCATCCATATTTCTGAGCCTACAATCATCAGATCTCCTTAGATGATAATGAGAAGTGTCTCATTGTGACCAAACCTACAGATGCATTTCATGGTCTATAACGACAATTTTTTTTCTCACAAGCCCTGTTTCTGAAGGTAAATTTTGTCATGGGAAATTTAATTTTCATTGTAAAAAGCCATAATATTTTAGCTTTTGCAGATTCTGAAAAAGATGGGAAGGGTGACATAGCATATCATGAGAGTTTCAAACACATTGAGAAAAAAAAAAAGAACTTTGACTTCTCTCTTTTTTTTTTTTATTCTTGTGATTAAAAGGGGTTTGAGCAGTGATATTTAAATTCCTAGCATGGAATTCAACTTACCTAATTTTTCCAACAGAGATTGTAAAGTTTAGTAAATTAAAAGATATTAATCTAATTTAAACAGATCTTTTTAGTTCCTTGAATAAGCTAATGCAAAACCCAAAAAATTAAGCACTTTTTATGAAACATTAAAAAGGTAACATAAGACAAAAAATAAAATTTCAAAAGGCATTTATTTTTCCTTAGAATTATTCTTCTTGAGAATCTTGAGATTAAGTTAATAAAAAACACACATGAATCATAAGATAGAGCAAAAAATAACCTCCTAGAAAACAACTAAATCCAGGAGACAAACTTCCTGAAGCATAAATAAATCCTTTATATAGATCACATATAAATCAATGATACAAAGCTACTTCATCAGAATTTTCAGAGGCACCTACCAAAACAAAAATTCCATGAGTCAGTTAAAAATTAAACTGTTATTTACTGTGTATATTCACATTTATGGCAAGAATTGTTGGGATTTACTTTGTTTTTCAGGAAAACTCTGCTAAGAATGTACTTTACATTACACCACAGAGGAACTGTAGGAACAAGCAGGCAGCTCCCTCTCTCCACCAGGCAAGACAGAAGGCTGGAGTCATCCCTCTCCTCTGTACTGACCTGTTGCCTGAGCTCTCAGCTCCCACTCACA
>NW_008237244.1:1182243-1265840 GCF_000691975.1 Corvus brachyrhynchos
AGGGTTGCTTCATTTGCTTATGTGTCATTTTTCTAGTGTACCTGCTCTTGTCACTTTAAGACCAATCCTGAGTCCATGGGCTGTCCTCAGGCCCAGCAGGGTGGACTCTCACCAGAAGTGGCTCCCTTTTCCCTCACTTTCAGCCCTTTCCCACCTGCACCAGCCTTCTGGCCTGCAGCAGAGCAGGGAGAGGGGGCTCGTCTGAGGCCTCTGTGGGAGGGATGGGAGAGCTGGCACTGCCCTAAAATCCATTTGGGCAGTCAGGAATAAGGGGCTTCCTCTGCCTTCTCCCTTCTTCAAAAGAGCTCACCGTTGAGTGCTCTTTGTTGAATGGGGCAGGACATGAGTTACTAATAAGCAAGAGCTGAATGAAGTTGAAAACAAAATTTGGAAATCTGGAAACCTGGCACATTTCAGCATTTTACACTGACAACACTATATAATTGCTAGTCAGTAGTCTGGCCTTTTTCCATCAATAACACATGTAATCTCTGAGACCTTGCCTGCCTCTTAATTTTGCTTAACATTGCATTCTTCATTTAAAGCACATTATCTATGCTGAACTCCAAGTTTATTTTTAGGCTGCATACAGTTTTGTGGCTTCCTTATAATCTACAGCCTTTGTTTGTATGATTATTTGCTTACCAGTCTCACTGATGCATAAAAAGCACAAGGCTTTTGCCAAATCTTAAGCCTCATGTACTGAAATAATTTCACTTGTGTTTCCTCCTGGGCACAAGAATCTATGTAAAGGTCATAACTTTTCCTTTAAAGTATAAACTTTGCAAGGTTATACAGAGTAGTTTTCCAAAATCCTTGCTCTACTAGGAAACAACTTATCATCTGCCAAAAATGTTCATTATTACATCTTCTTCGGTTCGAGAAAAATATTACATGTATTGATAGCTGTCAGAAAAAATTAAACAGAGAAGACAAGAATCTATGAAATACTCAGACACAATATGTGTTCTGTTTACTAAGCAGAACCACCTGAGATGAATATGTATACTTGAAACAAAATACAAAGTATTCCTTTTAGGAAGTTCATTTTAAAAATTTTTATCTATTTTGTAGATAAATAATTATTTTTTTATCATCTAGCCTGCACATATTTAAGCCAAAATTTAAGCCAAAACCACACAGCAATAATTAGGTGTTTAGAACAGCACAGTATCTGAAACACATTTAGCAAAAACTGTGTAACATATACTTTTCAGAAAACAAAATGCAAAATGAAATTCCATTCTGTTCAAGCTGTCTGCACTAATCTTTCTACTCAGAACTTAGCTGCCTGAGGTGCTCAGGAGTTCATTAGAAGGGAAATTAAAGTAACCAGTACCAAGGCAAACTTCAGAGCCTGAAACTGAACTCAAGTATCTCAAAACTTTCCAGTCCCTATGTCGAGTGAGTTACTCTGTTAATGCAAGAGGTCAAGAGCCATGCAGGATTAATAGAACAGTTTGGGATGGAATAGACCTTTATGATCATTGAGTCCAACTGTTAACCCAGCACTGCCAAGTTCACTGCTGAACTATGACCCCAAATGGCACATCCACTCGTCTTTTAAATACCTCCAGGGATGGTGACTCAAACACTTCCCTGAACAGCCTGTTCCAGCGCTTGAAAACTCTTCATGAAGAATTTTCTCTTAATATCCAATATAAACCTCCCCTGATGCAACTACAGGCCATTTCCTCTCATCCAATCACTTCTTACTTGAGAGAAGAGCCTTAGCCACACCTGGCTATAGCCTCCTTTCAGGCAGTTGTAGAGAGCGATAGGGTCACCCCTGAGCTTCTTTTTCTCCAGGCTAAACACCCCCAGCTCCCTCAGCTGCTCCTCATGGGACTTGTGCTCCAGACCATTCACCAAATTCATTGCCCTTCTCTGGACACACTTCAGCACCTCAATGTCTTTCTTGTAGTGAAAAAATGGGTTCTGTGTAAGAGTTGCATTTCAGGTCAAAATGTTTACCCATAATGAAAAGCCTTATTTTTAGGCATGATAGGGATTTTATTTTTGTTTGTAAATCCAGATAATTATGAAACCATAATTAACAGATCGTTTAAGTAGAAAACTCAGCAATGCATATCCATAACCCTTATATATGCAGTGGCCTCTACAGCACATGCCATCTATCTGTACAGATGCAAAGTCTCACTCCTTTACTACATTTGTTCCAAAAATACAAGTCTATACTTTAACAACGGCTATAAATTTTAAAGGAAAAGGAGAAGTTGGCATGAGTTTATGCAAATACCTAATGATAATGAAAATTTAGTCTGGAAAATTGATAATCAAGTTCTGCTCTTGTGAGAACCAGTTCCCTGAATCACACTTGTATCTGCTGGAAGTAACAGTGGTGAAGTTGAGACTTATATGACCAGTCAAGCTTTTTTTTTAAAAACAACATATCCAAGATAACTTCATAGAGGACTTCTCAGAGTGAAAAGCAACTGTTTGTAAGGACTTGGATTGCTCTGTCAACATCAAGAAGCAGTTTCTATTGGAATACTTGCTTTGTTCTGGAACGGAGTTAATTTAATTCTGCTTTTCCTGATTGCCCACACCTTTCCAGAAATTCAATATAAGTCAAAAAGCAGCAAACTGTGAGTCCCTCATGATCCATGCCAAAGGCAAGGAAAGCAAGTTTATTACTGAAATTTTATTATTGTACAGAAGTTTTTATTTTCTCCTCCCCTCCAGGGAGAAGAAAAAGCTTTCAGCATTTTACCAAAACTAAAAAAAAATTATGGACAAGAAGTTCTGAAACTATACCTGCCTTCCAAAAGTTCACATAAATGTTTCTGAAATTTCCAAATCTGCTTAAAATCTATCATTAGAAGGGCAACTGCTAAGAAAGAATCCAGGATGTTTAGGTCAGATGTTAGTGTAGAAGCCGCTTCTCATTTCCTGGCTACACTTCTCTCAAAGTTTTATCACAGACATAGCCCTTGCCTCATTTCCTATTCCCAGGCACGGAGCATAGATGTGGCTTTAATCCAGGCTTCAAAAGGAGTTTGTTCACTTTCAGTTCTGCCAAGTCTGTTCATTTAACAATTTTTCTGCTGGTGGCAATCACTATCTGGTAGCATATGACATTCTTTTCTGTACTATACACTTGAAGTTCTTCCTTTTACAATAGTGCCAGCTAACCTGCCACTGAGTACACCCACTTCTTAATGGATACTATTCTTATATATATAACCCCATGTGTTGGTAGAGGCTGGGAAACAGCAGGCTGAAAAGCAGTTCTGCTGATAAGAACCCCTGGAAAACAGGGTGGAAACCAGGCAATGAGCCAGTGGTGTGTGCGCTCACATTACAAATTGGACAAATTACGTATGGGTCCATATTAGCAAGAGTATGAGCAGCATCAAGGGAAGCTATTTATTGCCTTTGACTGGCACTGTCAAGGCTGCACCTGGACTATTGTGCACAGGTTGGTGTCTGCCTGTTGATGATGGACGTTGACAAATTGGACACATTTGTCAAGCCCAGTTTGTCAACAACAACAAAAAAATTATTATGTCTTTGCTCAATCCAGTGAAGAGGAATGGACTAAGAAGTGATCTAAAACCTGTCTGAAACTAGCTATCTAATCTAAATGTTACCTGAAAAGGAAAATTACAGAGCCAAATTCTTCCTGGTATCCAAATCAAGGAGCAAAAGGCACTAAAATGTCACTTCATGAGGAAGTTCAGGCTGAGCATTAGGAGAAGCAAGTTCATTTGGAAGGCAATGCAGCACTGAAAAAAGTTGTCTCAAGACACTGTAGGATCACTATGCTTGGAGCTTTTCAAAACTTGCCCAGATAGAGCTCCAGTTGTCTTAACTGAGTCATGGCAATAACCATGCTTTGAGTGGGAGGTCAGTTCAGAGACGCTCTTTAAAGAACATTTCTATTGTTATGTAATTGGAAAGGGCTTTATGGAATCAGACAAGAGAGACGAAGTATAAACCCAAGCAGAATCATAAGGAAAAATATTCAACAACTATTTGGCTTAGCAGTGCTGAAAAGAAAAAAGTGACCACTTTTACTGACAGAAAAAAACCCAGGTCTTTATAAATTACTGTGAGAATAGCTAACTCTCTCAAAGTCTTACCAATGAACTCACATTTGCTTTCAACTCTGTGTAGTGCAAAGGGCAGAAAAACCTTGAGTTTATGCTTTGATATGGATATGTAGAGGCAGAAAAATAGAAATTTAAAAAAAACGACAAAACAATGTTCAGCAATGCAAAATAGAACTTTCTTAATTGAAAAATTATGATTTTTCCAATATTCAATTGAAATGAGAAAGGGCATCACACAAAATTTCTCTTCAGAAGACCATGATTCTGCTTTAAGTCTACCAGATAAAGAAAAATTATTAAGTAACCAAAGACTCAAATGTAACTTGAAACAAAAAACTCACATCCAATTCTATTTGAAACTAATGGGTTATCATACCCAGGCAGATAACACAACTAGAGTATTAAAGCCAGTCACAATTCAGACTTTTCAGCTTTCAAGTCAGTGAAAATGAAATATTGACAGAAAGTAGAAGTGAGCAGAGATCTCTACAAACATTTGCTCAATTCACAGCACTTTAACTTTCTTGCTGGCAAAATCTCGACTGCCTCATTGGAATTGACATACTATTTCTAACTGTCTGCTTTCCTCAAATAAAAATTAACTATTTTCTTCTGTCAGTAGGTTTAACTTCAGGGGCACCTATCTAAGTGAAATGTCTAAGCGTAGACTTGAGATTGAAAAAAATACATTCAGAGAATGCAAATCGAAAGGACTTAAAAAATGCAACTGTAGAGTAAAAATGCTAGTTTTTAATCTATGCCCTGGAATTTACAAAAACTAGGAGAAATCCAAGATATTGAAAAGAGCTACTGCTGAAAGTACCAGTTTTACCTAAATTTTCACAAACTTTTCCTTTTAAAACAGAAAGATACCATAAAATCCAATTCATTTTAATTTCTACCAGCCCTGAGTCCAAGAAATCTATGCAGAAGCAGTAACTCCCAATCTTATCTCAAAACGGTGCATAGTCTCTCCTGTGAGTTGCACTTAGTATAAATAATCTGAATTATTTTTTTTTTTTTTTTTTTTTTTTATCTGTGTAAGTGAAGAATGTAGTGGAAAATGAATTCCACGCTGGTTTTTTCAGGTGGGAAATGCATTTTCCCCACTTTACAAGTTAATAGACAGATTTTTCTGAGCATTTTCAGTATTTTGTTTAGAAAAAGAAGGTTAAATATAAGCCATATAATGACAGTCACAGCCCTGTTCAGCAATGTCAAATAGCGAGATACTGCACTGTGACTTTTTTTCTTAAGATAGAGTAACTCCTCCTGAAAATGTCAGTAGAAACAAATCTGAAATTTTTAGCTTTTTCACCTATCATGGTTTGAGTTGGTTTACAGGTGGAGCTACCTAGGAAAAAAACCCATGAGTTTCATGTTTCCTAATCTCTAACCTATTAAGGAATATGTACTTTAATTATTCTGTGATATTCATTAACATGAAATAGACACAGAGAAACAGTGAGGTAATTTCAAGTGCAGAACATCTTTAAAGAGCCTACAGAACTGAGTAGTCAGAGAATAAAAAGGCCCTAAATATGGTGAATTTACTTACTTACTTACAAAAGAAATAACTTTTTTCACACTAAGAAAAATACTACTGCCTCTCAATCACTGAAGCGTTTATTTATCAAAATAATACTCTTACTGAATTCACAAAAAAAACCAAAAAAACCCCACCACAAGATGGCCAAAATCTGAATCCTAGGTTAAAAGGGCACAGACACAGTTAAAATAAGTTCGCACATATGGAACATTATATCTTTGGATAGCTTTCCATGAAAAAATACTGTAAAATTCATGTATTTTTAATCTAAGTGCATATATATATTCTAAATCTAAGTGAATTATACTGACTGTGCCTGAAATGCTAAAGAGAAGAAAAAGAGCTAAGAGAATGGAAAGAAAGGAGTGTGGCTGCTAAATGATCTTGCCCTTGGTTTATACCAGTGCTGCTGCTCACTTATAATTCAAGTGGGAAAAGACAACTACATCAGAGCTAATGAGCATCCAAAACTACCAGATCTCTGTTTCAGTCTCTTTTTTCCATGCAAGGGAGCAAGGTGAAGATGTCCTGTTAAGACCTAACATCATTTGCCTCATGCAATGAGGAGGCAATGAGGAGAATGAACCCAAATAGTCTCTGCTGGTGGAAACCTTGGAACAGGCTATTCTTAGAAGTAAAATACATGCCCAATATGACGTCTTCAAGTCGGCCTGGATCCATTCTTTCTTTTCCCCACTTACGAGGGCTTTCTGCAAAGGCTTACAGGCCACACTGCATCACATTTTGTTCACAGCTTATTTGACCTCCCTCACAAAATAGAAAATATTCTCCCATTGCACTCTTCCTCATGTCAGAATGAATTAATTAATTTGGTATGACCCTAAATAAATTTTTAACTGCAGATGAAGTCATGTCACTGACTCTAGTTTAACTTAATACATTCAGAAACTCAGTAAAAAAAAAAAAAGACAAGAAAGAATGTGGGGAAAAAAGCCCCTGCATTTTAATAAATGAGGATATGACTCTGTAAATAAATCAACTGATAACACACCAGCTGGACAAAAAGCCTAGCTGGAATAGACAGGATTACCTTACCTATTTTTTTCTCTTTATAGTGCTCAGTATTGAATAAAACTGCAGCCTTTGTTTATTAACTTTGTTTACTAGCAGCAGTGAAACTGCTCTTTGTTGACAGGGGAGCACAGAACAATAACTAAGTACAATAGTCCTGTGAACACAAGAAAAAGTGAACATGAAGAAGATGAACATATAGGCTATAAAGGACTGGCACAATTAATGTTATCATATTTCTGTATGGGTTTAATGATATCGAGATAAAGCTAGACAAGATGCATAAAAGGAAAAAGGAAGTAGGTAGCCCCTGGCTATACCTGTTACTTCCAGTTTTCCTCAGAATAACACACAGATATTTGCTTCTACCTTTTCCTCAGCAGTTCCAACACTGCAAGATTAAACTGAGAAGTGGTGTCTTTCTAATTGTTTCTTGTTTGTTAAAATTCATCTTCCACTGAATTGTTTATTGTACTTTTACAATCCATAATAGACATAAAGCTAGAAAGTCACAACTAAGTTTTAAACAGACACAATATAGTAAAACATCCAATTTATCAAGATCTTTTCCAACACTCCTTTAGTGATAATAAGAAATATGGGCATTTAAAATTAAAGATAATACCACATTGCTCCAAAAGTTTAATGGCCAAATCATTCAGACAAAGCTCCCTCATTTCTCCATAGCTGATAGTTATGAGAGTAATCACCTGTAAACAAGGAAGGTTCCTTCATAAGTCCATATGGAAACTACTCTACACCTTTGAATACTTTCACACCACTCTGTTTTATTTCAATGTAATTGAGAAGATTCTAACTATTCTTTGCTGGATCTTATTTCAAATCCTACATTACAACAGAAGTTCCCACAACTTTCATGAAAATATTATGGTGATTACAGTGGGGGATTTTTCCTCATTCTCCATAGCTGCTCATGTTGTTATAAAAAAAAATTAGAAAATCATTTCTTAAACCATTGTGAGTCTGTCTATTCCTATTGCGTTCTTCTCATTTGACTCTAAAATAAACATTCTTAGTTGAATTTTTAATTCTTTCTCCCTAAAAAAATTCTTCATTTTTCCTTTAATAGATTTTTTCATCTAGTTCTTTACCTTCTCCAGCTGCACTGGACATATCAGTATGGCTCTGGTTTTAATGTTTAAACATCAAGCGGGTAAGCTAAATCCATACTGTTACACACAACAGTGGTAGTAGTTTTCCTTCTGCTCTTTACCCTTGTGACAAGGCCAACACCTCCCAGGTAATTTTAGATCTCATTTAAAGTAAGATTAACCATGCCAGTTGAAATTGAAAAAGTGCCTGACTCTCCAAGGAAACTCTCCAAGTTCACTCCACAACTGCATTCATGCAGTTAAAATATTTTATCTCCAGTTCCATGGCCTTGTCCGTGTGTTTGCAATCCACACTATCCCAAAGGAGCTGCTTTGATAAAGTGCTGAAGCTGTAAGAACTGAACCTCAGCTGACAATGAAGATCAGGAGCAAGCAGTTGAACTCACAGTAAAAGTAGGCTGCCAGGAAGTGTATCTGTGACAAAGCACAAGACCAGGACCTTTAAAGTTGGGCATATGCACCATCATTGCATTTATATTTCATCCCAGTTATGGTAAGTAAAAGAAATTACAAGATTGTAGATTAAAAATAACAGATAATTATGGTCAATTTTTTTTAACTAACTCATGACAAAAAAAAGATGTAAGCAGTCAATCTGCATGCTTTACTTTACATCCAGATACCTTCAACTTCACTTAAATAATTTCTGCCAATTCTGATAGGAAAAAGCAATTGTCTCAAAGACAACTGTGTTTCAAGTCTGGAAAAATAGTCATAGTGACAGAAGAAAACTTTTGGAACTCTCTCATTTAAGGGTAACAATGCAACATAAGCTCAAGCTTTACTGAATTTTAAAAAGGACACCATCAGAGACACATTTCAAGAGGTGATATTACTTGAATCTTCAGTCCTACTGATACCATAATATTATCATGTATTACTACTGCTAAGTACTTTGGAGAATTGAAAGTGGAGTTTTCAGACTGTGCATAGGAACAGTGAGCCTTTCTTTCCGGATTCAGTCTCATATTGATGACAACCAGCATCTGTCCTTAATTTCTATGAGTGAAGGCACAATGGACAGGGAAAATCTATAGCCTGTATATTGCTGTAAAATAAGCGCATCAGGCATGGCATTATCCACATCTAGAATCATGACACTCTCAATTACCACCACTTGCAGTAGTCTATCTATTAGAGAATCCCAACCAGAAACCAAAATGTCTGTAGACCAGTAAGTCAATCAACCATAAAAGATCCCCAGGTTAAAAAAAGTAGAAAGGGTCAGAGCTCCTCACTGAACAGAAAGGAAATAACATCTCATGAGTTTGTATTTTTTTTAACAGAAAAGTACTTCATTATCTAGAATTAGGATTATTTTGCAGCTATTGCAGCACCCTTACTATGTTATGAGCTTTATGCAAAACTCAAGACTCCTATTGGAATATCTTCCATACACATTTGAGACAGGATGTACACAGACTTTCATATCCTATACAAAAATTCTCATCTGAAATCTAAATTCCTAGAAATACACTTGGCTTTCATAAAAGTTTTCTTTTACAGTCTATTTGTATCCTATCATTCTACTTTTTCTATCCAAAAAACATGCTGATTTTTACAGTTAGATGTTTCTTCCTGATTCACTTGAATGCTGTTTTGAAGGAGAAATATTACACTAATGTAAAAACATTAGAAATCTAGCTGCCTCTTGACTATCTCTACATTTTTGCTGATACTGCTTATTTTTGGAATTCTATTATATATCAGTTCTAAGGATTCTGAGCCACATTTATATACGTTTTGATTACTAGATCTTTATTTTTTAAACAGCCTTATTATTAAAAGTATAAAAATTACTGTTCTCTCTAAATTATTCACTCACAAGAAGTTTCACAGTTTATCTTATATTTTACTTGTTTTCATAAATGACATTTTTATTAACCTTATTCTAAATTTCCTTTTAAAACTATATGGTATTTGCCAAATGTTCCGGAAAAAGAGGTTAATTCAGTTGTTGGCAATTAAGCACATTGCAACATTATTACATTTATAAAGGGCATCTCCAGCAGAGATAGTATTTCTCATAGTAACTCGGGTTACTTTTTTTGCATCGTCTGTTGACTTACAATAGAAAGCCATTCACTTCACACATGTAGTTTTAGAAATGTCAGAAATAACTAAGGTACCGTGATAAACATTTTTATCCTTACTATGAAAGGAAAAATTACTTTTTCATTGGACAATTACACACATAGCCAAAATATATACACACTAAATAATAGGTCAGACTGTCTCAGCTCCGAAATGTAACACCTCCTGACACTGCAGTATCATGATTAGAATGAGTTCATTCCACATTGTTTACAACATTCATGAGCATTTTCAATTATTAAATAACCCCTATCTTTTTACTTCCGTGACAGGAGTGTTCCGATCTTGATGATTTTCCTTTTCCAACAAACAGGAAATAAATGTGAGCAATGCTGGGAAAGTGAATGTAAGCACGTCTTGGTTGTGCTCACCGTATGGTTGTCTCAACTTCACCCAAGCAAACTAGACCAACGTTTGATGATGAATAATCACCACCAGAAGTGGTATTTGCAATTATTTGTGATACCTCTTGGCTTTGACTGTGCCAGTATTCTTACTGTAAAAGTAGCACCAGTGAAGCCACATTGCTAGCAGCACTCTAGGGGGAGAGCCTCTTGAAACAGTTCGCCAGTTCTCAGAAGACTGTAATTTTCCATACTGCTCACATTCTTAAAGTAACAGAAAGTAAGGCCAAAACACAAATTACTTTCATCATGCTAATGTATTTTCTTTTAATGAGGAAGGAGCTCAGAGAGACAGATGTTCTCACCTGCAGGAGGGTCTTCTTGTAAGTGCATGAACAACAAGGTGTTTAACAATTTTCCCCACACCAATTATATCTAAATCCATGCCTCTATACCTCCCCTTTACTGAAAAAGCGCACTGAATCAGATTCGTCTCTCAGAAGTAAAATGTGTCAATTTACGTTGCAACAGTATTTCTTCAGTTAAGATTAAAAGTATTTGATAAGTATTTATTAAAAGGCAACTTGTGCTTCAAAGACTGTATAAATAATAGTTAATCTACTACTATTTCTGACAGATAATGCTTGAGTTTTCCCAATAAGTGGAGTTGTACAAAACCCAACTAATCAGTGTCAGAGAAAAGATCAGAATTTAATCCTATATTGAAATCCTTTACCCTCTTAATTAAAGCCTATTAATTAACCTTTAAGAGCTCAGAGTTACTGGGTATACATGAGGGTTGTAAGAGAACGAAGTTCAGGACACCAGCTGGCCTGCTGCCCATGCTTGGTTGCCCATAACCCCACCAAGTGAAGGAAGCAGCAGCAGCAGGCCCCAGGAGCTACCAGAGGGAGAAAGGACACTGACGGCTCTGTGAATATCTGTTTTCCTACAAAGCTTGAATACTGTACTAAATACAAACAGATTTTGCTCATATTTGCTTTAGCACAATGCACTTAAACAAGAAGAATAAGTTCTGCTCCTCACCAAGCAATTATTCTCCTGCACTGTAGTTCTTGTGTTCATGCATTTTATTTTTTCATGATATTGATCAGGGCACATAGATTACCATATTGTTATGCCATCATGCAAATTGCTGAGAAACCTTTTTTCTTTTTTTTTTTAAATAATAAGGTCTGCAGGCCTAACCTCTGAGTGGGTTCAATGCAATTCAGACTTGGCAGACTCTGGCAGAAGGAAAGCCTTACTTTATAATGTGGTTTTCCCTTTGCTCTTTCTCACAGAGGTATCCTCAACTGCCATGACTTTGTAAAAAATCTATTAGCCTAATTATAGACATTGTGGAGTAAGATTTGGAGAAAAAACCAATATTTATTATCTTCCCTACTGCAAAACCTGGTCAATTCCACCTGTAGAAAATAAATCACGTCCAAAATCAATTGTCATTCTTATTTTGCATGTCTTTTGTACCCAGGACTGACCAGACATCACTATTCAAAGATGACACAATATCAATACTGATATATTCCAATTCTTTCTGCTATTGTAACTAAGCTGCTACAATAGGATCTTTGTAACAGTCGGTTGCCAACATTGGAAGCAAGAGCTGTCGTTAAATATGGACACCCAAAGAAGCAGCTTATTATATATCCATCTCATTTTCATCTTTCCCTGGCCTCTAAAGGTAGAGCCAAAAGAGAGGTAAAGGCATGGCTGTGATATCACAGCCAATACCTGAACAAATCACCAGAGGAGGTAAAGGTGTGATCCTAGGATTATCGCAACTCATCAATGTTGCATGTCTAAGCAAAGAAAGAATATTCATTTAGTGCACATAGGTAATTATTATTGTAATAGCTAGGAAATATACACAATGAAGTCCCAAATCCAATAGCAAATCTTTTAAATAATAGTTTCCAACAGAACACATAGCATAATATTTTCTTAAGAGATTCAATATAGATACTGTAAAGAGAAGAATGCAGCAACATCACTAGATATGATGAAATACAACTACAGTATGCTTGCTACTTTAAATTCACATTTAATCTTGAAACAGACAACATGCTGCTGTTGCTGAAGTTACCTGTTAATCAGATTTTTGTCATACAAATATGAGTGATTTTCACCCTGTTGGTGAACACTGCACTAGAAACAATAAAACATGTTTAGCTCTTAGGCACGTAACTGGAGAAGGGGGTCTCCACAACTCTCCCAAAACTGTTTTGTGACACAGTTTTTATACATGGATAAAGTATACCTGAGATTAGAGGTCTGACTGTGTTCCTGCTGACAAAATCAAAGTTCTCTCTGCTTAATATCCTCACACTGAAACAAGAAAATCCATTTCCTACAATAAACCTTTTCTTAGTAATCAGCTGTGGAACCAGAGAATATATAAATGGATGCAAAACTTCCTAAAGGATAAGAAAAAGGTGACATGTAGAAAGAATAACTAGAGTTACTGACCAGCTTTCAAATTTTGGAGTCATTGAATCATGTTAGTGACAAATCCAAATTCCAAACAGGCCCCAATAAAAACTGGATTTTTGTTTCTGTGGCCGTGCCTTTTTTTGCTCTGTGAGAATCTTCACCGTCTGTTAATATTATTCATAGATGAGACTTTGTACCCAGTAGTATTCCTCCTCACCCCAGGCTTCTGATCAACTCACCCTGGCACCATCTGTCTGTGTTTGTTCTGAGTCCAAGATACTCCAGGAGCCACATCACTATGAATTTACTTCAACTTTCTCTCTATACAGAACATAATCAGAAAAACATCTTTTGGAAGTGATAAGTATAGTCTCCAGTTTTGTAAAATCAAAATTACTTCTACTACGATCACAGAAAGCCACCCATGAGTGCACAAGTAAAAGTAAATGGGAATGATGTTGAAAAAGTAAAAAATTACATTCATCTGTAAAATAGAAGAGCTGACTAAGGGTTTCATGACATAAATATTTTGAGGACTGTCCTCCTTTTGGAGCATACCTGAATGTTCTGCCTAGCTGTTCAATTGTCCTCAAATCTCTAAAACCAGAACTAGAGTGAAGACTACCACCAAATAGCAAAAATCTGCTCCTGGTGATAAAAGACAATGGTCTCATCTAGCATGTCTTCCCTAGGTAAACATGGCAGAGCTCCACATCCTGTAGTCAGCCTTTCTAAATCAGTCTAATCCCTTCCTGCCTCAAATAAATAAATAGATGCTTCATTCCTCTAGCCTTGCTGCCCCATAACACCTGTTCAATTAAGGAATGAATATTTAATTATATTTTTATATAATTAATTGACCAAATACTACAACTACTCTTTATCAAAGTAGTAAGACAGCAGTGATAATAGCACTTTACTCACCCTCACTCTGAAAACTGTATCACAATCAACCACTGCAAATAATCAAAATAAAAGCACATAGCTGCGAGAATAAACCCTCCCAAAGACAAATACTCATAGCTATCAATTATACAGAAATGTTGTTGAAAAAAGTTGGGAGTTTAAAAGCATGTAACCAACATTACTGAACTTTCATCAGAAAAGCTCTGCAGCTGGGAAGCCTAATTGTATTTTCAGCAAGCCTAATTGTGTTTCCTGACTCCGGGGGACAGGAATTCCCCAGATGCTGTTGACTGACAGGTCTGGTTCTGCTTTCAACCTGCAAGTAAGCAAAAACGTCCACTGCTATGTGAAACTAAGTATGAAAACCATCCCTCTTTCCACTGGTATCATCAGCAGCCAGAAGTGCCCAATACTTCATATTAGCATTCAGCACTACCCACAGCTGGGCCATTTGTAGAAGTAATTCCAGAGGTACAAACTTCTCTCAGTACCTGCATTCAGTAGCAAACCTTAAGATGTATGGTTTAAACCACACAGGTAGCCTTTGTGAAGTCCCAAACATCTTCAGTATCCACCAGATCCATTTCTAGAGTTACTGGCATTAACTATTTTAGAACTTGCTTCCTGGTTCTGAAATTTGGTGTTGGTTTGTGAACCTAATTGTTGATTTTCCAAGAATTTGATCCAACATCTTGAGGGTATTTATGCAGTTATGATGTTATAATTGATTCAACCATGATCACTGAATCTCTCCTCTTTCCTGAATATTTATTCAACATTTTTCATTATGCTCTTATCTTGATATCTCTACCTACAGTGCAAAACAAAAATATTTAGAATATTTTTTATATCAAATTACCATTCATTAAAACTATATTTGAAAGCCTTTTTTATTGCACCAATCACTACTGATTTAGGAAGCCTGATGTATTTGATACAAACAGTTAAAGATCATCAGTAAAGCCACTTTGATTGTTTCAGGAAATGTTACTTTTACTCCTAAATAATCTTTTATACATCTCTGACTTCAAATTCTTCATCAGTTGTCTTCCCAATTCATCCAATAATTAAAATACTTCTATTTATTTCCAGAAATTTTTCAATCACTCAGTAGCATGTACAGCAGTAGCATGTACAGCAGAAGAAATGAAGGTATCTTTTGATCATGTTTTCTTACTAACAGTTTATATGGAAAACAACCTAAACCAAACCAAAATGGGAATTACTCTGGGATAAAGACACTGCTCTCAAAAAACTATACAAGTTAGCACCTTTGCATGAGTCATACCCTTACTCATGTGTGATACTCAGTATCCTGGGAGGTTATTCCTTTTTGGTAAAAGCCATGCTGAGTTTTTCCAGGTAAAATGTTGAGAGGATGAAATAGATTGAAAGAAGGTGATAAGGAGAAATATATTGAGGAGGGGTACTAAAGGACTGTTTTGATCTACACTCTCATGCAAAAGGTCTAGAGAATCATCCCTGGAGAAAGTAGCTCTTAGCCTATAATACCAGGTGAGCCTAATTACAAGCATTGAACACACCAGAAAGCTCAAGTCAGCAGTTTTCATATGAAAACAGAAGCTGTAAGGCCAAAACAAGCCCAAGTTAACTGTGCCATAATTGTTTTTCCCAAGTGATGAAAACAGACACTCATAACTCTGCTGTCTTGTGTGAGTGCATCCTGAGTATACCCTACATTTACAGTACTATGAGGGTGGATGCATGACTCACAGAAGCATGGCTTTAGGGAAGAGAGAGATCAGTTCCATTAAAGTCTAACTAGTTCCAAGATCCTTTGATTTTATGATTCTGACTGCTAAGCTTATTATTTTCTCTTGGAAAACTCAACCAAAAAGAACACTAACCTATGAGCATCTATTTTTCAACTAGATAATGCAGAAAACACTATAATGTGTTGACCTATTCTTCAAATCCAATCGTATTAACTTAAATTTAAAATGTTTAGAATACAGAAAATACTGACGAAGATAACAAATATCCGTGGTGAGGAAAACTGTAACAGTGGAGCAGCCCAGAGAGCCAAAAAAAAATACATTGTGAACTTGCCAGAGAGAGATCAGAAAATCTTTAAACTAGAAAAACAGAAATCTTGAGTTTGAAGAAGATGTCTATGAAAACAACTTTTGTGTTATTAAAAGGAATTGTCTCAGCTAACTGAAGCCTACATACACCAAGCACAGCCTGGCTGTACATTCTGGTTTTCTCCTTTAGGTTTCAGACTAGAATTCTGTCTATGCAGGAAGGCTGTAGAACTGCTGAAATCCCAATCTTCCCTTCAGCTTCAAGCACCCTAACTGTTGCTTCATAGCATAAAGTTATTGTGCTAGGCTTATATTCCTAATGGGAATATTAATTCGATAAGAAAAATTACCAGAGGGCAAATAATGACATAAAGCATGCCATGCCATGCAAAGTGATTGAGGTAATAGACACCCCATGGAAGTTCAGATTTTGGTATTTGTTATGTTCACTGTGAGAATCATGAACCTGACCACAATTCATCAATGTAATATCACACATTTTTATTTTTTATCCAATTATGAGGAGACAGTTGTTCCCTGCTTAAAGAGAAAGACGAATGTATTAAAAAAGTTGATAACATTTTCTATCAACCTGCAAACAAAACATAAGAACCAGAAGATACTCTCTTTTCTTTTGCTTAGTCTCTGCCAAGTAATTTCCACAAATGTGACTAAGAGATTATTTTTAAAAAATAGAAACTTTGTAAAAAAGGTTAGAATGTGTTGCTTATGACAATATTTTCTTAGTTAAAAGAAAAAAAACAACTATTATTAAAAAGCTACTTCCGCGAACTTAAATTTCCCTCAAATTGCCATAAATAAAAACTTATGTACCATGAATGGTTGAAAATTTATAGATAATCTGTGAAAAAGAACTCTATACATAGTAGCAGCCATGGGTGCACTGAATAGTCGTTTCTAAATTTAAAAAAAACAGATGCCTCTACAATGTAGATCTATATTTCCAAGAATTAATAATCACCTATTTTTTTTTCGTATTTTCACCATAGCTTAGGTCAGAGTGCCTCAGCAATAAAAGCCACTTCTCTGCCAGTTTAGTCCCTGACATATTAGGAAAAAAGAAAAAGGTTCAGATTTCATTTAGCAATTCAAAACCACCTTATGCCAGTTCTTGGAATAATCTTAATTGGAAGTAGTAATATTGCACATAAAATAGGGTTCACATCTCTTCTACTCCCAGAATATAACATAAGGAGAACAACACTAAATTATCATGAATAGTGTCGAGCCAGTTGTGTGCAGCAGCTGAGGCCTGATCTTCTCTAGAAGTTTTGACCTTCCTAATACAAGATCTGATAGACATTATATAAATTGATGCATGATCTTCATCATCAGTTCTTCACAGAATGAAATCCACAATTCTTTTTTGGCAAATAAAAATGAAAGCATTCATTAGGCTTACAGTTAGTGCCAAAATGAGTGTATAGCCTCTGTTTTGCAAGAACACCTTTTGCCTCTGTCCTAAATGTTCCACTGGAAACTGAGGTCACTGATTCAGCTGCAGGCTTAATGTGCTTTCCTCTTATTACAAGAGTATCCCTTCTGTCTTGTTTAAGTTAAGCTTAAGCCAGCATTTTCTAAATCTATTTGCTTATCTCATTCAGACAACCTGTCAGCCCTCTAGGGGTACTGTCTATTTCTTTAGGAAAGCAGTTCAAATCAGGATGTTGTCAGCATATTAGTAGTGCCACAGCCTGTGACATTCACAAACCCTGAGAAACTGCAAAAATTAGAGAGAAAATACTTCCCACAGAGCTTTTAGGAGCTGCTCTATGTTAATGTACTGCAGCCTGTATTGTCTACTAAGCAACACCTTACACCTATATGCATATACATACGGAAACACTCCATTCTTCAATCATATATTATTTTTTACTTCTATTTATATTACATAACACAAAACTTCTAGAAATTTCAGTACACATTTCTGCTGTCAAATTAAATGATTGACCTCTTATGGTTCTTAGCAAGCAACCAAACTTCCAGCCTGAAAATAAACAAAACTGTGTATGGGAAAAGGGAAAAAATCCTGCCATCTTTTCAATATTTGGATGTCTTTAAGCAACGAATATTAGAAACTTTCTTTCCTAAACCACTGCATAAAACCACAGAGCTCTCATATCTTGCATACTGTGACACTGATCACTGTTAACTAAAGAAGATCTAATAGGGCTTTTAAAAGGAGATAAGACAACAAGGATGACCAGAAGCAGTTCCTATCACAGAAGGAAAAACTCTGACTCTGCAGCTGAAAGGGATAACTGTATGAACTATAATAGACTTCATGGAACATAACAGAAATGTTTAAAGGTTATACATAGTATAGACAAATTATATAACACAAGACCAGCAATTCCCATTGAAAATATCAGGAAGTAGTTTTAAAGCAGACAGAGGGTGACAACTTCTCTATACAGATAATTAAATTGTAGAATTCATTTTCACCAAGTTCTGAAACCAGGAATAGAAATAGGTTTAAAACAGGATTGCAAATAACTATGGCAAACAGATTCCTTATTGCCAGGAAATAAACCCAGCAGTATGCGTGCAGCCACTGCCTCAGGAAGTCACTAAAATACCTGTATCAGAACCAGGCTATGCATATCCTTCTCCTTATGTGTGTTCTGGGTACTCATTGCTGGGCACTGCCAACATACGATATTACAACAGTGCCGTCTAGCATGGCAATTCCTTTATTGTGATTGGAGCTTAACACCATTAAATAACATTCCAAGATTCATGCAAAAGAAAAATATAAGCTCCAAGTCAAACCCTTAGGCACAAGGCCACCATATCCTAATGAGGAACAACCTGAATACACCTCTTACAAAATATATACCTTATGATTCTGAAGAAATAAAAATTGGTAGGCTGATTGTTGAGCATGAAAAGCAGTTGCTTCAGGGGGCAGCTAGGAATTTCTACTCTGTAAGGATTAAAATATAGAAATATCTCAAACACTGCTGATAAAACTCATTATGAAGTACACATGTGCTGGAGATAAAAGTATTCTTCATCAAGACAAGACATGCAAGACCTCTCTCAATATCAGAACAATCACAGAAATTGGGAGAGGTGCCTAACATCTGCAGGAAAGAAAATGTCACTTCCACCTTGGAGAAGCATAAGGATCTACGGAACCACAGACTAGTCAGACTCACCTCAATTCCTGAGAAAGTGATGGTACAACTAATCCTGGGAACCATCTCTAGGAACATGAAATACAAAAAAGTGATCAGGAGGCATTTACCAAGGGGGAGTAATGCTCAACCAATGTAATGACCTTCTACAATGAAATGACTGCATGAGGGGAGAGCAGTGAATATTGTCTATCTTGCCTCCAGTAAGGCTTTTCCCATTGTCTCCCATAACATCCTCATAGAGAAGCTGATGAAGTACAGACTGGATGAGCAGACTTTGAAGTAGACTGAGAACTGGCTAAATGGCTGGGCCCAGAGTGGGGAGATCAGTGGCACAAAGTCTAGTTGGAGGCCAGTTCCTAGAGGTTTATCCCAGGGGTCAATACTGAGTCCAGTCCTGTTCAACACCTTACTCATGTAGATGATGGACCAGTGAGTACCTTCAGCAAGTTTGTGGATGACACCAAACTGGGAGGAGTGGCTGATATGCTCAAGGGTTCCGTTGCAATCCAGAGGGACCTTAACAGGCTGGAGAAACGGGCTGATCAGAATCTCACAATGTTCAACAAGGCAAAGTGCAAAGTCCTGCACCTGAGGAGGAACCACACGCACCAGTACAGGCTGGGAACTGCCCAGCTGGAGAGCAGCTCTGCAGAAAAGGACCTGGAAGTCATGGTTGAATGTGAGCCAGCTTGCCTTGAGGAAAAGGAAGTGAATGCCATTCTGGGTTGTATTAGGCAAAAGCATTACCATGAAGCAGAAGGCGGAGACCCTGCCCTTTATTCAGCACTGGTGAAGCCACACCTGAAGTTCTGTCCAGTTCTGGCCTCCCCAGTTAAAGAGAAACATGGACATACTAGAGACAGTCCAGCAAAAGGCCAAAAAGATAGGGACTGAAGCATCTCTCATGTAAGGACAGACAGAGAGCTTGAACTTTTTAGCCTAGAGAAGAAAAAGTTCAGGGAGGGGACCTTGTCTGAAGGATAATACCTGAAGGCAGGGTGCAAAGATAATGGATCCAGGCTCTTTTCAGCAGTGTCCAGTGACAGGATCAGAGGCAACAGGCACAGACTGAGGCACAGAAAGTTCCCTCTGAGCAGAAGAAAACACTTCATTCTAGGGGTGACCAAGCACTAGCACATTATCTCTTGCCCAGAGATTTTCTAAAGTATCCATCCCTGGATATATTCAAAATCCAGCTAGACATAGTTGTAAACAATGGCCCTAGGTGATCCAGCATGAGAAGGAGGGTTGGGCAAGATGACCTCCAGAAGTCTTTTCCAACCTCAACCATTCTGTGATTTTGCAGTACAGAATTCGTGTCCAAGAGCGTCAGACTAATCCTACCTCTGCCCATAAGGGCACATGGTCAATGGTTCTACAATAACTTCTCCAGAGCAAAAGTGAAATCTGTAACACGATACCTTGTTTTCAGACACTATTCTGCTTCCTCTCACTGCATTTAGTCCTCCCCAGATTCACTGTAAATAAACTTTTTCATCAGCAAAGGTGGACAATCAGATATATATTGAAATTAGATTCAGATACTGACAGTGATTTCAAGTGGAAAATGCCCCACTATGTATGAATAGTGGTAAAAATTTCTACAGACATTTATTCTCCTGCCCAGTGTCCCACAGTGTTCCCTGGTACAAAATTCTTTGCAAGCCATTAATGTCAGAAAAAAAAAAATTTAAAAGTTGTACCATTAGTATTTCTGTTCAATTTTCTCCCTGAAAATTTACAATAATCACAAAAATAAATCCTAGTAATTAATACATTAATGAAGTTATCACAAATAAACAGTGCTGGAAGACACTTTTAAAAGTCACTTAGACCATTCTCTTGTCCCAGCACAGGACCAGCTACACTTTTGCCTCTTCTAACAGATATTTGCCAAACCTGTTCCTTAAGATTTCCACAGCTTCCACACAAGTCCTAAATAAAGTATGGAAGGATTTTAAGTTTTCTTTCCATTAAAAGGTTCTCTCTGCGAAGTTCAGTCCTCCCTAATTCAATTTAAGTTTACTTCTTTCAGCTTCACCATGAGATGAAAATGGAAAAGTGGTAATTTCCTTCAATTTTTCAACAACTTTCTGTATAATTAAAGACTTGTCCATCTCCTTCATTCCCTGGGATTTTCTCTTCAGGAGGTTAAATTAACTCATGTGTTTGATTCTTTCCTAATACATACCACGTTTTTAGACACCTAATTATTCATTCTTATTACTCTCCACTGAATTACAACTGCTCCACATAATTTTTGAAGGGCATGCTACTCCAGTGAGATCTTACCGAAGCCTAGCGGTGTGAAAACCTCTTCACAGTGCTTCCTGGCTAGTGTCTGTACATTCCTGTATGACATTAATCTCTCTCAGGATACTGGCTACAGCTCAACTTACATACCATCATGGCTCCCTGATTCTCTGCCAAAGAACATTACCCTACACCATTTTTCTTTGTCCTGTGTCAACCACATAAACTACCTCTACGTAACACCACTTCGCATTTTTCCTTCTGAATGGCATCAAAACATCATAACCATATCTTGGGGTTTTCAGGATAATTTTTGAATATAATCCTTCCATTAGATGTTAGCACAAGACTGGGAGAAGTGTATCTATACATTCAGTGAGTATACAAATTAATTAATTTCTTAATTATATAATAAAAACACCGAACAAAAGTCATTCCCAAAGACATCACCATTCAAAAAAATCCTTCCATAATAACAGTAACCATTTATAAATACCTTTTGTTAACTACAACTTATCTGTTTACACTGCCCATATAGTATTTTCAGTTTCTTGAAAGCCATGTGCTTCATACGTACAACACTGGTAAGCAGAACAAATTTTGCTGAGTTAAGGAAAATGGGAATACAAAATACTGAGTTGTTGTGAACAAACTGTAATATTGCCAGTATCTAACAAGAAACAAAAAATAAAATATTCACTATTAATATTTTATACAATTTTATAAGCCCTTAAGTGAGAATAGCAGAAAGAGAGCTCAGAATAATACATTGCTTTATAGAATATCACTTTTATGCCCTATTTTTCCATTTTAATTCATGAAAATTTTTCACTACGTATTCGCAAAAAACAACACATCTTTCATGACCCACAAGTATGAAGGTTCACTTAAATATATGTATTAAAAAATGAATGAACATTGATTCTGCCTGGAAAATAATTAACAAGTTAAATGCGTGTTTTAAACCAGTTATGCATGAGTTCAAAAGCAAACATTTCTTTTATCACACGAACTTACAAGGCATTCACCTCTAGAAGAAAGAAAAGACAGCAACTTAACTGTTTAAAGCTTAAATAACATCTGAAGTACATTTTAAGAATTTGAAAATTTAGAATAATAGAAATGTTTTAGTTTCTCTTTATGAACGGAGTATTTTCAGCTCCATACGTTAAGTTCTCCTCTAAGAATGAATGTCCTAGCTTTGCCAGTTTCTCTTAAAAGTTTAAATTTTCAGATAGCAAAAAAAGTACTGGCTTAACTGTATAAAAGGTTCATGGATTAAATACTGGCACCACCAAAGTCAAAATTTCCTCAGCTTTGACTGACCCAAGATTTCACCTTTTATCTGCTGAAGTTTTGAAACTTTACAGATACTCTAAAAGCATGAAAAAAATGACATGACGTTTTCCTGGTCCTTAGAAAACTCTTCCTACATATTATGTAGATTCATATAGCATTCTATGCATGACCCAGACTATGCATGTGCATAGACATGCTATATATAATGCTACATGTCTTGTCATTCCAGCTCCTCATGCACAAAAAACACATCACCCGGAGTTTCATATATGAAATATTTGCCAAAAAACAAAACAAATGAACAAAACAAAACCAAAAAAAAAAAAAAAAAAACCACCAAATGGAACAATAGTAACTCCTTAAAGCAATCACTTAAGTAACTGATAAGCAGAGTAAAACCTGATTTTCAGTTTTCCCTTTGCAAATGAGGGGTTGGAAAGCAATTGGTGCTCAGCTTGTAAAATGCCCTTGGCTGAATGTTCTAAATGGGCAATTATTTTAAACATACTCTCCAGGATGTTCTAATGCTGTACAGACATTACTTAATCTACAGAGAGCAGCTTACTTACGTCTGGGGCTCCTTTTCATTTTGCTGTTTTTGCTGTGGTTGAAGAACGTTATTTACCAGCTCAGTGATCCCACTAAAGGGAAACCACCTGTTTAAACAAGCAAATAATGTGACTGAATAACCAATAAAACCAAACTAGTTTAAATGTTTTCTTATCCAACGTTAGTAGAAATACACAGGCGGAAAAGCTAGAGCCAATGGGAATGTTAGCTGCAGAACTAAGTCAGCCACTAAGGGTGTAAAAGAAGTTCTACAATTCACCAGTTCACAAGCAGGCAGCAAGAGCCTACATCCAGCTAACATGTGGATGGAGTAAGAAGCTACAGGCAGGTCTCTTACAAGCCAGTCAGGGAGCAGATGACAAACTACCTGCAGCCTATCAGGTATCAGTGAAAGCTAATACCATCAAAGGTGCAGAGAGCAGAACACGGCAAAGGTAGAAAAGTCAAGCCTATTGCACCTTTAAGATATTTTACTTACTGTGTCGGCTGTGGTTTTTGCTCTTCTTTGACCCTAAAAAGATAAGTTTGCACAACTGAGTGCAACATGTTGAAAACAACTATCCTGAAGTACTAAAATCTGTATCAAATGGGAAGGGAAAAGTTTCTATTTTGAGTTTAAAGGATTTCCTTTAATATTTGTTGTATGTTTATATTAAGTTGTACTATGGGCTTATTTCCATTTAGTTTTAAAAATGGGGAGTGCCAAGTATGGAAAACTTTAATATGTAACTAAAAATTAAATCAGTAATCTTATATGCCTGACTTTCAATTTTTTGCGCATAATACCGTGTTAGAACATTTCCAGCAATACATTCAACTACAAATACAAAGGAAGGTACTTTATTATGTGAACTACAATCTATTTTTTTATTTTTATTCACAACCAAACTGCCTGTCATAGTTCATGGGCAATTTAGAACATGTAATATGACATTTAAAACAATATACTAAGCTAATAGACTAAAGGAAAATCTGCATTATATCGTAACTAAAAATTAAATCAGTAATGTTATATGCCTGACTTTCAATTTTTTGCACATAATACCGTGTTAAAACATTTCCAGCAATACATTCAACTACAAATACAAAGGAAGGTACTTTATTATGTGAACTACAATCTATTTTTTTATTTTTATTCACAACCAAACTGCCTGTCATAGTTCATGGGCAATTTAGAACATGTAATATGACATTTAAAACAATATACTAAGCTAATAGACTAAAGGAAAATCTGCATTATATTTCTTAAACTACAGTGATGTCAGGACCTGAAGACAACCTAACTAAACACTGAGGGAAAGCTAAGGAATTTTAATCTTGAGTGAACTTTGCTAGGACTTGCTTAAAGAAATACCTGGATAACACATACAGGAGGTCTGTTTAGTACTGATTAATATTTGTCCACTGTCTTTAGGAAAAATTCCATCTAAAATACATGCTTTAACTTAAGTGAGCAAGCTGATGTTCTCTTACTGAGCCTGTGCTGGTTTCAGCCGGCATAGAGCTAACCTTCTTCACAGGGGCTGGTATGGGGCTGTGTTTTGAATTTGGCCTGAACACAGGGTGGATAATATAGAGATGTTTGTGCTATTGCTGAGCAGGGCTTACACAGAGGCAAGGCCTTTTCTGCTTCTCGTACTGCCACACTGGTGAGGAAGCTGGGGGTGCATGGGAGGTTGGGAGGAGATTCAACACCTGTCCTGAGCTGGGACAGGTGACCCAAACTGACCAAAGGGATATTCCAGACCATACGATGTCATGCTCAGTAAATAAAGTGGGGCGAAGGAGGAAGAGGGGTACATTTGGAGTGATGGAGTTTGTCTTCCCAAGTAACTGTTACACACCTGATGGGGCTCTGCTCTCCTGGAGATGGCTGAACACCTCCCTGCCCATGGAGGCAGTGAATTAATTCCTTGTTTTGCTTTGCTTGTGTGAGTGGCTTTTACTTGACCTCTTAAACTGTCTTTGTGTCAACTCTTGTGTTTTCTATCTTTTACCCTTCTGATTCTCTCCCCAGTCCTACTGGTGAGGGAGTGAGTGAGCAGCTGCCTGGACCTTGTTTACTGACTGGGTTTAAGCCATGACAAAACCCAAAAATAGAGACATACATCCATAGGAATATTTACATCCTCTAACTGCAGATAGTGTTCTTAAATATCCAGTTAGAATCTACCTTCCCTATATGTTCAAAAACCCAAAAAGGTTCCTAAATAAATATTCTGAATGTCTCTACAGAGAATACTCTCACCTAACCATACAGGAAGTGCAGGCTCGTAATTTTAAGTGGATGCTTAGTGTTGCACAGAAAACTAAAGCTCACCAAAATAGCTCCATATCTCCTCCACCATATGCTATCACAGGAAATAACTCCATAAAGAGGATTCAGTGACTACATAACAATTAAATAAGTGAACAATGAGAAACACTGAAGTCTTTCCAAAACTGGGTACAAAAAGGGAAAACTGAACATGCAACACACATTAAATTGTCTTCTAGCATGATTTTGCCTCTTCAGCACTTTAGAAATTTAAATACAAAGTAACATTCCAGTACAAAAACAAAATAAATGAATAAATAAACAAACCCCACAAAACCAAGCAGGTATATTAAAAAAAAAAAAGTAAAAATAAAAATAAAAATAAAAATAAAAATAAAAATGGGTCATGATGTTGCAATTCCACTCTACCATGCATCTTAGTCATAATATTATCTTTAATCAAGAGTCCACACTGGTTTTTCAATGTAGAAAATTCGAAGCAGGAGAAATGGGAGCGACAGGAAATCAAAGCATGGCCATAC
Source organism: Corvus brachyrhynchos (assembly GCF_000691975.1). Classification (NCBI taxonomy): domain Eukaryota; kingdom Metazoa; phylum Chordata; class Aves; order Passeriformes; family Corvidae; genus Corvus; species Corvus brachyrhynchos. The sequence continues at coordinate 1,207,962 of NW_008237244.1, forward strand.
TTTCCTCACTAGGTAGTTCAGGACATTTCAGATTCCTCAACATTATGAGCCTTAAGGCTCCATGGTCAGCTGTAAGCAAACACTCCCAGATAGTAATTCAGAATTCCTAAGTGGCATACACGGAACTATACACTGAAATGTGACCTCCCTGACAACTGAACACTGAAAACTGAATATATCACTAATCTGTATATTCCTTTCCATACATGATTTCCAAACATACTTACTTGACACTTTTAAGTTATTACTTCATTGTGAATTGTTCTATTGAACTAAACAAAGGAAATTTGAGCCCTTCACATAATCAGATTACAACACCACCTTTCCTTTGGATAGTGACCATGGTCAATAATTTTTCATGTGTGGAATCAAATTAGTGTAAAACCCTAAGTGTGTAGTTTGAAATCTGTGGCAGGTTTTTTTTCAAGAGGATATAGCATCTTTACATAATAGCATATATCTGGTGGCTTCATGCAGCTGCAAACCCTTGGTATTTTTGAAAATCTTACAATCAATTTTTAGTTTTGCACCATTAAATAAAAGACATTGTCCATTATCAGACATGTTGAAAAACTGCATTTAAAATTAATTTTTCAGCATTTGATAGGAACACTGTGTTCTAAGTCAGGATATAATATGACCCTACAATTCAAAATATCTCTCTTATAAATTAATCTTTTCTTCTCCTAGAATTCTGTGTCTCATTCACTATATACTTTCCAACACTGCAGTTATGTGAGGACAAGAGCTTCTATAATTATATAACAGTGACGCATTCCATACATCCTTCATTCCCTGGATTAGGAAATTATCTTCCTTGACATTATAACGAACATGGAAGGCAAACTACAATTTGAAAAGAAATTATGAAAAAAATCTATTGAATTAATAGATTCTACCAGATAATTTTAAATTAATATTAACCTTGTGGATCAATAGGCCTGAACCCGGTGTACAACACAAGTATTTATCTCTCAAGGTCAGAGAATGGACACAGATTCAGGATCTAAATCAGAAAACCACAGACTAATTTCTGCTACGTTTTTTCCAAAAGACTTCATTCAGATGAAATTACAAGTTATAGCAACTGACAGAAATAATGATATATTAGAGGAAAGGCACTGAATGTATTTTTAACATTTCTGTGGTTTAAATGTCTTTTTCTAGACAGAAAAGGACTAAAGAGACTCCAGATACTTGAACCCTGTCTATATGTACACATACAGTTGTATTTCCTTTGGTTACAAGAGCGGCTTTGTGTTTCATTGGATTGTGTACTGCCATATTTATGCTTTGTTTTCTCCCCTCCTTTCAACAATCAGCAACAAATAATTGCTTAAAAGAAGTGTCTTTCCAGGTCAGAAAGCCCCAAAACATCCATTTTCTCAACACACCAACTGAAATAGCCCAAGAAGTATAACTGCATTCTGCTTCTTCCAGGCAACCTGTCTTCATTTAACCTTCCTATGTCTTTTCAATCCTATCCACTCAAAACTCTTCCAAGAACAGTGCCAGTTCTCATTATTCACTAGAAACAAATTCTGATCAACACCTGTTTACTAAAACCACCAACAGGCTGCAGATAATGTGTCTGATCAACAGTGACTGAGACAATGCATTCTAACGGTGCAGAACACTAAGTATTTTACCATCTATTATAAAATGTCAGAGGAGTTTGAAACTTTTGTCACAATTTTTTTTGCAAAGATCACAACTCCATACACTACTCCACTTGAAAACAAGGATTTTTCTACTTCCCAACAATACAGAATTTTTACACCTTGCACTTTGTTATCAGAAACCTCTGCCCTTTGAAACATACACATCACCATTACTCTTGTGTTCCTCTGCAAGCCTACACAGTGCAAGTGCCAGACCCCTTTGATCTTTTCCAGTAGCTAGAAACATTAAGCTAAATCTCAAGTCTCAGTGAACAGTTTTTGATGTCAGATCCTCTCCGTGTACTAAAAATTTCCTCAAAGATTAAGGCTATTCCCACTGGCACAGGGAATTAATACGAGAACAGAACAGAAAAAAGAGGCAAGAGAACAAGAAAAATGGAAGCAGGAGACTAAGTAATGGAAACATCAATATAAAAATTATTACTATCCCTTTAAACTCCTAATACTTTTCTATTTTTCAATCTACTGCCACCAGTAAAAGCTTCTCTCTAAAATCTACTACATCAAAACCATAAAACATTCTTTTCAAAAGGTGCTTTGAAGACAGGTAAACTAACAAGCACTCTGTTATCAGAGCTCATCTCTATTTTAACATACTTGGATGCATAGCCACAGAAACATAGGGGAAGAATTCAGGTGTCTCAATCTATGAAAATAACCCTTAAAACACACTCTACACTACCTAGATATCTGTATTAGTTCTTCTCAAGTGAAGTTCGGGGAATCCAAATTTCAGAATCAGCCATCCGTGGCAGGGATAAACATCATAATATCTACCTCTAACCCAGTATTACTCTCAAGATTCACAACTTGCCATCCATGGACCTAGAAGCACAAGGAGACAGATTAGCTAATCTGCAGGAATAAACTGAATTTACCTAATGTCTCCTAGAAACACTGAGTTGAGCACATAGTATATAACACTCTGTATCACTTTCATTTAAAAATGCTACAGGCCAGGAGTTTCAGTCTTTCATTCAATAATATTCTATGTTTTCCTTATTTCCTAACCAACTCAGTGGACTAGGACAGACCACGATGGAAGTTTTTTCTAGTCCTTCTGTTGAAATTGAGAAGATTGGAAAAGCAAGTCATCTTTTGCTTGGAACTCATCTATGAAAAAAAAAATCTAAATATATTTTATTATTACTATTAATGCTGTAATGTTGCTAGTATCAATTTAATGAAGCTGTTGATGTTTCAAGAGTAGTTATTTTTATTAAATATATTGCTTAGGAAATCCAAAGAGTGGGACACTTGCACGAAATTTTTAAGTTTAGAGAACATAGATCCTAATGGCAAAGCAGGATATATGTGCAGTAGTCTCAATGAGCAATGCATGTTACACTAAGCTTGATTAAGACTCAACATAAGATCAAATATTAATGCACCACTATCTGGTTTTCCTAAAGCAAATCATACAGGAAGGATGAGGGATAGCTTCAGATCTATAAAAAGAATCGTTAAGTTTTGCTTCTTCTGCAGATACCATACTGACATTGACCTCCAGCTTTGCTCACAATAAAATAGAAATAGTTCAGAGAAGACAGCAGCAAATAATTTGTCTCAAACCCAGATTTATATTACACGCAGTAAAAATCTACAAAGCTGCTATCATTCAAATAAAAACAGCAGCATGAATGCTAACTACTTCATAACCTCTTATATTATAAGGTGAATTAAACTGAATACTATTCTCAGGATTAACATTTGTTCTTAGCATTCCAGACCCCACTAGCCCAGCTGACAGTACAGAGACTCAGCTTTCTCAAGAGTCAGGGTGCCAACACACAATCTTTGAAGTGTTCTCTCTCTCTTCAATAACTGTCTACAATTATTAGCAGATTTGAAATATTCCAAAATCATTTGATAATTAGCAAATGCCTTTTCAATGCACAACTACTGAAAAGATTTTAATGAAGGTATGGAACTAGCTTCCTCTGGAATTTATATATTCCCCTTGTCATAGTACATGAACATCATAACCTCTAAAAGTATTTACCATTGGCAATATTTCTGAATTTAGAACAACTTCCTCCCCTGAAACTTATACCCTTTAAAATGGCACCGAAAATAAAATAGATTTAAAGAAACAATGATAAAATTCTGACCTCCGTTCCCTCTTGTTTCCCTGTCCTTCCCATTCTTTCTCTCCAAAGAACTGCATTCAATGCATAACTACATCCAAACAACTGTGGGGATACCCATTCCCTTGGTTTAATTGTGCTGAAAAAGAGGGAAGATCATGAGCTCCAGCGACATTCAGAGGTTTCCACCACCCTGTATTAGAATGCAAGGTCCATTAATGCATTTTCCCAGATTGCCTGCTGTGGACCCTCTTTTATTTTTCTAAATCTTTGTAACAGCATTTCAATTATATGCCCTGCACCAAATGAGCAAAAAAAGAGGAGGATTAGTTGCAGTGACTGCAGTGACTACACTCTCACATCGGAAGTCAAGACACATGACACAAGCAGAGTATATAATTTTGCCTGCATCCACTCTTTACAAAACAGCAGAGTTAAAACAGACATATACTCAAATACAGTCAACTATTTTCTTGAGAAGGCACCTTTACAGATTAATTAAGTTAAATTATGTAAGTATGTTTAACTCCAAGAAAGGAGGTCAAATATAAATCCATGCCAATTGCATAACTGTAAAATATTAAATATTAACTGAATTGATTCTTTGCATTGATTACCCTATTGATGCTATAAGAATATACACATAAGAACATGCAGCTTAACTATTTTTGATCAAAATTAAAGTCTTTAATTTATATTACTGTTTCAAGTGTTTGATTAATTTAGAGAGTATAGGTAGTTGAATTGAGAAGGATCATCTTTTGGGTAATAATGTCTTTCCAAAGGAGTATTATCCTGAAGACATACGCAGGTGATTTTACTAATTTTGTTCTGTTTGTAACCAAAGTACCAGCACTTTCCAGAAAAGCACCTCCACAATCAGTAGCTGGGAGGTAATCGGATATTTGATATTAGTGAACAAACTGGTGGAGAAGTTGGGTTCTTGGGCTAGAAAGAGTATCTGTTAAACAGAATAAATTTAAAACCTATCTAAATCCAAGCTTAAGAGGTTAAACATCCTCTGAAGCGCAAACTAAATTTATTGTAGATGCAAGACAAACAACAAGAAAGCACCAGACATACTTTACAGGTAAGCACATATACATGTTCCTGTATAGTAGTCTAGGCTGAATGAGCTCTTTGCATGAGCCTCAGATGAACATCAGCCATAAACACAACACTTTCTGTGAAATAAAGATTACTCTGACAATTAGATGATAATTAAAATGGGATGGTTTTATCTAAGGTTCCAGACAAACAAGTCACAAAGCGAAATTTTGACACTAATATTTATAAAATATCTACTAAAATGTGTGGTTCACTGTGACCAAAAACAAGAGCGCTCAACAGCCCTGTACTTTTAACCCTAAAACTGAAGAAACTGACAGTATGTTTTGATCATTTCAGAATCAGCAAAATAAATCAGGTTCTGCTTATCTTAGGATATGAACTCTTCAGGGCAGAAATGCTTCCTATTGTTTGTTTCTGGGGTAGGAGATAGAGACACTGTGTTCTACAAATGAAAGCTCTCTCACTTCTCACACATCCTACTCAGCCAGACTTCTTCCTTGCTATTTGTTATGGTGTTCATAGTAAAAACATAAAAATGAGTGTAAAACTCACAAATCAGCACATTAGAAAATAATTATAGTACAACTGTAATAATAAATAAGTACTACACTGAACAGTAGCCATTATGTTATATATAGTTCCAATAATTAATTCATGGATCAATGCTCTCTTTTGAAGGTTATACAAAATGGCAAGCAGGGGGCCTATACCAGGGAGGTGACATTAAAAGGTCTGTGCTAAAAATCTAGTGGTTTTCCAAACCCACCACATAGTTTAAAATGGGCTACTGCAGCTTTTCCCTATATTTAGTAAGGAAAAGAGTATTTTGGTTATTACAGAGTAAGTGGGAATTTCTAAGACAGAATTTGTGAGCCGTCAGCACTATAATTTGTTGCCATGTGGAACAGGCCGGCTGCTTCCCACTTAGGTGTCGTGTCTGCTGAGGGAATAAGGCATGTACAAAAACCTGAAAAAGCAAAAAATTATAAAATAATAAATAATAGAAAGTTGGATCACACAAAGTTGTCAAAGAGGGGCAACAAAAACAACTAGAAAAAAGTATAAACAATTTTAACAAAGGAATTATATTGGGTGAAGTTGTGTCTTTCAATCCTAAGGCTCCACAAGTTTTTTTTCAGATTGGCATATTACTAATATTCTTGAATTAGGAGTTTCACAGATTTGCTTTTCTCTGGGTAAAGTGTCTAATACCTGTCAGTTGCTCATCTCTAACATCATATTTAATAGGTGCAAGATCGGACCAGCTAACTTGCAACACATAAAATAAAAACTTAGCCTGTGTTAGCAATGCAGTAAGAGCAAAACAAAGATCAAATTAATGCATATGAAGGGTGCAGCAGATAAAAAGAGCACACAAGTTTAGGGAATCCTTAAGCCATAGTAAATATTTCTTTAAAAGGAGTTTACCTATTCAGTTTCTATCAGCTTATTTAAAGATCAGTTAATGTTACATAATTCTTCACTATAATGAATTTCCAAATCCATTTCAAGGACATGAGACACAAGTAAATATCTTCTTGAATCTAATCAGTTTGTTCTGTCAGTAGACCCCTTTTTAGACAAAAAAAAAAAAGGGCAATGTTCCTACAAATAACTTCTATTTCTTTAAAAAGTTCAACTCTGAGACAACAGTCACCTGTCCTGCTGTATATTTGATCACACTGATGTCTCTCTCACACAATCTGAAAAGCCCTGACTTCTCTCTGATCTCAGTGCTCAGATTATATACTGGCTGAAAAGCCTCACATGGGAGCCTGACACTTGTTCTCGGCCTTTTATTTTTAATAATAGTTTTATTTGGATTCAATTCTTTTTCTCCAATTTAATAAGTGTTACTCTCCTAAATCCTGGTGATACGTGGACATTTCAGTTAGATGACTTACAGAGAATAAAATAAATCAAACTGAGACAGCAGGCATCAAATCTGAAAAGAATATTGGACTTTTGTCCAATTTTCCAAGAAGGAATAGAGACAAAATTGTCTAATTGTCACATAACATTTGTTATTAGATGCAATTTTCTGTAATTATGGGGACCTCATAGCAAGTCTTGGGTGAGATTTGCATTGAAAAAATGTTTAAATTACAGATACTTTTACAACCTAAACTCTAGCAAAGATTAGTATTTCACAGCTAGCATTCATTTGACTGTATCTATTTTCAAAATATCGAGTTTCTCCACACAAGTGCTGGAATAGCACTTAGGTCGGTCTGCCAGTGTAATCTTGTATATTTTGTGTAAAGAGAAAAAAAATGTTTTACATTCTTGCCTACAGGATGTGTGAGATCTACCACAATAGCTGCATTACAGTGAGCCATACTTTACTTCTAGAAATAAGAATGACTGTAGCAAGATGACTGTGAAATGCATAGTCTTGTTCATTATCCAAAATGCAAACAGTTACCACTATTATAGTAACAACACATGCATAAATACATTCAAATGTAACATAGAGGTGTACAAGACTACTCAAACTTTAGTAAATCTATAATCTCCAGACACAATTTTACCAGAGTCAACTTCAGTAATGGATAATCAAATACCATATAAGGTTTTGTCCTAAAATAGTTTTTCTTAGAAAGGACTCAAAAAAGGCTTAAATATTTTAAATGAAAATTTTAATCATAAGGAATTTTGAGGGATATTTATTTCAGTGTCTGGATCACAACTTTCCTTAATACAATTTCTATTAATTATGTATTGGAAAGATGAGACTTTATTTTTTACTTATGCTTCAAACTGTTTTGCAATTGACTGAAATTCTCAAGGAATTCATACAATGAAGCAGAAACCCTAATTTTAAAATGGATAAAAAAGCTAGGATCTTGAAATCAAACACATTAGGACCTTCTCAGAACATTATTTGAATTCTAATGTAAGCAAAATTTCATTTTAGAACAAAACAGTAAAAAAAAAGAAGTTTCTCCTAAGGGTTTTGAGTTGCTTTTGGGTTGGATTTTTACTTTTTCAACAGTAGATGGCATTCCAAGCATCTCCTGCAGAAAGTGCTTGTTCTGTCACCAGCTGCTAGTGAAATATGCAACCCTGGGCTCAGCTGTTAGCAGGTGAATTTTAAAAAATTCCTTTTAACTCTGTAATTAATTTTATATGCACTGGTAATTACTTTGGACTTGGTATGTTATTTTGTGTTAAATAGCAATTTTATAACATTATTATCTCTAAGATATCCACCAGGTGAAAATCATATACACTAGAGCTTCAAAACTACACAGCAGACAATAAGTTAGCATTTCTCAGACTGTGACATTTAATCGTGTGAAATGGATTCAGATTTCTTCCAGAGTGCAGGCAATCCTAGAGGAGGATTATTTGCAAAGGATACAACAGGAACAGAAATAACAAATACCATGAATTTGTTCCTGTTCTCCTCAAAGCCAGCCTTACAAAGAGCCCCTTTTTTGGAGCAGACTTGTTTCCTGCACCCTCTCTACACATGAAGCTCTGGATCACTATTGCATAATGAACAGCACAAGGAACTTCAGCTGTAAGGCTGGATTACTAAATGGCTTGAAAAATGCAAGTTCCCTACCAAAAAAGAAACACAATATAACTTCTGCTACAAAAACAAGATTAGAATCTAAGATTCAAACAGGAAGTGAAAAACCAGGAAAAGAAAAATAAATGAGAAATACAACAGTAATGCATACAAATTTAATAGAACAGTAATGCATACAGATTTAATGACAATACTTTCAAATAGTCTATTTATCAAGGAATCATTCATTTTTGCTGATTTGATGTTGCTGTTGACATAAATCTTGAGAGTTAGAAATTTTATTATTATTAAATATGGTTTATTTAATATTTTTTGAGGGAATCATGCCTATATTATTACCTTATTCTATTATATATTCTATATAATAATATAGAATATTATACATTATCTATTATGATGATGATATCCTTATATTATGACGTTATTATACTATTATTAAGACCCTTTTCTTGAGAATAAATATAAAATACTGGGGTTTTTCCTGATAATATATTTAGTTAAATAAAAATATGAATGGGAATACTTGTAGATCACTTTGAATTCTCTATTCATATATTCTACAGAATTTATAGTTTATATCTGGAAGACACAGGAAGTTACTGTGATATAGTCTTGTCCATCTGTGATATGATGTCTCTGACTACATGAGACATCTGAGATAAATACAACATCCAGTTTACACGGTACTTAGAGAAAGCCCAAGTGGTTTTCTTTAAAAACAGATGTTATCTGGTGATTCATTTGATGCATAGAAAAGTTAGAATCATAAACAGAATATTATTATAAACTGTCTGCATGACTAGTTATAGTAATACATTTTACAATAGTAGAAATGTTCTTTTCCTTTAGTTTTATATGCCTGAATTAATGTTCCCCTAAGAAAGAAAATATTCCAGTGTACCTTTTTTCAGAATAGGTTTGCTATTTCTGTCTACATTTCTCTTTTTATCAGTACTCTGTTGAGGTTTGCTTGCTATTTGCACCTTTATTTTAAAGTGAACCGAAGTTAAATAATACTTGGAACTCACCAAGTTTTTCTAGATTTTTTTTCCTGATCCTTTCTTTGTACGCCCTTGTCTTGTACTCTTTGCATGAGTAAGGATTTCCTAGTTTGAAGAGTTTATTTAGATTGGTCATTTTTGTGCACATTTTTCCTTCTCATGTTGTACAGATGTATTTACAATGAGAAGCAAAGTGATTCTAGAGCTGTATCACAGATGCCAGTTAAACCAAGGGGTGGTACTTGTTCTAGTGAGCAAGCTTTGGGCTCCAGAGATTAACATAATCCAATGCTTTGAGCACACCCAGATTTGAAACTACTGACAATTTTGAATACATTCAACTCTCTCTGCACTTAAAACATCCAACTTTTAAGGTTTTAAACCTGATATTCAGAGAATACTACCTGTCTTTAAAAAAAGGAACTACTTTAGCAAATGCCTTCTAAACAGAAAATGACTCATCTGGTCTTATTAATGAAGGAAATAACACCTACCAAAAAAAATAAATAAAATAAAAATTAAAACTCCTACAGAACACATTTGCAAAATTAATCTTTACAAATTTTGAATTTTTGGCTCAGAATTAAAATTCTTTCAAATAGTTTCCATGTCACAAACCACACTTGAAGCAGAAGCTTAGAAGTATTTAAGTGATCTGCTATAAAAATTAATTAAAATATTTTCTTTCAATCTAAGATGTAAGGGCCTCTGATCAAAATATCTTGTTTTGGCTGAGAATGCCAATAGTTTTAAAAGCTAAAACTATATTAATCAGCAAACTATATTAATAATGTTGATTAATTTTAATTAAGTCCTGCCACATATGATCCTCTGGAATGGCCAGTGGCTGAATCTGAGACATTTCCAGGTCGAGGGAGTTGTAGATTTACTCAGCCTATGAATATCTTGCTGGTTTGGGTCCACTGGTTCTGACATTCCAGAGTACAATTCAGGTTGATGCATCAGGCTGTTCTAAATTTCAAGGCTGTGGTGACATCATGCATTTATTTTTGCTTTGGTTGTTAATTTCCTTCAGTGTCTTTTTACAGGTTATTCAAAAAATTGGTTTAATAACCAGTGGAAAAAAAACCTTGAATTTCTCCTCTGCCTGCATCATAGAATTAAGAATGAAATGAGAATCTGATATGCGTAACTATTCCCATTTCTCATTGAAAACAAAACATCTATTTTCTAAACAGGCTCCAAGAAAGAATTCTGGATTCCAAAAATGTGAGATCACAATTAAATAAAAATTGTACTATTTAGTAAATTCTGTGTTTATTTAAACTTCTTCAACTGGGTTTCATAGGGCAACTACTCAGACATTATTATAACTATTGCTCTGAGCAAACTATCTAACCTCTGAGATCTTACATAAATTATAGTTTAAATCAATAGTTGTTGTTGAAACTTTTATTTTCCTTCTTCTGGTTCCCAGTGGTTCCTGAAAGTAGTACATACATTCCATAAAAGTCAAAATTCTCTCCCAGAATGATGAAAAAGTTTGATTGTGTGATCACTTTTAACATAGATTTCTGAAATCAAATACATGAAATTATAACAATTTTACAGTTTTCTGTCTGACTTTACTTTTTTCTATATTTTTACTAAGATTAACTTTCCTAGTCAGGCTGCAAAAAAATCTTCCAACAGTCAGATACAAACTCAAGTGTTGGTAATTCTAAACCTTTTCACCACAACCTATGAAAATTTTAAGTGTACAATTAAACATCATAACTCTAATTAAGAATACAGCTTTCTCTCAATAGTTAGCATGTTGATGTTGACCCAATACCTGACCTTCCTGAAAGAATGCAATGTCATTTGCATGACATTATAAAGTAGAATCTAAATTTTTCCCCCTTTGTTTTCTGTTTCCTGGGAATAAATTTAGGAACTAATTAAGATCTCAGAACCCTCTGCCTGACATACACCTTACCTGAAACGCTCATTACTCCTTTATAAGAGTGATCAGTTTGGGATTCCAGAAACTTAGGATTGGTTATAATAGGTTAAAGACATTTTCAGCAGGGGGAATGCAGAGATAGAAAAAAATAAACTTCAGATCTTACGTCCCTCCTTCAGCAAAACTAAACCTGTACTAGAGGCATTTAACAGAATGCTACCTGTAGAAATACTTACTTTCTGAGCATCATTCTTCACAAACATTTGTTATTCAAACTCTTATCTGAACAGAAGTTCTAAATGTTTAATAACGAAATGCTGCATAGCAGCTTTGGATGATCGTTTAACTCCTAAGTCTTTATTGTAATGCAGACACCCATTGTTCTCATCCCTAGCTAATTACAAGCATTCATTCATGCCTGCTTGCAATTAGAGTACATTTAAAATGAACAGAACTGCCATTCATGAAGACACTAAATATAAATGAAAATTAGTAAACACAAAGTGACATCAAAACCAGCTCAGACAATAGTCCTATGATTTAAAATGTAACACATGCTAAACATCCTTGAAAAACTCACTAGTTAACAGATTCTGCAGAGCTGCAACACCAGTACCAATTTCCCATGGGGAGTATGAAACTGAATTTTGTAAATTCAGTATTTACTTATACCTATACTAGTAGTATAAATGAGAAGTAAAGGCAATCTAGAGAAAATAAGTTTAAAAGTTATTCTCAAGTTCATAAATTAGTGTATTTCTATGTTGCTGTTTTGTAACAGAAATACTCACTCCTTTCTTCTGAGGAAAGAGGTGCATGCATTTTTGTTTAAAGAGACAGTGAGAGAAAAAAAATTTACTTCTTAGATGAAAAACCTACCCAAAATCAACACAAGGAGTAGACTTCTTAAAATTACAGAAATTAATGATGGAAGGATGAGATTACTATGTTTCAGAATGGTTATTGTCATTAGTCATTGTCTACTCCAAGCACAAGTTCAATACACTAAGTTGTGTGAGAGACAAATGAGAAAACAGTACATTAAATAGCTTAATGTCTAATGAGACTTAGACCTCCTATTTTCTATCTTCTATGAATCTCCCAAACTGCAAGTTAAGCTCAATATTTCTTGTCCCATCATCTGCTCAGGGCATGAAAAACAGCAGCTTTTCATTTCTTTGAAAAATCTGAAGTTCCCCTAAGTCTTATGTCCTAAAGCTTATCAAAGTGTTTTGCCTCTTCTCACGGAATGTTTTCTAGAGATCTCACCTGGACTACTGTCAACTTATCCACTGCTATTTTGAGCTGTAGTTTTGAAAACTAGACTCATTCCAGCTGGGCATTTAGTGATGCTCATTATTGCCTCACAGTTTTGTAGGACGTTGTAATGTAATGTAATGCCAACCTATGATGGGAAGTACCCTTTCCATTACCACATGTACAATTAAACTTCATTTTCAGCATAAGAGGCAGTTTAGAGCCTAGACACTGCACTTGGGAATTGATAAATAGTCAGTAGCTAACTTCAACTTAAATGTATGATTATATGTAAGCATAGTACTTACTGAATAATATCCTTGTTGAATATCATTCAGTAATTTTAGACCAAATCTCTAATTTCTCAAACTCATTTATAAATTTTCTAATATGCTTGTAAGTGCACTCTATTCCAGCATTCTGAACATTAATAGATGTGCTTGACAACTTCACCAAAGTTTCATTAGGTAAATCTTTGTTTAGACAGAAAACCATTCGTAGATACTAAGTAAAACTTTCTGGTCCATTACTCATGGGTACATATTACTATTCTACAATTCTACAAAACTACATAGTAGTTTTCTCTGTATCACCTGCCCTGGATTGCTTAGGAATATGTTATTCAAGATGATATTAAAGCCTTCCTCAAGTCATCTATTACCACTTCTCTGTCTACAGAAGCTGGTATCTCTTGCAAAATTAAATTAGATTTTTCTGGCATGATTTGTTCTTGATAAATCCACATTGATAACTAGTCTTTTTTCTTTTTTTTTTTTTTTATCTTCTAGATACTTACAAGAACTTTGCTTATTTCTTCCACTGTTTTTCTTGGAATTTCAGTAGGCTGATTCACTGCTAATACTCTGGCTCTTCTTCCACTCACACCACCCAATTTTCTAAAGGGGGATTTTGTTCTTGTTGTCTTATAGTCTTATATAAGAGCATATCCAGAAAAGAGATTCCATCAGATTTTCTGAACTCAAAATAGCTTAAAATAAAATCCGTAAGACCACAATAATCAGTAATTTTATTATTCCTTTGCGACTTACAAATGCATTTAAAGTCACGATTTTAGAGACAATCTTAGCATCTCAATTAAAATACTACTTCAGCCAATAGAAAACTACTTTCTAAAGCCCTGTCTATTTAGATTACTTAGTCTGAATAAAAACTTAGTAGGAGGTGTGGTCTTGACCTTCTAGAATAAAACAAAGTATAGAATATCTGCAACCACTTTTGAAATTTTTCTCATTCCTATTCTTGAAAAAAAGAGGCAATGGTCTTGTGCAGGTACTAAATGCTCTCTCTGAAAAATCATATTAACCCATTAAAAAATTTTAAAACTGATTAATACTTTTGGGCAACACTGTCTTGGAAAGCAAAATGGTTTCATACTATTACAGATGATCCCTACTCACCAAAGACAGAGCAGACACATCTATCATAACCCTGTGAGGCCTGTCTGTGGTGCTGCTTGCCTGCATCAAACATTCCAGATTTTCTTTAACTTATCCCTCAAGATCTCAGTATTCTTACTGACAGTTGAACTCTTACTTGAAAAACCAGCCCTGATGGAGAATAGAAAATGCAGAGATACAGATATGCTTGTCACAGGTGCAGAAACAACACATTTTGAAACTGACAGTCTCATTTTTTTCATATAGTTAATAATACACTTTTTTTCCCTTTAAAAGGAACATCAACTCTAAGAAGGACATAGGCAGCTAAGCTGAATGCCAAAATTCATGAACAGTGTACACAATTCAAAAATTTAGTTAAACCCTTCTATCCAAATCATGTACAGAAAAACAGGAGTGAAAAGTGACCAACAACATTAAAGAGTTCTGAAAAGATGGGCAAGAGTGACATGAGAATTGTGAAAATGTGAGACCTGAGTTCAGGATTTTTTAACTTTATTGGAAAAGTGATAAAAGCATTGTTTTGATTTCAGTCTTATCAATTTTTACGTACACAGGAGACACACTTTAACAGGCATTTTGACTGTGAAGCCGGTTCATTTTCTTTTTGGCACTGTAACGCCTTGATCATTCAAATTGTGCACATATTATTTGGTAGCCAGGCCCATTATGACTGAACCAAGCTGTTATCTTGATTCAGAAAAAGCAGCTATGGAGGAGAAGATAATACATATACATACATATAATACATCTGCATGGTGAATACAAGTACCAGCTGGCTTGGAAGCCTGGGCTTGTTTCCTAATGTATATAATAGAATAGGATTGATAAAAACTGAAATATCTATTCTCAAGGAAGAGACATTTGAAAGAAAGGTGGAGGGGAGATTAGAACAAAAATTCAAATTTTGAAGGTTGAGGTTTTATAAATATTGAAACATTTTACTCATAATAGTAGTGAAATTTAAGTCAATACTGGATGTATTTTGAAATATGTTCTGTTCCAATCTCGTGTTCTTGACCTTGATGCAATTGCTCAAAGAGATTGACCACATATGTGATGCATCAGATCTTAATGGTCCATCATCTGACTTTAAAATCTACTTAAAGATTCTTCCCTTCTCTTACTATGAACTCAGAAATTTTCCTCTGTGTGAATTCAAATTTGCAGCCTTTTTTCAATTGATCACACCCTTTCATATAAGTCACCATCTATGTCCTAATGACAAATTAACAACCATCTAACTGAAAAGCGAGAATAATTAACTTTATGTGAGTACTTTTCACAGTTACTTAGACAATTTAAGGATAAAGGATAACATGCATTGAAAAAAAATAAGGGCTGCATTCCATGCATGAGGCGTATTTTATGTTAATACAATGCCACCACCACAAAATTTCAAGGTATTTCAAATGTATACTAGATAGATATTTTTAAATTACAATTAATAACATTATGTAAAACTACACAGGGGTTTATGTGTCCATTTTGCTCATGAACTACCAAACAAATCTCTGTAGTTTGCATAGCTAAAAATATACAAGTCAGTTTCTAGTTTGCCTAAAATTGTTTCAATATCTCTAATAATATCTGTAATACAAGCAGTGCCCCTCCCAAATAAATGCAATATTATCTCACTAATTGCATTGACTAAAAACAGCAGAACTGCACAAAAGAAAGGGCTAAATTTAATAAGACTATAAAAATACAAAATCACAAGCTTCAGAAGGAGAAATTAGCAAATTCTTCCAACTTATGGGAAAAGGGACCTTTTTATTTTCTGAAGAACTTGTATACAGTGGCTTATATTGCAGCTCAAGGAAGAAACCATAATTGGTTAGCATACTACTTAGATAATGGAAGTATGGAAGCAACCTGATTTCTACAAAAAATACAAGCACTCTAGACTGACCTATAAAAAGCACATAAAATTACTACCTAATTAATTACACATAATGTTTCTCACTGCTAATACAATAACACTGCAGAATAACACTGATTTGCAAAATGTTCTTAGAACAGAAAGCAGTGCTGGAAGTACTCTGCCATCTTCCACAGTTCTCAGAAGGAAATAGCAAGTTCTTTTGATTTCAATAAAAAGACATGCTATAAATAAAATGTATTTATATCTTCGCAAATAAGCAGAAGAGTTGCACTGATCATGGCTTTAGAAATCTTGCCTAATTTTTCTAAGATGTTTCAAAGCCTAGCTTAGCATCTGGATGTGCTGATTTTTATCACTTTTATAACGATAACAGGGTTTCACTACTTAAACAAGATCTCCTTGGGAATGAAGAACAGCTGGTGCAAGCTGAACAAGAAGTGAATAGGCACAAGAGACCACTTCTTGTATCTCTATTTTGTTGGCTATATATATCCTCAAACTGTTAAATCAGTCAAATATTTAAGAATTCTCTTAGAATTCCTCCTGACAATGGCTTACCATACAGCACCTACAGCAGTTTTCTCCTTTCCTGGTTTGCTAGGAGATTCAATTTCATCTTTAAGGGTGCCAGTATTTATCAGCTGCCATTATCATTACCTACCCCACCACAGTAATGCAAAATTCATCAGCAAGAAGCCATCAGCCATTATCATATTCCCATCTACATTTTTCCACCATAAGTACTGTAGCCTAGTTTTCTACTCTCTGCACTGATTTTTAACAGAGGAGAGCATCGAGTGTGATGTTTCAATTCTTATGTTCAAAATGCTCAGCATCTTGTGTCCAACATGTCCAAGATAAAGATCATGGTCAGAAATTTCCCTCCTCAGACATAATAATGGTTTTAGTCTACATGAATGGAGACAGAACTTTCCTAAAACAATCATCCACTCCTAAATCATCCTGTCTTTTTTTGTAGGTGCAAAAGTGCACTGATCTCATCTCTTCTAATACGAACACAAAGAAATATACATATTTTTAAAAAAACCCTCCATGTTATAACAAACCCCACTAACTGCACATGAAATTCCTCCCCCAGGGAGAGAATGTGAGAGAACAAACCAAATGTAACAGATGTTAGTCGTATCATTTAATGCATGACTGAAAGACTAAAGATGCTATGTCAATGACGACAACATAAGAACCTCTGCAGAACAGAATGGGATTAGCACTTCAGTATTTATTGTTAAAATGAGAGAACACTATAAAATAAAAACAAAGCCAAATCTCTTTTGCACATTTAATTAAATTGAAAACTATAGAATGATCAACAAAGGCACATCAGAATTTCTAATTTTCTATAAAGCCTGTCAAAACCCCAGAAGCCTATAATTCAAAATGAACATTAAATCAGCCACACCACAATACTGTGGTCAAACTTACTGACACTAATAATACCCTTTGTGATATCTTTTGTTGTTCCTGTGTATGGTTTCAGGACGTAAATGGGGAGAGTTCATCATAAACATTATCTAAATTAGTTACTGAAACCACAAGTGAATGTCAAAATTCCTAAAATCATTGCAGCATTAATTACAGATTATTGCTTCCAGAGAGCCAGGGGTGAACAACCCGGTGTGCCACGACCTTCCTAGAGTGGAAGGGTTCCTGCAAGGAACAACTCTTCAGGGGCAGTGGCAGGTCTCCCTGGGCAGCAGGGGATTCCAGCTCTTTGTGAAATCACCCAAGGCAAACTCGGGGACAGAGAAACAGGAGCCTCGTTTGGCTATTCCACAGAGGTAGCTTTTATTATCCAGCAGGCTCTGTGAAGGGAACTCCCACCATCAGGGCTTGGGGACAGAGGTTATATGGGGAAGGCAGGGGGTGGGGTAGAAACCAATTAGCCAACTGGGTACAGGCTATTACCATATAGAAACAAGGCATGCTGGCAGTGGTTCACTTCCTCACCATGACCCAGAGGAAGGTTGCTTATCTCTGGGGAGAGTCTTTTTGGCCTCAGGCCTCTCTCCTCCAAGGGAGTGCAGGGGGCTCTTGTGCCAAGGGCTCACAGCCCTCCACAACAGATATTATTACAGCATGTCAAAAAACAGGGAATTTGTTCTGTACATCCCTAACAGTAGCTTTGAAAAAGCTATAATTAAAAAAATATTAAAAGCTATGTCTAAAAACCCTATATAATAATTGTATTTATTGCATTTACTTAAAAACCTCAGAGCTCAACATAAACACCCATAAAAAGAGTACATAAATTTTAAATGTCTTTAAATATCACTAAAAATATTTTTTAAATGCTAGCCATTTTCCTAAGCATTAGTTGAAGTTAAGAGAGTTATTAAAGCAGGTGGCAAACTAGCAATTAAAAAAAATATGTATGATGTCAAACAAACCTGCAGAACAGCCACTGTAGTCTTTCCTGTTATGAAACTTAAAGTAGACAGGAAATGTAATCTATTTTCTATAAAATGGAGCAGAACAGCAGCATCTGTGATGACACTGTTATAATTAATGTATTTTATCTTAAACTGTCATCTCCTTGATAACTCTACAAGAATATATTCTGGTTGGAATGTCAATGACTACTTAAAATTTATATAGCTCTTTAAATATAAATCAGTTGAGGATACTGCAAGTTCTTTCTAATACAAACAAACCACAAATTCATTATCATTCATTCCCCAGGAAATAAGGGCAAATTCCCTGTAATCATCCCTGAAAGGAACTCTATCACAGGATTCCTAGTCTTGTATACAATTGACAGCTTAGAGCTTTTAAGCACTCGGAGACAAAAATCTTATTGCAAGAGCCTTAGAGTTTACAGGTTTCTCATTTAAAAATAACAGCATTATCTTATACATGTCTGATATTTTTTACTCCATCAGGGATAAATCCATATGCTGTGGCCTTAATATAGACATAGATATCAGGCAAGCATATACATAAGTCTTACACAAGGCAAGGCTAAATCAACCTTCAAGAAACAGAGTTAGAGTTCCAACAAAAAATATTATTCCTCTGCATAAGGATATAACATGGAAGATATAGCAGGCAACTCCTTTCCTCCACTTTTAAGTCCACAGATAAGCAAAAGACTGCAAATATTTAGGAACATCCCTAACTTCATACAAGTGTCTGGAGAAACAAGGACTAATAGCAAGATTTAGCAACTACTGTGGTGCACTCTTACAAGGCCTATGAAGTACCCCAAGAAAACTAAATTATGCACTAATTAAAGAAGTTAAGTATCCTCAAAACATAATGCAGACACCCAAAAATCTGACAAACAAACTTTATAGATCTAGCCAACAGAAAGACAAGGACACTACTCTTCTGAATTTCAGTCTTTTCCATGAATTTGAGTACCTGACTGAAGCCTCTCTAAACGTATGAAATTTTAAATTATGTGCAGTAGTAGCACGAATTGTCTTGTCACAGAATATTCTTGTAGAAGTCAATATTTAACTGAAGAACTTCATTTGTTTTATAAATATGGTATTGATCCTTTGGCTAATAGCTTGCCTGGCCAGAAATGAAAGTAATGGGATAGAAATCCAGATTGTTTTGCACTCTCAGATGAAGTCTGTACTTGTAGGACTACAGAGCTTGCTTTCCTGTCAGCCTCTGCATTGTCTGCATAGTATTATAGTTTCAACACCTGGGAGAATGAATGTCCTATCAGACACTCATGGAAAGTTATGGAACATATCCTAGTGGAAGCCATTTCCAAGCACAGGAGAATGCAAACATGTTTGAATTATCCAATTGCCACCTCTGATGAAATGACTGGCTGTGTGGAGAAGTGAACATAAAGCCTGGTGACCTGGTCTCCCATGGCATCCTTCTAGACAAACTGGGGACACATGGACTGGACACGCAGATGAAGAACTGGTTGGACTGCCAGGCTCAGGGTGTGGTGCACAGACATTGAAGTCTTCTGGTAGCCCAGAACTAGTGATGCTCCCCCAGGATCTTTTGTTGTCTGGGCTTGTATTTTGGCCACCTTCTTTCATTTCCTTATTAAAATATCTTTTATGACAGACTCAAAACCATAGGTTTTCATAAGCTGAGCCTGTGGTATGTCTGATGATGCTCAGAGTTTAGGAACTTTTCTGACTGTTTTTTGATTATGACAAGCTGAATCTCCTGTTTCTTCCTGTTAAGAGACATCTGTGCACATCCTAAGGCCCAGACTTAGACATGCAAGGAGCTCTAGAGCAAATACGTGGTTTCATGGTGATAGATAGGCATAGGTCAGAAGATAAATTTCTTAGACATCTGGATCTTTCATATATTCCTAAGACTGTGAGTAACCTTGGCAATTTCAGAGATTATTCACTTTTCTCAAGTTAAGCATGGCTGTCCAATGCAAAGTAGCACATTCATTGTTCATTGCTAGTATCAGTGTTGCTTTCATTCTATTTCAAACAGAAATTACTCATTCCACAAAAAAGTATCAGCTCCACTTTTTAAATTACATTTTATTCTGTCATCATTCATTACACTAACTATCAATTTCCAAATATTATTGCAGTTTACAGAACCAAATATTTGAAGGAGGATTCAAAGAAGCTTCTAGACAAATAGGATTTGCCATTTGGCTAAATGATAGATAAGCACTAGTGTAAAAAAAATTAATTGTGCTTTTCATTTAAGTCCAAAAGAAAGAGTTGAAGTATCACCTTAGCTGTGTCATCTAAAAAGCTGAAGCAGCATGTTCCAATTTGTGATTATTGGAACTTATTACAAAAATGTACTAGCTGTGAAAAAAATAAATAGGGTAACAAATATTTGTACTGAAATGTGAAAACACAGATCCTGGAATTGTTCTTACCTAAAGCAAAATACATCTAACAAATCACTATATCCAGCAACATGATAGGTGGGTTCTAACAGGTGCCATCAATCCTTCTTTGTTTAATACTACATGACAAAGTGAACATAACATTCCTAGAATCATTTAGGTTGGAAAAGACCTTTAAGATCATTCAGTCCCACCATTAACCTAACACTGTCGAGTCCACCACTAAACCACATTCCTATCATTTGCTTTGCAAAGGATTCACCACAACTGGCAACAAGTGGAATGGCTACTTCCATTTTTAAATTATTTTCAAAACATACTGTACAAAAGGGATAAATTCATCATCTTGATGTCACAGATATCAAACAGGCATTTCATCTTTGACTGTTCACAGAAGTTCACACAAGTTATCTAAGGTGTTTCAATGAGTTGATATATAAAAGACATCTTCCTTTCTAATAGAAAAGAAGAGACTTAGAGTTCCAACAGCTGTCCCACTATGAAAAGTCACTCAAACCTAAGGATTAAAATAAGCATACAAATCAAACATGCTCAGGAGAGCTGGATAAAATTTTTTAAAGATTATGTTTTATGACTTTTCCAATTGACCAAAAATGTTTAAAACTTTGCACTTACACTAATACACATTTGGAAGACAAGAGATCATGTGATGTGTATTTATAAAAGCATGAGAACTGGCTTTTATCAGTATTTATTTTTAGTTTTACAATGAAAGGAGACAAATTCTGCTAGTACTCAAAACACTAAGTTGCATATCCAAAAATGAGGTGAAGATATAGAAGACTAGCTATATATTTTTAACTTGCTCTTATAGCCGAAGTTTTATCATAGAAATTACTACAAAAATTCTACAATCTGTTATACAGAAGTTAGACCATATGGTCATAATGACACCTCTTTAGGAGGAGCTTCTCATAGCTGTAAAATCAATGACTGAACATTTTAACTACAAAATGTTAGGATGCATGCTGAATTAAGTTTATGACAGCTTGAAACTTTTTGAGTAGAACTGACTAGTGACAGCAATTTTGTATTTCTTTCTGAAGAGGAAGCCTAAGATGTCACCTAAAAATCTTTAACTATATCAAACAATCACTATTGTTTCAGTAGTGCTATATTTTTTTTTAAAGTTTAAAAAATTCAATGCTGTCCTACAACAGCAAGTCATTCTTAATTTTCATGGTGATTTAGTTATGACATACAAAGATACTGATCTTTCACTATGAATTTAATACAGAAGTGTACTTTGAAATAATGACACTGATAAGCAGAATATTTAGAAGTTAACCTAAATAAATAAATCAGTACAACTGTTTCCCTCAAAACATTTGGTCGAATTAACTTATTTCTATCGAATGTTTTTATTTCCACTAAAATGTATTTATTTTTGCTTTCTATTATTTTATAAAACAAAATGGAAATCCGCAAAAAAAATTACATTATATATAATTAATGTATATATTCTTTTCTTCTTCTTTTACATTCACAGGTACAAAAATAAAAAGAAGGAATTCTGAAGGATGAAAATGGTCCTCTTACACCAGTGCAAGCTTGTACTTTTTTCTGTCTTGAGTAGAAGGTTAATGTGACATCTTAACTGATACAATGATAACTGTAGAGTAAAAAAAAATACAAAAAAAACTTCTAGGTGTAAGACTAGTGTAAATATGAATCTGACAAAATTTGAAGACCTAAATTTCATTTTAAAATAACCAGTTAGGTTATTGTATTGGAACTGTGCTTCTTGAAGTCTCAGCTGTTCTGTCACTGTGCTTCATTCCTAATCAACTCAGGACATGAAGATGCTGAACAAGAAGGAATTCTACTTTTGCAATAAATCATAAATCTTGCATGTTGAATTAGTATAAGGACTCTTAACATTTCAAATATCTTAGAACAATTATTATTGACAGGAAAAGATACAATAGGCAGATAAAGCGAGTTAGCAACTGAATAAAACTTTTATTTCAAAATATACTTCTATCACCAAAGGACAATGTGTTAACGATGCATGGTAAACTAAACAGAAGATCAGAAACTAGTCTTAAATGATGGAAAAATACCAACTGAAGAACGGGCTATATTGGATTGTGTCTTTAGTCGTCATTTCCCAGAAGGACAATTTGCATCCCTTCATTTCTTGAGACCCACTAACCAAAGCATCAGTAACAAGTGCTCATTGTGATCCTAAGAAATCTCCTAGCCAGTCCAAATTTTTAATAAAAGGCATCTCAAGTAGCTACTCATAAATCACTAAAAAAAATTTGAGGAAAGACATATAACCTGTCTATCTCTTCTTTGCCTTTTACTTCCTCCTTCATTTCACCTCCCATTGGCACCAGATCAGAAACCTCCTCCAGAGCCCCAGACTCATGACTGGAGCACCCCCATGAGCCAGCACTGAGTACAACAGCGAGTACCAGACATGCCAGGCCAAGACCTTGCGCTCTGTTCTTCTGTTAAATTATTTGCTAAACTCATATGTCCCCTCAAAACTGACAGAATATCACTCCTCTATTGCAGCTCAGTTAGTCTATTATTATTGTTAACCTGCGCTCGGGCAGCCTCCTGAGTGTTAAATGTTGTATGAAGTATAAGGCAGCATGACTCCTCCTACAACAAATCACAACTTTCAATCACTAAACAGAAAAAAAACACGGGAAAGTAATCCAATATTCAGTAATTTAGTAGTATCATACAGATGGGGTGGGTAACCACTATCAGATCAGAAACGCACCTTGCTAACTGAAGAACAAGCAGCAAAATGATTGGTTTCATAATTCTATTTGAGAAAATCGACACAATTTAATGAACAAAGAAGTGAAATGGAATTTATTTCTCCTCAATATCAATTACATAGTGATGTAGAAAATTCATTGGTTTTCTGCAAAGAAAGAAAGGCCCATGAACTACAGTTATTTAAGGCTTCCATTTTACCAACCACTACAATGTCAACGAAGTATTCAAATTATCTATTTTCACACTGATATAAGTGCCAAATACATAATATGATTTAATATTTATACAAATATTAAGTACACTTCTGAAGGCTAAGTCCTTTCAATAAAAGTTTCCATTTAAGAAAAAAAAAATCCCTTGATACATTGCAAAAACTTTCAATAAAATTTCAGGACTATTTAGAATCCTAGAAAGAAAATCTACAAATACCTATAGCTGGATATACTGGTTCTTTCTGTGCTTTAAACAGGCTGTGTGCATCACAGCTGAGATACAGCACTGCCCCCTAACCAGGAGCCATCCATGGGAAATGACCATTCCTGGTCAACATTCCATCATGCACATGAACACACGCCAAGTAACACAGAACCTCTGCAGGCACAGGCAGCTGTGGAGATTGACACTGATATGTGTTCTAAAAATAAGAAGTCAGCAAGTCAATTATTTTATTCCATGTTTACACCAATCAAGCTAGGTACTCTTTTAACTTCAAATCTGATTACACTTGCCTCACTTAGCATTCCCTAAAAATTTGGCACTTTTTCTTGCTTTGTACTCCTTATTAAAACGGAAGAAAATTTTATATAAACATAAAGAAATTAATGTATGTAATACAGACATTTAATTAAACTATCCTACCTATTCTCCAGGTAGGAGATTTCACAATGTAAAAGGTTTTCTTCAATGCACACTTGAAAACAAACTGCAATTCTCTTTCTACAAAATGTAAAGACTGTAAGATTTGTACAAATTGTAAGAATTGTAAGAATTTACAAATTGTAAATTTCAATTCTGTAATATGTGAGGCATACCATGTTTGCAGTATAAGTGTACATTATTGTTTAACAACAAACTTCTCTCACAAATACATTTACAGTGGGGAAAAAAAATGTTCCTTTACACATGTGAGTTGTTCTAGAGTTCTCCCAGCGCTGTCAGAGACCATAAAAAGGGCAAAATTTTGTTAACAATGTATAATTTTTTTGAAAGTTAAAATTACTGTATCAATATGTTCTCTCTGTGTTTTTAAGTCACTTTCCTACTTTAATAAGTACATTTTCATGAATTTTTCACCTCCATTAATTTATCCAGCATTTTTCTGACAATTAAATAAATTCTATTTCAATTTACTGCCTAATTTTTCACTGTGCTATATTTTATATTACTTTCAACCTCTATTCATTTTTAGGAAAATTATTTACTGACATTCCTTTTCCTGATATATGAATTTGCGTAGGATAAAGAACATAAGTAAAAAAGCCATGAGTTTAATTTAAAATTCCCAGGATTTAAAGTCTAGCAACTATAAAGCACTAAGATTTTGTTTCATGGGTTTTCTTTTGTCTTTTTTCTTCTTTCTGAAAGGTGGTAGACTCAACCACATCTACAGGGAACTCCATACTGTCATTTTCACTTAACCATTTTTCAAACATAACCGCATGATCGGTTGCCTTTAGCCTCTTCTGTTCTCATACACTGTACAAAAGACATAATATTTCATACAGAGAGCATCAGCCCCTACATCCTACCAAATGTAAAATTAATCTTACTGAGTTTCCAGAGTAGATTATGGACTTTTTTTTAGCAATATCTGTGCCATGCTCCTAAATTATTTTTCTGTGGTAAAAAACCAAAGTGAATCCATTATAATTTTAAAGGGAAAAAAAAGGTATATACACATATATGAATTCAGGTAGGTTTAGCTTAACAAATATTCTTCATTATTAATAGACAAGAATGATCATGCACTTTCTATTATAAAATACTCTTTTCAATTGCATAAAATGTTGCCACTTTTCAACCATTCAACCTGACATTCTACATCACAGGTTTTAACTCACTCTTTCTTTAAATACCTCTATAAAGGTCTTTATTTACATAAACAAAGCTGCAAGAGAACAAGCTGCTTTATTTTTTTAAAAATTACCCCAAAAAAACGATGATATCATATTGAGAAACAATCTTTTGAGGAAGGCCTTAATATTTAACAAAGGATGTGCCATTGGATGTCATACAGAAACCAGAAAAAAAAAAAGTTACTCTGAGAGTAAATTTAGATCACTCATACTAAAGAGAATTCTTATATTTTAGAAGCCAAATCCTCCAGACATTTCATCTGCAAGGAGAGTCTTCTAACCTGGGCTGAAGACAACCGTATCTAAAATGATAGGTCTGAGCTTCTGTGAGTCATATCAGGTTTTGATTCAGACAGTTGAAATAAGACTAGAAAGACTCTTTTTCCTGAGCTCCCTGCTGGGTTCAGGCATCTTACAGGAGATGCATTATAATCTTCTATAGATCCTAATATGTATTACACTTATTTCCCAACTCAGCCAAACCCAGAACCCACAATCCAGAACCCAATCATTCCTCTGCTAATACTGCTGATAGTCACTGGCAACATATCCCATCATACTCTTTCTATGTATTCAGGAGAAATCAAGGAACAGTCAATGCTAATTCTCTAGTAGCTCCTGTAACTGAGATCAGAGTTGTCATTCTAAAGGCTCCATCCATATGAGGATCAGTGCAAGGCAACCTGATGTAGTATCTTTGTACACCTGCACTTCTGTTTATGAAATGAAGACCTGAAGAATTAGAAAATATATTAGAAAACTGACGGGTTTTCTGTGTTCTTAGTGCTTTCATACCAGTCAAGAATTTTTATGCGCTTTACTGTGAGGTCTTTGTCTGCCTCTGATTCAGAGACAGAAAGGCAAAATAATTCTGTTTAATATAAAATGTAAATTATTCTAGACAACCCATATGGAAACTGACATCCAATATGTGAAGCAATGGTTCAGTTCTGGAACAATATACAATTTTAAAAGGGAAGAATTATCCTAATTGAAAAAACACTTTGGAACTTATCTTGGATCCCTTTCTAAGTGAAATCTTATTGAGAAAAACATATAGGGATAATCTTCCATAAGACTCTTTCTACATTTCAGGCAAAAGTGGAAGCCAACAACCAAAAAAAAGAAGTGTTGGTGCAGAGATGAAGGAATGACTGTATTTATAATATGTAAAATGTATAGAGAATAAAACACAGTAAAGCACATGGGCACCAAATGAACCTACCATCACTGATATAATTTATCAATGTCTAAATGGAAGAGAAAGATCACCAGAGGGTACAGTAAGGAAAAAGAACTGTTGGGGAACTGGAAGGAGAACAAAGGAATGTTTCTTCAATCTCCCAACCACCTGAAGAGCTGTGTGTCCCAAGTGGCACAGCTTTGTTCTACACAACACTACTAGATTCCAAAAAATCCCCCATTCTCCTGTCTCTATGTGGAGTTCTTTTAGATAGGATCTGTGCAGGTGTACTGCTTTTGGCTTGGATGGAGTCAATTTTCTTCACAGCAGCCTGTATGGTCCTGAGGTTTTTTTTGCGTTTGTGACTAACACTGTTGATAACACACCAGAATTCTGGTTATCACTGAACAGGGCTTGCACAGTGCTAAGGCTTTTTCCCAGTCTATCCCTCCAGAAGTAGGCTGGTGTTGGCAAGAAACTGTAAAAACACACAGCTGGAACAGCTGATCCACATTGATCAAAAGGATGTTCCATACCATATGATATTTTGCTGAGCAATAAAAACTCAAGAAAAAGACATGGAAGCAGGGAAAATCATGGTTACGATTTTTGAATTCTGTGTGCTGAGGCCAAGCTTACCAGAAATTGGTTAAATATCTGGCTGCTAGTGGAAACATTGAATAAATTCCCTTACTTTGCTTGCAAGTATAGCTTTTGTTTCACCTATTAAACTGCCTTTATCTTGATCCACAAATTTTTAGGCCTTTCTTTTATTTTTCCCTCCATCCCACAGGAGAGGGGAAGGAGTGAGCAGCTGTATTTAGCTCCTGGCCAGGGTCAACCCACCAAAGCAGAAGAGGAAGAGCATCCACCAATGACTGTGCAGTAGGAAAAAGCATGATTATAGGGTCAAAATTATGTTCTAAAGACTAATTCTGCAGATGAAACACACTAGGTATTAGAATAATTTTGAAAATTCTTCATTTGTTCAAGCATAAGTCCAGAGAGAAGCCCATATGACATTCTAATTAAATTGACCTAAACTACCAGAGTGGAAAACATCTAGTGAAACTCTTACACAAGTAGTTTTGAGACTTTTTTGCAGTTCCTTCCTTTTCTGAGCTCAAACGTCTGGCAATCACTGAATTCTTCCAAACATGTCTTCTCCCAGACACACATCCAAGAAGGTAAGAATGGCTGTCTGACAGAAGGATGCTATACTGCATGCCAAGCAAGGCCGGAAGCCAGAGCAGTTTTTTAAGAAGCAGATTTTTGAAGAAAATAAACTGAAGTCCAGGGAAAAGTTATAAGAAATTAACTTTCCCACTGATTATGAACAGACAGGAAAGGAAAAAAGAGTCAATAAAACTTAAGTAAATAAAATAAATGGGGGGGGGGGGGGAAAAAAAAAAAAAAAGAAAAAAAAAAAAAAGGGGGGGGGGGGGGGGAACACAAACAAACAAACAAACAAACAAACCAAAAAAACACAGAAGAGGATCAAAATGAAGAGTTGTTCCAGCTTAAAGATGAGGCATCCAGGATATGCCTCATTTATTTGGATTTCTGAGGAAGGTATATAGGTCTGAAGAGGAGTATGCTGCATGTAAGTCACTAAGGATAACAAAGTTCTTGAGACCATTATCAAAATCACTCATGGGCAGGGACTCTTTCCACTAGACCAGGTTGCTCAAAACCCCAACCAGCCTGGCCTTTAACTCTTCCAGGTATGGGGCATTCACAGCTTCTCTGGGCAACCTGTTCCAGTGTCTCGCCACCCACACAATAAAGGATTTCTTCTTAATAGGCAATCTAAACCTGCCCTCTTTCAGTTTGAAGCCATTCCCCCTTGTCCTGTCACTACATGCCCTCGTAAAAAGTCCTTCTCCCTCCTTTTTATAAGCTCCATTTAGATACTGAGAGGCTCTATAAGGTGTCCCAAGAGCTTTCTCTTGTCCAGCTTGAACTACCCAAATCTCTCAGCCTGTCTCCATAGGAGAGGCACTCCAGCCCTCTGAGCATCTCTGTGGCCCTTCTCTGGACTCACTCCAGTATGTCCATGTCCTTCATATATTGGGGGCTCCAGAACTGGTTGCAGTACTCCGAGTGCGGTCTCACAAGAGAGGAGTAGAGGAATTGAATCAGCTCCCTTGACCTGCTGGCCACACTCCTTCAGTTGCAGCCCAGGATACAATTGGTTTTCTGCTCTCCAGGAACACACTGCTGGGTTGTGTCCAGCTTTCCATGCAGCAACACCTCAAAGTCTCCTCACAGTTTCTCTGTCTATTCCCTGCCCAGCCGGCATCTTTGCTTGAGGTTTCCCTGACCCAGGGGCAGGATCTTGCACCTGGCCTTGCTGAAGCTCATGGGTTTGGGAACGATAGAATCACAAACCAAAAGGAAATAACTGTTTCCTCTGTCACCAGTATTGTTCTGATGTGGGCCTCCTGTAGAAAGTGCAGCGGGGCACAAATATGACTAGAGGGATGGAGAACTTTTCCTGTGAAGACAGGCTGAGGGAGTTTGGATTGTTCAACTTGAAGAGAAGAGTCCAGGGAGACCTCATCGCACCCTTTCAGTATTAAAGGAAGTTTTTAAAGCAAGGAGAGCAACTTTTTACACAGGCAGATAGTGGTACGACAAGGAGAAACTGTTTTAAAGTAAAAGAGGAAATATTAAGATAAGATGTTAGGAAGAAGTTCTTTAGTGCATGGGTGGTGAGACACAGGAACAGGTTGCCCAGAGCAATTATAGATGCCCCACTCCTGGAATTGTTCAAGGTGAGGTTGGATGGGGCCCTGGGCAACCTCATGCAGTGGGTGGCATCCTTGCTCTTGGCAAGGGGGTTGGAACAAGATGATTTTTAAGGTCCCTTCCAACCCAAACCATTCTATGATTCTATAATCTCCGTTCACAGAGGGTCATGTAAGGAATTGTAATGCTGACCCCAGCTTTGCTCCTAGGCCTTGTCCTCTACTCGGTGGAGCAGGGAGGTCACATAACTCATTAACATCAAATCTATCTGTGATTAAGTGTGCTGCTGGTATACAAGCTCATTTAGTCTCCATGCTCTCAGTTCCTTCTCAAAGTGCTACAGCCAGTTGTACCCAGTAAAAGATCAAGTCTCTGAGAAGCCAATGTACAAAAGTTGTTCGTATCACAGAATGAGTAGGAATGGCAAATTTGCAGAATAAAAGAGAAGAGCAACTGGAGAAAGAGAACTAGTCTAGCCACTTACGCTAAAGAAAGAAGCGTTAGTGCCAACATAGTGGTCCTGTGAAAACTTCACCTTGAACATCACACACACTCCTGTTTATCCATCTTCAAGGAAAATGGACTTACACCTAGAGATTTAGGAGGACGATTAGGGGATACAGAGCATAATTTAAGAAATAGGATGAGAGATCTGAATTGTAGTAAAATAAGAAATAAAAAATTCAAGTAAAAGTACAGCCAAGTATCAGAGAAAGAAGAAAAACAATAAAGAACAGGCATAAATTGGCTGGGACTGGTTTAAGCAGGAAATTAGAAGATGGCTTCTAGCTGTAAAGAGAATGGTATCATAGTACATCTTCCACTAAGAAAAGTGAGGGCAAAATGCAGTTAAACTAATCATGCTCTACCTATAAAATAGTTATGAAAGAGACTATTAAGACTGCTTGTCTGAGAGCTAGGGTTTGGACTTGATGAGCTAAGAATCATTCATCCTGTCTAGGGACTCATCTTCCATTCATTCCATACATGCTAAAAGAACAGGAATAAAGAATAATTATCATGTTTCCTCTTAAAATCAGAAGAATCAATGAAATTTTAATTTGGTACTAAATATGTGTATATCAGTAGAAACTTGGCATTTCTCCCTTTTTCGACAAACACTTTCAGGTATTTTTAAGTAACATGCCCTCCCTCCCCCCCAAAAAATATCTACATTTTCAATAGTCAGTTATAAAGGTGCCTTGGGTATTTAAACATACTAGTGACACTTAGGGAATAGTCTTCAATAGGTATTTCTGTCTTATGTGGAATTCTCTGGCTTGTAGGAGCCTTGTACATTTCTCAAGCACTACTCTCATGGAATACAATGCAAATGCAACACAGTAGGTGCATTACAATCTTCCCAAAACTATCAGAAAGTATAGTAATGCCAAATTTTCTAAATATTTTACCAAAACAAACCAATCAACCAACCAAAAAAAATTAACAACAAAAACAAAGACCAAAACAAAGAAAACAGAGATGGAAATGGCTATTAAAGATTTAAATAAATAAATTTTAAAACCTTAACCTGAAAAGAACAGCACTCCATCTGTTCTGTTATCTAAATTATAGTCACATATACCATTTTAACAGGATTTCCAGCTAAGTAAATAAATCTTGTACTATGACCATATACACATATGTCTGTATTCTCTAAATTGTTCTACTTAGTACAGCTTTGCTCTTTTTAAGGCAAACCAAACACTTTATAAAAATTCTAAACAGAAAAAGAGAGTAATTTTTACTATGAAAAATCATATTTATATTTAAACCACATTTTTCAGAATTTCTCCTACATTTGCATATATAATTATTACAGTCTAACACTAATAAAAACTGTTGCCTTGTAGTTCTGAGGTCCAAAAAGATTTATGTTCATTAACTGGAGCATTAGAAGGCAAGTAAGTAATATTTATATTCAAATCAACTTCAGATCTTATCAATTTATTAAAATTATCAAACTACAGGAATTCCTCATCTGGACTGTACTTAGGACAAGAAAAATCTGAGAAAACCTCCATAGGGAGCATTAAAAGTTTTAAATTAAATATATGTGTCTAACCCCATATCTAGTGCATTCTCATTTCAAGAGGGCAGTTTCCAAAGCCTGGATATTGTCATCCAAACACAAGGCAAATATGAAAATATATGCTTTGGTGAAAGAACTCCCCAGTGGTACAGACTTGCTTTAATCTTGTAACTAAATGCTAGAAACAGTCAGTGTGGGTACGTAAAAAGTAATGCACATGACAAAAATAACCCTAGCAACAGATATAAAGCTCTCTGATAAATTAGCTATTATGTTTGAGGAAAAAAAATCAACTTGTAATAGTAATCAAGAAAAGCAAAAGCAGTAACTTTGGGGTTTATTATGAAAGACAATATACTACTATATATACTTGATAAATCTGTGGTATTCTCATATCTTTAACTTTTTAGTTCTAGTTACCACTCCTCAGAAAGAAGAAAATTTATTAAATAGAACTAACAAGAAGGACAGTAAGGGTGATCAGAAGTAGAGAATGATTTCCATATTGGAAAAATCTACGCATGGTACTTTTAAGAACCCAAGATCAAATTGAGATAAACTGAAAATATCTAAACTGTAAAAACAAGCAGTTGAGGGGGCATGCAGAAAATTCTATCCAAACACAATGAATTTGGTCAAGGTGGATATGTTTTCATATAGAGCAAAAAAGGCTATGAAACTGCCTGGTGAGATATTCTTTCTTACATATTTATGCCTAGCTCCTGTCAAAGACATCAGCCTATATATCAGCCTATATATGGGTGCAGGGGACCAATTTGGTAGTTCGTACATTTTAATCATTTAGTCTGTCATTGTACATATTAATCTTTTAGTCTGTCATTCACAAATAAAATTATTTTGTCTGTCTTTTGCATTATTGAGAAGGTGAGGCAAAACAAGGCATTTATTACTTATTGAATTTATTATTTATTGAATTTATTATTATAAATTCAAAGAGATTTACAATGCACAGGGTAATCCAGATCATTCTCCACTCTGCAATGAACTGTACCAGTGTAGATCAGCCTCATTACTTGTCAAGATGGAACAAATGATATTTCATTCCAACTCTTACAGAAAAACGCAGAAAAAATATTTTTATTCCTGTTCTGTGCAGAGAGGGGGGAAAAGACACATCTCCTGTAGTATTTAGAGATTGTTTCCTGAATTCCACTATAGGTTCTTACTACATCAGGTTATTACAAACCAGGGAAACTGTGGTTTCTCTTACTATTTCAACTCCTGATGTCTCCGACCTATGCAAAATGTACATCAAGTGCATCAGAAGACTCTGAGAAAGGCACAGTGCACCATTTCTTTCCCACCACATTTATCAATGAATAATCAATGATTACTTAACACAGGACTTCAGATACTTATCTACATAGTAATTCATATCTGTATTAACCTCATTTTACTATTGCCCTCTCAAGAGAATGGCTAACTTAGTACCTCATATTCCTGTGGAAGTTGACAAATTGTACTTATTTCTTCACCACTATTTGAGGTGAAAATATTAAAAGTCTAAAGATGCACTCACACGACATGCCTCATGTTGAAGGTTGTTTATCTTCGTGCACATGACTGTATCATTTACTGAATTAGTGAAAGCCCCCTTTGGCCTCAAGTCAAAACAAAGTCTTATCTGATTCTTCTGCAAAACCCTAATTTCTCACATATATCTGCTATATTCTATAACATTTCTCTTGAATAAAATACCATTCCATAGCAAATAATATCCCACTATGAATACACTATGTGTTTCAAAAATAATAAATAGATATTTATATCCCCAGCTTCATCCAAGAGGTTTCACATTATTTTTAATTCTATTCCTCACCAACCAGAGGAACAACAGGGACTACTGTTACAGACCTGATACCAAATGATATTGCATGCTACATGACTTGTGCCCAGAAAAGAGATCTGTAGATAGGCATTACCAAACATGATTGGGTTAGGAAAGCCCTTCAGTTGTACTGCCATTTTGTAAAGCACTGTAGGAAGTGAAAATAGTGGTCTAGAATTAGCAAACTTTTTCTCAGCATGCATTTACACATCTGCGACTGTTTTGCCCCATGAATTAGTTTTACGAATCTCATTCACACTGGCTTCTTCTATGGCCTTTACCATAGCGTATCCTGCAAAGTTTGAGAGATCTCATAACATTTCTCTGGTGTCAAGTTCCTCAAAACAAAGGCCTCTAGCTTCCCCCTTAGATTTTTCAATCTCTGATTTTACTATATCCCTTTTCATAGATTTTTTTAACACACTCCTGGCAATATGAAACCAAATTCCTAGCTCTGATAGTTGTCTTGGGAGTGCATACTACCAAATGTGACTGTTTTCTCTATCATCTTCTACGCTTAGCTTGGGAAATGATTACTTATAAAAATTAGAAACTGAAATTCCTGATGTTCCTGAGACACTTGAGCCTCATTAATTGAAAATTTTTAATCTACAATTATTTTATCATTTGAGGAAAAGTTAATAGCTTCATTTTTTACAGGTATTACAAGCCTGTGAAAGCAATCCCAACTCCCACATTGTGCATTTGGCAAACAGAAAGGCTTTTCTGGTTCTGTAATTGGACAGAGGTAAAACAACACACCCAATCTGTAAAGGCTTGAATTACAAGTGAAGCTAGGTCCATAGGGATCCCAGAAGTGGCAAAATAGCATTTTGGAAAGACCCATAGAGTCATTCAAACGCAACTGGCAGTAATATGCCAGTTGAGCTTTGGATCAATAATGTAACAGAAAGCAAATGGGAAAATGGGCTAAATATAGGCATAGCTATAGCAAATAATGAAAAAAATTATAAAACATGTTTGGTGATTTTACATGGCCATATTACCAACAGACCTTCTGACCTATGCCACTTCAAAATACAACAAAAAACCAAACAAAAAACAACTAACCTCTCTAAAAGTCTACATTCTGAGAATTTCTTTAAAATATTTGTGCATAACACAGCACAAAATATTCCTTGTAGGTGGTTATGACCATAACCTTTTGGGTGGCCTCTTTTCTAAATGTTCTGTAGATCAAATAGAAGACACCAGATGAACACAAAATTAAATAGAAATCCGGATTTCAATAGACATTCTCAAAAAGTAAGCCTATAAAAATTTTATTATGCCAATATTTGATAATGATCTGGTATCTTCAGTTTCTTCATTCTCTTCCTGGAAATGGGCAGTGACTAGAATCAGCAAAGGTTTCCTGTGAAAAGCCAGAGATTTCCCAGTGGTCTTCTGTTATCTTCTAACTCGGAGGAAAAAAAACTCCTTTTCAAAACAGTGGAATCATAGAATCATTAAAGTTGTAGAAGACCTGCAGGATCATCAAGTCCAACCTTAGACTAAATACCACCATACCCACTAAAGCATATCATGATAATATCCAAACTGACCCCCCCCGGTGCAACTTAAGGCTATTTTTCCTTGTCCTATCACTAGTTGCCTGGGAGAAGAGGCACTACCCTCACCTCAACACAACCTCCCACCTCACCACAATAAAAGAGGACCCAGGGAAGTTTCAAATTTTTTATTTATTCAGAGTTCTCCAAATGTCTCTTTGTTCAGCCTAATCTTCTGACATTTAGTCCTTCAGACTTTTTGGTTGGCATGCCCTTTTATAACAGAAACTGAAGAAAAAAAGTACTTTAAATAACCTAAATCTCAGAAGGGCAGAAAGAACAGGCTTTCAGTTCCATCACTCCATTCTACTCCAGAGAGAAGCCCTGAAAATCTGCTTGACAGACTTTCCATCACAGAAGACAATGAGCTTCTGATGGTCAGGCACAATCCAGACACTTAACCCTTCCCAGAAAATCCAACTCTTATTTAGAATGAGCAAGGAGTTCCAGATGTAAATTAAGTACCAGGCTACACGGTGAAAAGTACAGTTTGATCCAAAATTTCTTTATATATTTTCAGTCTGCTATGGATATCAGGTACAGAGATTAAAGTCAAAAACTTTCAGAACATAAAAACTGATCACTACTCCACAAATTAATTCCAAGATATAAAAAATTCCTCCTCAGTTTCAAGGATTTCAGAAAAAAGAATATTTTTCCAAGAAAATTACTTCTGTATGTATGAAACAGTCTGGCAACAGCACCACAGCACTCCCTTCCATGCAGATTTGCATGTGTAGCTTGAAACAAGGAATAAACAAAGTTCTGGAAAAACATACCATAAAATCACTCAGGCTTGAAGCAAGAATGGTGAAAAACAGAGGGAATTAATTATGTTTTTCCATGTGTAGATGAGCACTTTCTTTCACCCACAAGTCAAGCTTCAAGATTTCTCACTTGGAATGTTAAACAAACTTAAGAAAAAAATGAAAATAAAATCTTCATGTTTTTTAGGATGTTGTGGTAATTTCCTCAATGGAAAGTGTCTGTAATTTAATCTGATAATACAGACCGCATCAGTAAGACCACATCCTCAGCAGCTTCCAAAGCATTTTTCTGACTACAACACTTGCTCTTCATCATTTGGAACAAAGTCAAAAGATAGTACAGAAGAAATTGCATTTTTCTCCAAACTGTTTATCTGTGAATAGCTCAGAGAGCTTCCCCTTCTTATTCTCTTGCCTCTCCTTGTGCAGCTACCTATTTTTTTTCAGAGATTGACCCCCGACTATAAGGGCAGCTGTCTGAGCGTGTGGAACTGCTCCAGTAAAGTAGTCCTGGGAGAATAGTTCAACATGAAATTCAGATGGTAGAGGAAGTTATAAACCAGGAAACAGATGGGTGCTATTCTCAGGCCCCAACCTTTTTTAGAAAACTGTTTTAAAATTTTTCAAATACTGGTGGTGACAGTGAATAAAAAAAAAAACAAACCTAAACTTAAAAAAAAACCAACCTACCACCCTAAAAAACAGGTGAAAGTGTGAAACTATTTAGTTTTTATCTTAATGTCTTTGAATATCTGATGATAAAAGGAAAAAGAAAAAAATCCACCACACATCTGACTTAGCAGTTTGCCTCAATTATATTTAAAGAAACTGATTAACAAGAATACAGCCTTCAAATAAATTTAAGGTTGGTATTTGTGTTTGTTCTAAGTATGGTTTACTATTCTCCTACTTCATTTATAAATGTTTATTCTTGCCTCCTTTTAAGTTTCCATCATGAGCTCTCTTCTGGATTGTCCAAAAATTAATGAAAGCAAAGAGGCTTATTTAAGAGCAGTTCCTTTGGGGAATGTCAGTCACAGTTATGTTTTAAAAAAAAAACCTTCAAGGCAAATGGTTACCACAAATTTTAGCATAACCCGGAGTAGACATGAACATCTAAAATACTAAAAACTCCTGTCCCCAAATTCTCACAATACAAATTAGACAAGGAAAAATAAGGAAAGGTAGGCAATTAAATTCTTTCTCTACTATTCTATAAGGATGGGACTAATTTAGTTTTCTGAGGAGTTAAAGAAGTTCTTGTTCCAAATTAGACAACAGAAGGCTACTTGTTAAGTGATAACAATAATTAGAAGTACATTTTGTTTGTTTTCTGTGTTGAATACACAGAAAAGTATATTTAAATACTATACAGAATAGATAATATCAAAGTTTTCATAGCAGAGGTTTAGCCCACAATGCTGTCAGATTAATATAAGAATGAAGCATTGGTTCAGCACATGATTTTAATCAAATAACAGAACAACACCAATTTAACATTTTATGCCTATTCAGGCTAAAAACTTAGCAGTTTTATGTAGTTTGAGCGGTTATTTCAGAGACTTCAGTCCCCAGTAAAGAGAGAGGCAGTCAAAGTTAATAATAATCTCTCACTGTATAGACTAACTAGGCTGAAATTTTTGTCTTACCTGAAAAACACATCAGATCATACATTCTTTACATTTCAATATTTCGTTTGTGAAAGTACTGTTTAACCATAAACATTGTTCTATCACTGATGGAAGAGAGAAAGATGAATGAGAGAAAGGAGTTACATTCATTTGAGATACCAAAAAATCCAGAGAGGAGAACATTCAAAATTCACATAATGAAAGGATCACCTAGCAGTGATTCTGTTTTATGGAAGAATGAATACCACATATTCAGAATTTTCCTGCAAAGTAGAATTACTTTTTTTGACCCACTTTAATCAGTAGTTCAGGTTTCGCAAAAAGCTTCCCAGAATTAAGGGTCCTGGAAGCTCCAGATGTCTCTGTTGCTGAAGAACCAGGGACTGAACGAGTCAAAGGATGCAGAATATGGCTCCCCACCAGCCTGCCAGTGAGGCTGCCAAGGAGCTGGGGAGAGGACCTGGCAGAAATTCAGGTTTCTTCCATCAGAATCCAGATATCAAAACTTGTCTGGCTTTTAGCAGTACATGAAAAGTTCTGTCAAAAAAAATTCTGGCAAAAATTTAAAATAATCTCTCATTACCTCGGTGAACATGTAAATTCCCAAAAAGAGTTGAGAAGGTCTAATGAAGCCTTAAATACATCAAGACCTTACTGAGGATGGGAAAAGATCTCAATGAGCTTAGAAGAACATGCACAATACACTGCAGTAGAAAAATCTGTTGGTAGAATTTGAAAATAAATAAAACCTTGAAAACTCTGCACAAAAGAAAGGTGCTTTCTCTCTCAAAAACTTCCTAATGTCACTTTTACTTGGAACTGCCTTTCAGTGGTTGCACTGAACAAAACCCAAACACTCTTCCTCCTGCCTTCCTTCTCCTCACATTTCCCAAATGCCATATCTGATGCTGAATGCCATTCCTTGTCATTGTAGGAGTGGAGTAACAGTTGCTCTAGACAAAACCTGCTTGTATCATAAAAATCTCTTACAAGAAATAAGCACTGCAGAGGAAAAAAAATAATAATATAAGAAAGAAAACAAGTGCTACCAAATTCTTGTGCAGTCAAAATGGACATACTCACATACTTTATCCTTAAATACTATGCATCAAATAAAATCTTGTGTTTATCCCATTTAAAAAGTATACAAGGAATTTTTGTTCCTATTTTAACCAGAGACACTTAGAAAAATAGTATCTATTGAAATTAAGTGTTAGACCATAAAAGAAATCGGAAAATACACGGAAGCTTCCGAGGCTCACTGATGAGATCAGGAATGAGTAATATTTTGTCACAGATCACTTCTTTGATCACTTCAAATGAAACCAGAGGAACTAATAGCAGCTGTGGTTTCTCCTTTCCTTGCCCTTTTTTTCTTTATTTTTTTCCATTTTATTTCCTCCAATGTTATACTACCTTTATTTCTGAAGCAAGGAAATTTATGACAGCAAGCTAAATTCATGTATCATAAATGTCCTTGCAACAGATTTTCTGACATATAAAAACATTTTTTTCCTGTTATGTACAAGGCCTGAAAGGACAGGTCAAATAAACCCCACCTAATAGTATTCAACAGCAAAACTGTTGAAACAAGAATAAATGTCATTATTCGCACTTAGATTACAGCTAGGGGCACAGCAAGTTAATTGCTTCATTACAATGGATGGATTAGATTATTAAGAGTAAAATGATTATCAAGTGCACAGTCATGGGGTCATACTGGATTCCTCATTTCTCCTGGCAATGCAGTTGTACTGATGGCAAAATAGTGTTTTTAAAACCTTAAGTATCCAGGAGGATACTTTCTGTTTTCAAATGAAGACAATGTCACTCTTTTTCATGCTTTAATCATTTTCTAATTAAAGTACTTCAACTTTTCCTAAAAAATATGAGAAAACATAGTTTGTATAAAATTCAGCAACCTCCCTGTTCAACAAGAAACAAGAATAACCTGGGAGAACCCACCTCACCACATACTACAATTAAAAACATGGCTGTAGGGCAAGCTACAGGTTTTGCTGCAATAGATACTGCTATATTGCATGGGTAGTAGGTACTACCATGCCATGCACACTGCAGGTAATGGAATTTAGGAGGGGACTGAGGGTAAACCTAAACAAATCTTTTGTCATGCATCAGGACTCAGATATCCTGACCTCTGTGATCAGCTATTTTTTATAGTATACCATAACTCTCACACAGATGCTTCCTTTTTGTGGGAACCAAGACACAGGAAACCTGGAGAGACTTAGTATACACTTGAATTTTGTGCTATTATGGAGTACTACCTCAAAGTTGAGTTGCATACCTGAATCCAGAGAACACAGAACATGTACCATGCTGGAGATACTGGGAATGTGTTCTGAGAAGCTCTTGGATTCTCAGTACTGAGAATAGTGTTCTATCTGAAACACAAGTTTTGCAACTTTATTGATATTCAACTACTAGACTTCCCAGTGAAAACTTTTGCAATAATAACACCCTTTCTCAAGGACAGAAAATAAAAGAAGCAGAAAGAGAGAGACAAAGATGAGCACACTAAGATACGAGTCTCGTGGATGATGTGCTTTTGCTCTATTTTTACCAAAATCCCAGAGAAAGGAACAAAACCTACTTGTGCTGCTTCAGGGGCAACATTTGTTCAAGGCAGTAAAAACGTATTTTGGGAGTGCAAAAGGATAATCTAAGTCAGATTTGTTCTTGTTTCTAATCACTTCCTTCTTTGTGAGAGTGCAGACAATTCCAAAACTTGCTTACAAATGTTAAGGTCAATTCCCTCTCCACCTCTGCCCAGGAAACGCCCACATAGCTGCTGGAGATGAAAAGTAGCAGTCCTGAAAAAAGCTTTGCATTTCTCTTCAGTACAAGCAGAAACAGGGTTGGGTGATTTCACTGTACATTCAGAATTTTGGTGTCATTCTTACAAGCACCTTGACTCAATCTATCCATCCTCCAAAGAATGTAGACCAATCTGCTCTAATTAAAACTGGATAAAACAGATTATTAAAATAACAAAACATAGGGAAACAAAACTAGGGTAGAAATGTAGATTGCAACTTCCTTTAAGTGTATCTGACAGATTGAGAAAGCACAAGTAGGTTGTAGCAAAGCAAGGAAGTGAGTAAGCAAATGAACAGAAACTGATAGGAACCAGGCTCGCTCATTTTGACTGGCACAGCTGTCTGTCAGCAGCAAATTAAAAACAGTACTTCAGCTGGAAATGGTGCAGCTGACAGCACAAAAAAAAGCTTCAACTATCAGATGCCAGCTCTTAGAAATAACATTAATCAGATATGCCCTTTTCAAATTTCTTTACTTTGATTCTTACTTGACCAAACTGGATGAATTCATCAGGACAGGAGTTAATTTTGTTAACACCCATTAATTTAGCAACAGAAATATAGGGATTTGCCACCAAAAAGAGCTAGAAGAAAGATACAGGGACAAAGATCATTCTAGGCAATACGACAGCTACATTTACATATGGTCTACTACAGATAAAATAGTGTGAAGGAGTTTTATATTGTAGCACAGTAAAAAACTTTGGATCAGAAAGATTTTCTTAATGAGACCCCAAAGGATATTGAGTAGCTGTTGTTTGTTTTTTCAAAAATAGTTGTATTTTTTAATTAAAATCATACATACACACATATAGAGGCTATTTCAGATTTTTAGTAATAGCCAAGTGCATTCATAACTTCTACTTTGCACTTTATTATTGAAATAGCTTTCTTTTAGCTTTAAATCAGAAATATCTTCAAATATTTTTTATTTCCAGAAACATTTGTATAAAAATTGATTCATGTAACTCAAATAGTGTGCATGCTCTTAAAGGTGAGTTAACTGTCTGTAAAGAGAGAGAGCAAGAACCGCTGAAAGCCCTACTGTCCCCCCTTTAACTACTGTAAACAAACAAAAACCTAAAGCTGTATCTACATAAAAGCTGATGTCATAAGTGAAGATATCAATTTGCAATTTCCTTCAACTCCTTCACTTTTTATTGCTGTAAGCAGAATACTTGCTACACATGTGATTATTCTTGAACTTTAACCCAAAGCTTTATCATATTTGTGAAACATACACTAATTTCAGTTTATTAAAATGTGAACCTTTATACTGTGTGTATTGCACAAACTGATGTTACACAAAAATATCCAGAGATAGCAGAGTAGTCAAAGATGTATGAGGTTAATGAAGTAATTAAGTTTTAAAAATAAAAGGAACCTACTCTCGAAGCAACAGTGAAAACCATTAAGTGCTGATACTACAAGGCTTGCTAACTTCTTCACTTTTTCATGTACAGTGAATAGCTGAATTAATTTCAATAGATTAATTTAAATGGATAGCTGTCATTTTACTCTCTTGCTAGGGCATTTCTGGGCAAGGTGTTATTTTCTTCATTTATTTCACATATTTTATTTATTTATTTATTTACTTACATCTAGTGGAACACTAGATATTACGGTGTTTATCCACTTCTTAGAAGGGAAAATATTATCAATTTTTAAAGAAATTACCAGAAAACACCTTACTGTGTAAGAAAAATAGAGACATCAGCAAAATACTATGAACCAATCTACAATCCATGCTTTCACTGCATGCACCTCCTGCTCAAGCAGTGGTAACAGTAAATGCTGATTTACTGCTAACAGGAAACTTGGAAGCCTGCACAGTGATTAAGACAAAAAAATAAGGGTCCTTTTTATCAAGTGAGAAGGGAAAAAATCTTCCAAGACCAAAGAATACAATTCCAATGTGACAGACTGTGTTTTTATTTGTTTCAACATTTCACCAGGATGGGCACTATGCCTCACTTCAGGTTGCTCTTCTCTCCACTCTTCTGGAGGCAGCAAAGACAGTTCAGGAAGTACAAATTCATGGCTTAAATTCTACAGGGCTGGAGCAAGGTTGTCTGCAGTCTCTCACTCCCACATGGCCCTTACAGGTTTTGACATAAATGATGAGGAATGATGGGCATAATTTCTTTTCTTTCACAATAAGATTAAATCAGAAGTGATCTAATGACATTACTAGACTTATGACAGAATAAAAGAATGTAAGTTAAACCATAATTTGGCTCTATTATTTCATTATGGTAGCAAAATTTTCAAGAAAGCAAAACAATACAGCATTAAGTGTTTTATTTGCCAGTGATAGGGTCTAACCCAAATATTTTCTTACAAGCTCCATCCATAAAAATGAGTTGGGGGAAGTGAACTACTTCAAATTAGTCTGTATTAAAATATAAAGAACTGACAGACTTGAATGGTCATCTCCCAGAACACTTTTGTACATAAAGTAGATATAAAATGACAAAAATTGGAAAATCCTATCTTGTATAATCTAAATGAAAGGAAAATAAAAACATTAAACTAGAATTTGCTTAATTTAAAACTTCTTTGGAGCACTGGAAGAAATATATAACTTCTTGCGTGGAAAAAAATTCTTGTTTAACATGAACATGTCTTTCACAGTATCTTTCTTTTTTCAGAATAATTCCATTATCATCTCAGGTAGATCTCTATAGAAGTTCTATCCTCATTTTCTAGAGAAAGAAACATCTAATATAAGTGCTCCTTCTTTACATATAACATTAGGAGGAAAGACCTTTTGGTATTTCATTTTATACTAACACAGGTGTTCTAGGCAGCAGTAAAAAACAGTAATAGAGTCACCGTAACCCAGTCAGGCACTGGAAATTTTTAACCAGCCACTGAAACAGTCTGAATATTAACCTGTGAAAAAGCAAAAGGTCACTATACCCTCCAGAAATGTGTGTCTGACACTGATAGGAAAAATGTTCAAAACGAAGTTGTAATAAAATTACTGGCTTCTGAATGAATATGACATTTTTTAAATGTATAATTTATTCAGATGTGGAGGTAGCAAATCTTTCCAGAAGAGTGGGCTTTGACTATGAAAGGAGGACCATCACAGTCATGTGGGGATACTACACATATTAACATGTCAAAATATTGCATTTGTAGTAATTTTTACCAGCATTCTAGAGGGGAGACATAAGAAAGGGGACAGCTGTTTTATTTTTCAATGTAATGCAGATTAAAGATGACAGTTATAGCAATCCAAGAGAAAAAAAATTCTAACCAATAGTAGAATGTAGGCCCTAATGAATACTGGGCTAATATTAGCAACCAAGTAGTACAAAATATGTGAATATTTAATATTCCTACATAATAGTCCTTGTCCTGACAGATTCATTTCTCTTCTGAAAGAATGAAATGTCCCTCTAAATATAGCATTGCTTAAAAATAAGATTGCTAGGTAGGCATTCAGAAAATTGCTACTAGCATGGCAATATTTTTAATTGCTACATTTCTCAGTCTTTTTTTTTAATTCAATTAAGTCAATGAGGCTACATATCAGATGCACAAGTAAGTCTGCAAGTCTGTAACTTAGCAGAATCAATTACTTTTATTGCAATTGTAAAAAAACTAAATGCTTTGATGCAAGGTCTGCCTTTTTCTTATGTGTTGGCATAGACAGTAGCATCGATAAGTTCAGACTTTGTATTTCTCTATGTAATCTTACAAATGTTCAGCAGTTAATTAATTCATGACCCTAGCATACTGAAAGTCAATCATAATTTTTTTCATCTACAAGATCGTTATTTAAAATTATGTTTTAGTAACAGATTAAATTAGAACAAAACTATTTATGTGTCCTCTTTTTTAAAATACTGATGTAGCCTATATTTCAAGTAAATTGCAAACAAACTTAGAGCCAAAGCCATCACACAATTTGAATAATCAGAAGATCTTCCCATATAAAATCTGAAATACTAGGGGTGAAGCAGCTTTCCCATTATTTTGCACAACAAAAAGACTATCCAGTCACCTGTGAAAATACAAGTGCCTGTGTGTACAGCAATTACAACTAGGGCCTTCGCTACACATCTTTCATTATGTATGTTCCAGATCACACTGGAAAATGCAACAACACAGCTTTACAGAGCCCACTCACTTAACCAGTGTCATCTGAGGTATTTAATTTCTCCTTTTTTTCTTCCTCCTATGAGCTGAACTAACTTATTTCTGAAAATCAGAGTTTTAAAAATATTAAAGAAGAAAACCTGCTGCCTGATACGGAGACACACAATCTAGTTCTATCTAAAGTAACACCAGTAATGGCTTTCCAACTCCAGTTATTCAGCAGAAAAATTTTATGAGCATTTTCTTTGTTTTCTTCACCAAAAAGGCTCTGAACATTAATTTTGGTGTCATTGATTCACAGACCTTAAACAGCAACTTCAAAATCAGAAATTAGTTTGTACATATTTGACTGCTGGTTTTCTCAATGATTGCAACACAACCAGTCTTTGCAGACTGTGGAAATAATGGTGAAATAATTCAATTTCTCTCAGAGAGTCCGAAAGTACTGTAGCTAATCTCTCTCAGCCCCTCAGCTGTGCTAGCTCAGCATTTGTAGGACTGTACAGTAAATCAGATGAGTTCCCTTCTATAGCTTAAAAAGATGCTTCGTCAAAGTGATGATGGGGGAAAATATTTTTTCATTAGCATAACCTCCCTGAAACAGTTTCCCTAGACAGTTCAACAGACACTTGCACCAGGGCCAAGATGGTGTCATGGAGGCAGGATGGAGCAGCTGGGCTGGCAATGGAGCTGCAGGTGCTGCACTGACAGCATGGAACTGCCTGGGGCTCTGGA
Organism: Corvus brachyrhynchos; assembly: GCF_000691975.1. Taxonomy (NCBI): domain Eukaryota; kingdom Metazoa; phylum Chordata; class Aves; order Passeriformes; family Corvidae; genus Corvus; species Corvus brachyrhynchos. The sequence continues at coordinate 1,252,930 of NW_008237244.1, forward strand.
GCTCAATTTAGCCTCTCAGATCTGTTTTCTGGAGAAGCCTCTCTTTTTCTTACTGTATTGATTCCACAGGGACCCAGGAAGAGTAGTGTTTCTAAGCTCAAGTTAAGCTTTGCAAATATATTTGCTAAATAAATATTTTGGTGGATTTACCTTGGCTGGCTGCCAGACACCCACCAAGCCATTCTTTCATTCCCCTTCCTCCACAGGGCAGGGCAGAGAATATGATGGAAAAGCTCATAGGTCAAGATAAGGACAGAGAGATCACTCACCAGTTACCATCACAGGCAAAACAGACTCCAATTTTGGAAGATTAATTCAAATTATTGCCACTTAATAACTGGGTAGGACAGTGAAAAAAAAATCTAGAAACACTTTTCCCCCCTGCCCCTTCCTTCTTTCCAGGCTCAGCTTCACTTATGAACCTTCTACCTCCACACTTGGAGCAGTGCAGGTGGAGGGGGCAGGGACATTGTGGTCAGTTGAGAGCTCTTCATCACTGCGACTCCTTTCTTCTCATACTTGTCCCCTGCTCCAATGTGGGGTCCTTCCCATGGGATACAGTCCTTACTGAACTGCTCCAACATGGTCCTTCCCACAGCCTACAATTCCTCAAGAACTGCTCCAGGTCCCTTCCACAGTGTGCAGTCCTTCAGGAACAACCTGCTCCAGCACGGGGTCCCTGTGGAATCAGAAGGCCTGCCAGAAAACCAACTTCAATGTGCGTTCCTCTCTCCAAGGGCTGCAGTAAGTGCCAGGAGCCTTCTCCAGTGTGGGCTCTCCATGAGGTCCCAAGTTCATTCAGGGTACATCCACCTGCCCTGGCATGAGGGCACAGCTGCCTCACCACAGTCTTCACCATGGGATGCAGGGCAATCTCTGCTCTGGTGCCTGGAAGCACTTCCTGCCCTCCTTCCTCACTGACCTTGGTGTCTTCAGGGCTGTTTCTCCCATATTTTTCTCACTGCTCTCTCTCACAGTTGCTGCACAGGATTTTTTATCTTCTCTTACACATTATCCACAGAGATGCCAGCAGTGTCACAATGGACAACTTTGGCAGTGGTAGATCCATTTTGAAGCTGGCTGAAACCAATTTTCTCTGACATGAGGGCAGGTCTTGGTGTCTTCTGCCACCCCTGCAGCTTCACCCCAACATCTGGACACATAAATGCGGCACAAATACTTACTTCACACCGAAAAAGAAGTGATATCATTTTTAGTTGCTAATCTAGTAAGTTACATGCTTCCATATAAGTTCCATTTATTATGGAAATATGAACTTAATTGTGAATTAAAAGGCAAAGAATAGTTGGGTTGGTGGGCATCAGTTCAATAACTCCTTTCCTTCCTTTGTTTCACACACTGAGAAAATTTTTGAAGAATAACTTTATTAAACTGAAACTAAGGGTAGAATACATTTCTGTCATGTAATTACAAAAACTATTATGCAGATGTTCAAACAGTCCCTAAAAAAGATACTAATGATGTCCAAACATATTGAGCAATAGAAAGACACAGTAGAGCTCTGGTATAAACCTCCTTCCACATCTTAATACCATTCATCAACTTTATAAATACTGAATAAAAGATACTTATGTCCAAATAGAAGATATTTAATGGCAATTTCCCTCTTTTAACACAAACCAACATCTTTCTTATGGGCAGCTTTGCTCAAAATCCAGCAGTCCCAATGGGAGGCAAGAGATGTTTTAAAATAGGTCATCATGCTTAGTCTTATTCATGTTAGGACCAGCACTCCCTTTGAAATACAAATTTTTTGTGGATTACTATAATAGAACACTCCTAAGCCCTTATCAAAGAAAATCCTTGTGGCTATGAAGAGTGACAAAACATGTTACCAATTCTAAACTGCTCTTTCTTATTTAACCTAAGAACAAAATTAGGAATATATCATTTAATTATTTCAATAATAACAAGAAAAAACATACATCAATGCTTTTACTTATTATAATGACCACGTGATCATTGCCTATGGAACTATGACTTAGTTTCCTAGTGAAACTCCAGATTCAGTGAATGGTTTTGACCACTAACATTTTATTAGCCAAAATTATAAATCTAAGCAAAGGCACTATTTTAACTCGTATTCCTTTTAATAAACAAACTTCTTACTTATAAGTAACTGGTCTTACTGAGTTAAGAAATAGTTATTTATATCTGAGACATTACATTAGGACACAGTGTTATCATGAACTAATTCTATAATTTTTATCACTCTTGTTTGTGCAGAACAAATACGACCTTTCATACTAAAAGTTAAAAAATGTAACTAAATGTTTATTTTGTCTTTCTCCAAATAAAGCTTTCTTCTATGCATGAGAATATGTTATAGAAAGCTCAGGAATATACAACTCAGACCAAATTTTAGACAAGAATACTCTGCAAATTCTGCAGAAGACATGTTCATGTAAACTCTACATAGCAGCTAAAAACATTTATCTTCCAATCACGTCTAAATAAATTCAAAATACGTAAATGTACATTAGTGATCAGCTATAGCCCATTAAATTCCATTCAGCTTTGGCCACCTGCATTTTCAGATATCAAGCAGACAGAAGAATTCAAGGCTTTCAAATAACAAGTGCTTTCTCTGTACTCTAACCTGAAAGCACCTTTTCTTGGCCTAGTGCCTTCAGAGCACCCTCTACTGCAATTTTACAGATGAACCATAAAGAGGGCAGAAAAAAAATACATATGGATTTTTTGATATATATTTTTAATAATTGGAAGATACCCTTTTTTTAAAGAAATAGGGATACTATGTAAAAATACAGTTTTCTTTCAGTCATACAGGGATTTTGCTTAACTTTAAAAACTGGTGGAATCTTTGGCAAAGTTTTACAAAATAATTAAAATTAGTGCTTCACTTGAAATATCTTCCAATGTGATCTGTATTAGCATGGAAGTAATACCAACACTTGAGAAATATTTACCATTCACTTAAAGTTAGCTCCTCCTTAGCTTACTATTTATATGTAAATCAGACTATCATCAAAGTATCAACAGGCAAATTCTTACTACCAATCCAAAAAGCCAACACATTAATAAAAACCAGAACAAGCTGCTTCATTCTATCCATAAAATAAAATTGAGTTCTTAATTTTAAACAGTTCATAGTGTTTACTGTGGTATTTCATCACTTCATTACTGTAACATTACAAGTAGTTTGAAAAAAAGCAAGATTTTCCTGAAGCATTTTAACTTTAGTAGAAAACACGTTTGACAAAAGCATAATCCTCAGCCTTATAACGTAACAGTGATGCTATTTTTCTAGCTGTTAGATAATACATGGTTTAGCTGTCACTCACTTTGCAGCAGTCGGTTACACAGAATGAAATGAATCATAATCACAATGACTAGCCAAATTAAGGAAAGTATGCTGAATCAAAACCCATGCTCCCAAACTGTCTTAGGGTCTGATTCAGCAAAAATATATTTGATTTCAATACCATACAGCATATTCCATAGATACCTGTTTATCCAGACTTTTAAAGCAAGAAAATGCTGAATTCAGAAGGCATAGCAAGACAACAGTATGTTTTTAACAGACTACCATCAAAAGTGACATATCAACTTGTAAATACACAGTACCTAAACAAATACCATTAAAACAACACATAGTAAAAGAGAGATGGTGTGTGAGTTAAGGAAAGAAACTCTCAAACTGAGTTTATAGAGCTTTCTTTGGGTCTTAAATGTTACATTGTTTTAAGCCTACAAGTAGTAGACAAACCCTTTTTGTAACTTCCCATCTAGCAATCTGACTAGCTTCATCTATGAGATTCTACCTTAAAATGTCTGTTAATCATTCTTATTGGTGAATGGCATAGGAAGGTTTTCTTTGCAATGTTCTTTTGATGATGGGCATGCTTAATCCCACATGCTGGAAAGATTTTGTATTCCAAGGTCTTCCTTTAGATCTCATTCTTCAAAGGCTTTCTGAATTCAGTATAAAAAACATACCAAATCCTAAGAATAACCACAGTCTAGAAGGGAAGCATACTCAGGTTCCCAGCAGTGAGTCTCAAATAGTAAAGTTATAGATAAATGAGCATACCCTAATTAATAATTGATAGAAATATAAGCAAAATATGCAGATTGACAAACAGCTTCTAGGGAACCATAAATGTCAGTGCCAGCAGGGAAAATGTCCATGGCATTCTTATAAGACTGAAGAGTAAAGAGTTACTCTCAAAGGCAAAATTCTGCAGGGCAGACTCAACTTACCTACTTCCAGAAGTCTGTGAGATAGACCTCTACATCTGACATATTCGCTCTATCTTCTTTTTAAGTCCACAGCCAGAAATAGGCTCTGCAATTCATCTGGCCTATTTGAAATGTCTAATTTAAGATGAGATGGATCACATCCTAAAGGCACCTCTTTATTTCCATTTGCTTCAAATTGAATATAAGCGATTTCAGACATGGATGTCTTCTTCTGTAGGTATTCAGATCTTGTCAGAAGAATCCCAAAGAATTTCTGGGGTCAAATAGCATAATTTAAGCTCTAAATGATGTAGCATGGGAAAAAGATACCAAAACTGAGGCAATGATTTTCATTAACCAAACTGCGGGTTTCTGAACTTAAAGAAGACTGATTTCGTGAGGACTCACACCTCAGGATGGATTTATTTTGATGCCAATGTTGGTTCTCCCTTAGAAGAACTCCTTGGTATGTAGAATGGTGTGAGTCAACTTTTCCAGTCAGGAGACAATCCCTTCCATTACCCATCTTCTTATTTTCATTGAACCCCTAGTAATTACATATTCTTGGGACCTCACATTTTTGTCAAATTTTTTGTAAATCAACCAACACCTTGCATCTAGTGAATAAATATGGCAGCGGATGCAACTGTTTCCCTTACAATAATAGAGCAGCCATGTATTTTCACGTTGGTGAAAGACCTCCTTTATCAGGAAGAGATTTGAACACAGCTCTCTCTTCTCAAATGAACAAGTTATGGGCAACACTGGAAAAGTTTATTCTGCATCCTAACAATGAAGGCATAAAATTGTGCAGTCAGGAATTCAAATGTATGGACGGGCAAGAGAAAGCCTAAACACCTCTGTGATTAGGATACTCCCTATCTAGAGGCAAGTCCTCATTCTTGCTCCAAGGGCTGTTGTGCATTTTATTTAAGTACTCAAATGCAAAATTCATAAGGAGGCATCTGACACAGACAGGATACAACTCAGTGGCACTAAAGACAAACACTGTGCATAGCTGAGGTAATCAAATTCAAAATACAATATGAGGAATGACTGATCCAACAAGACTTCTGCAGAAAAGCATGGTGAAGGGATAGTAGATCACAAGCTGACCATGAATCCGTAAGTGCTATATCACAACAAAAACCCCAAACACGTGACACTGTCTTTACAAGGAAAGGGTTCTGTGCAAGACACAGTTTTATCCCCATGCTCTCCCCATACACTTCTGTTTGGAATATGTGTCTGGGTTTGGACACTGTGTTTCAAAAAAAATCAGTCAAAAAATATAACCTGTTGAGTTTACAGAAAGGAATGATGAGAATACACAGGAGGAGCTATGATCACATTTGTGAAATACAGAAAAGGTTGCTGCATACAGAAAAATAACAGACTGTATTGCATTTCCATTGGGGACAGAGCAACTAGCAAATGGCAGGAAAGAGATTTGGGTTTAACAGTAAGGGGAAAATTACAGGGGTAAGGATAAGGACTTTGAGTAACTGAGACAAATTATCCAGGGAATTCAAGAAATCTCCATCCCTGACTGAGTCAGTAGTGGAGTCATTATTCTCATACCTTTCAGTAGTAACCTATCATTTGAAAAAATGTAAAATTTTCATACTGTATACGAGAGCTTTACCCTAAGATCTGCTTGGCCCACTCTTCACCTTCTGCTACACAGGCAACACAGCTCTTGCAGAGATGAGTGTCTTGAATTCAGTGCATCATCTGCTATGTGCCCTTGCCTTGGCCATGAACGCTACTTACTTCACTGGTTAGGTGGGGTCTCACAATTGCAAATCACTAGTTTAGACAAGTAAGTGTCAGGAACTGCTATCTTAAGAGTCGGTCATGCCTTGAGGCAAAGGATGAATTGCAAGACCTGTTGAAGTCCCAACCAGCAATGTTTTCTATTATTCTATGTGTTCTCTGGGTTTTGAACAGCTTTAAAAGCATTGCTTCTCACTCATCCTTTCTGTAATCAGAAAAATGTATAAACCAAGAGTTAGATAAACACTATATGGAAAAAGATTTCTTGCTAACACACTGGAGTACTCATTTCTGAAAAGTTATATGAAAGATGGTTGTAAAACATTTTCCAAAATAGGTTGACTGCTTCTAACTCACAATTTTATTCAAAGGTGAAAGCATTTTATGTTCTTCATATGCTTAAGATAGTACACATTCTAAAGAAAGTCTGCCCTCAAAAATACACAGAACCAAAATGCCACATTATATCGAATACCTAGCAATGCTATGACCTGTTAAATATTCTGTGTACAAATGCAATATTATATTTGCTATAAGAAACGCTTCACCTTAAAAATATTAATGTCAAATAAAGAATAGGTCATCAGGAAGTATTTAAGCAACCTCATATAAGATTTAAGAAGGAAGAACCAACCCCATAGAGACAGTAAACAAAGAAAATAGGTTTCATGTGTTATTTAAAGATTTTCTTAAGAATTTTCTAAATAGAAGCACTCAGACTTGTTCGAAACACAAGTTCAACTCTTGCTAATTCCTTCTAGAACAGACAGGATATCTCACCAAATTTTTAATAAAAGATTTTAAAGTCTAAATCAAAGATATTCTTTATGGCCTCAGGCCTCACATCAAAACTTAAAACCTCCAAAAGATATAGGTACATGAAGTTAATTATTATGACTATTACTTTTCCCCTATCAAAATGCATGAATTTGATTTCTTTATCAAAATGCAACTGAGACCACTCTGCAAGCATGTAATATGATGACAGCTGATACTTAAATTCAGGCCTATAAAAGAACTGCCTTCCACCTTCAATAACAGAAAACAGCAGAAATTGCTTTGAACACTTACTCTTCAAAAATTACATGTATTTGCTTCTCAAATGCACTGCTATTCCCCTGTACAATCTTATTGTTACATTAACTCTTATAGTCTCAATCCTTACTGACCCCTTTGCAGATTCAAGACCATAGCTTGGAGAAACTACACGAGGACAGTCACCACATGGTATCTTGCAGAAGCAGCTCTTCAGCACAGCACTGATTTTTCAATGTTACTGTATCACCAGAAGTATAATAACTCCTGAGATGAAGTTACTGGGGTTTACAAATGCACTACCAGATTTGGTGCAAACTGTTTTTATTGATAAACTATAACATACCCTCAACAGAAAGTTACTTCAAGGATGCAACAGTTCCTCCTGTTACACCATGAAGTCCTGCAAAAGAGATCTAAGCTCAGTAAGCATTGAAAACAATATTGGTCAATATGAACTTCAGGTTTATAACACTAATAACTTTGTCTGGACAATGACTGCTTTTGAATGCCCTTTTTAGACAATTAGTACTTCAAGACATTCTTCCTGCTGGCGAGTTTAAATTAAAAGAAAGACTTGCCCACTCTTAGAGAGATTAGGTTGTCTATGGTAAATTGTAGCTATTAACCTTGATATAGTAAGACGTGATTAAAACAGCCCATGTGATCTAAACTTAACTTAAAAAATCATCCCCACCTCAAAGCTCAATGTATAACATCTCTTGCAGTAAAACAGGTATAGATGAGATCAGAAGTCATCACTTTTTGTGTTTCTTGGGGTTTTATCTCCCCAAGTTTCTGTCAAAAAAGCATCATCGGTGAAGATGTTGGGGGAAAAGGAAAGATCACACTAAAATAATTCTTCTTGGAAAAGGCTGGCCTAATGGTCTTAGAAACTGCCCTAGCATTCTGACTGACTGTAAATATGACAACGTAACTTGAAGAAAGCCACTAAAGCAAAAGGGTGAAAGGTGGCATTAAGCTAAAGAAAATCCCATTCCACTGGACTAAAATTCCAAGTTCAAGCTATTATTTTACTTCTTCCTCCCTATTATGAAACCTTGAATGTGTTGCAAGTATTTTAAAACTTCACTGGCAGGGTAAAAACACATTTTACACCAGTTCTGCAGTAACCTATCACTTCTGTGTATTTTGACACTTACAATATATACACTAATTAGCCACTGGTTCAATGGAAAAATCAATTATTTGACATTCTCAGTTATTTAGATGTTACCCAGCTCAGAGATGCATGCAGACAAAACCCAGAATGGACCATTCAGTCCCCTAACCTCATCTCCAGAGACCACTGCATTTCAGTCACTGCTTTCTAGGATACAGTCCCAGCACCTTAAAATTATGATCTTCACTCATCCTTTAGATGTAAAACTAAATGTTTTCTTCTCTTTTCTTTTCCAACTAAGTGCAGAAAGGTATTTATTTGACAAGATTACAAAAAGCACATACTGTCATGTGTTGAATGTCTTTTTTGGGCGTTCTTTGTTAACTAAATCCTGTATCTGTTTTATGATTTCTCAGCCCCATATGATGTCAAGCCTTTCTACACCCAAGCCATCCTACCAGTACTTCTTGAATGTGGGAACACCAGCACTACTGCAGTCTTCTAAAACTTTACTCAACATAAACATTATCAAGCCAAATAATTATTGTAATTGCCACTCTGTATAATCTCCAAATATATTCTGCTTAGTCACTAAGAGGAAGTATTACTTTAATCATTTGTAGACAGTGCCTGAAAGTGTGTTAGGTTCTTTAGAGAACAATTGTAAACACTGAGTCTTCTGTAAGAGCAAATGGTACAAGCCATAACAAACTGACATGTATTATCTACAGTATAAAATGTCAAAGCATATGATAAGAGTGAAGAGCAAGGAATAATGACAATTTTGAGAGAGGCCCAAAAAGCAGTACAAATTATTAAAAGAAAGGGGAGATGATAAAGAATATTATGAGGGAGCAGAATGAGGCGGGAGGAAGGAAAGAGGACATGGCAGGGCAGGAAACTATATGTATATCTGTGCAACTTCCACTATCATTTATTTCATACTGCATAAACTTATTAGAGTCACTTTGACCACATTTTATTTTATAATGCACAGAAACAAGAGCAAAATAATGAGTGGTGTAGCAACAAACTGTTCTAATCAGCACTCCAAATTCAGAGAAAATGCAGTGCAAAGTTATGGAAGCATAACTTAACTAACATTGCCTGGAGTCCTAGTTTACTATTTAGTTAAAAGCAAATACTTTTGCCTTACTCTATAAACTTTAAGAATTCCTATACATATCTCCATTTTCCAAAAGCAAAATCAATAATCACCACATATCTCTCTTTCTTCTCTTCAGCTCTGAAATCCAAATCCGAAACACACAATGCTTTTAAGACAGTGCAAATCAGAGTCGATTATTTACAAAGTAGGATAATTATTTATAAAAAAGTACAACAGCTTTGTAAGTCTGATATTTACACTTCTGTGACTCATGGCCAGCAGTCACAACTGCTTCCTCTTCCCCAGGTGAGCATCCTGCCCCACATCTCTCTCACAGTGTCACACAGAGCCCACACAGTGCAGCTTCCTTACGGTTTGCTTGTCAGAGATTTTGTTTCAGTCAGTGTAGCTACCCCATTTTTACCATGCCTGCACAATCACTACCACAGTAACTGAGAACACACAAGCCTGCAGTCAGTTGTACCTTCCTACAGCTCACTCTGGACTTGACATTGGTGGATCACAGAGAGCCACCACCCTCTAGCTATCCCACTGTGTTTCCACCTTTCTTGTCCCCTTAGGTAAATCAGCTGACAAATCCACACACACTTTTAAAAGATATCTTTTATAAGGACCTCATGGTAAACCTGTAATGCTTTGCAAATCTATGAAAAGTTGGATGATTTCATAACAAAATTTCTCTTGGGAAAATTTGTCTTCGACTGGGCCAAACTGTCCATACCCATGAAAAGCTAAAATACATATCTTTTCAGAGCTATGATTCTGACTTTATGAGGAGAGCATTTTATCTTTAGAACTGCTCAGCAAAGAGTTTGAAACTCATGATATTTCAAGTACCAAAGTGTAGATGCACATCACACAGGCTGAAACAGAAGTCTATAAATAATGGCAGCATTCTAATGTCTCCTGTAATTTTTTTCCTGTATGCATCCTCTCAATACATTTAATACAGAAATAAAGTACAAATTAAAAGTAAAAAAGCACAAGACTGATCACACAAACCAGTCTGTATGGAGGCATTGTGCTGTCTAAAATCTGTTAAAAAGCTCACACACACAAAACCAGATTTTATAAGAGGAAGGATGTGCATAATGTAAAGGAAAAGTCATCATCAAAAATTCTATGCTCTATCCAAGTCAGTAAAACATCCACAAAGAAAAAGGTTGAAAATATGTAAATGTTCTTAAAACAGCAAAGACTTACACACAGAGTACAGACATAAATTCACTCTGTCACGCATTATGCATATTAAATATTATGCAAAATATATATTCAATAACCTTGTCAAAAAGACACCTTCCTAGGACATAACACTTAAAATGCACTCCAAGGGTCCCAAAAGTTCCAGAAGAGAGACAGTCAAAGCAGCAGAGTTTTCCACCCGTCCTTTCTAAAGCAGAAGCTCCACCACAGGAATACAGTGCACAACTGTAGCTCAGCATATTTCACAGACCAAACCAGGCCAAAGGAGACAGCAAATCTGAAAAGCTTCTGCTTTCCATGCCATCATGTTCCATCAGATCCTGGCAAGAATTCATGCTGACCCGATCACTATTAGTTGCTACAGATTACAACTCAATAACATTTGTATTTCCTTTCCCCAAAAAGAGTAAAACAAGCATAAGGAGAAGTTATGTATCTATTTTAAATCCACACATATTTACCCCAGGGAGTGAAAGGAAAAGAATAAATAGTCCACATTACAGATGTGAGTCACACCACTTAATGCTCTTTTGGAAAATGCTCAGATACCACAGTGGTGGGCACAGCATAAGAATTTGAAAAACACAAGATAGAAATAGAATGGAGAAAGGAAGTAGAGCCCAGGGACTAGCCATTCATACTGACACTCAATCACCATAAATTATAAAAAAAAAATAGAGGGAATACATGCTTGCTGCTTTCTTCAACATTTGAACAGTTCTTGTGTTAATATCTCTAAATGTCAGCTCTTGTTTTCAGCATCTTTTTTTTATCCTGCTATATTTCTCCATGGAATGAAATGACACAATTTTATTGCTGAGGCAAAAATACCTTCCACTTCAAAAGAAGCTTGCCTTCGAGGAGAATTACACTTGAACAAAGACTGCAGGATTTAGCTCTATATTTATCTCTATGGAATAACAGTGGTTCATTCATATAAACATGGGGGGGTTCTTTTTTATTCTTTCTCTTCTTTTGACAGAAAGAAAACATCTCTTGAGAGAATTAAACTCAGTAATATCTACATAAAGATGATGGTATGACTTTGGTGGAGGGCTGTGCTTGATAAATCCACAGATATTTTTAGAATAAACATGTACCTGATGGTTCAAGGAGACACTTCATTTTAAGAAAAATGAAACTGGTGAGTTATTCATCTGACACCAGCTCACTTCTCACTATCCTCTAAAATATTGTGGGCCATCTATTCAAATTCCATTGACAACAGCATTTTCCTAATAGAGTTGCTTTAGGCCATCTTTTATGTATAACCTACACCATACCCTCTCCCTTGCGGCTTAAACAGAACTCAAGTGGACCCTTTTAGTGAGACATAATGAGAAACTAAACCCCACCCGAAGTTTATCTTTAGATTTGATGAAGACCTTTTTTTTTGCCCATTGTCTGCTTCCAAGATTCTGAGTATTACAAATTTAAACAATTCTGTTTCACTTCTTAAGTTAGTTTTACCTTGCCATTACTTGAAAATAGTTTATTCTTCATTTGCAGGCTTAACCATTCAAGCTGATCCCAGTGCTGTACTGAAATTGTACTTTATATTTGATCATAAATATTACTGTCCACAGCAAAAGTTGACAGGAGCTTTCTTTAAAATTGTAATCCTATTATTATATATTTAAAATGCAAACTTAATTCCTTGAATTCCGGCAGCTTCCAACTGAACTTCCACTTCCTTCTTTGTTAATGATTTTTAAGAGTGCAGAAATTTTAGACAAACATTTGCATTTATTTTGCTATATCATAGAATTTAATAAAATAAATCAGTCTAAATTGTCTCAAAATAAAAGCATCCCAATAGCAAACAAATTGTAGAGCAAGAGACTAAGATGTGGTGACAAAAGAAGGTATGGCACTTTATTTCCAGTGCTCACATAACAGTGACATGCTTCAGAATGTTCACCCAACAAAAAACCTTTTTAAACAGACTTTGAAATGTTTTTAGGAGATCTCCTTAACGCTTAGGAGCTGTCACACAAATGATATTTGAAGTTGTTCATATGATGCTAATAGTAATGCAATGAATCTTGGAAACGGACTTCCAAAGTCAGCAACTAAAGCCCAGAAGACAGCTTCCAGGTGCTGAGTGTGAAAGGCCAGCTGCAGTTAACATGTCCAAGACACAACACGAATTTTGGTACAAAAAAAATGCTTCAGCTTCACCACACTCATCAAAGTCATGTCCACGACAGCAGCAGCTTTGCTTATTACTAAGGCATTCGAAGTCAGCGTGGTTACTCCATCACGGAGGGAGAATAGTTTTCTCGACTTTACTCAGTGTCTGCCAGCCCGACTGGGGAAGGGCGTGACCCACGCTGTGCACGGCAGCGGGACCCCCGCGCCTGCAAAGGAGACCGGCGTAGCCCCAGGGCTGGGGCTCAGCGCACGGGGAGAGCTCGCACC
>NW_008237244.1:1267809-1313081 GCF_000691975.1 Corvus brachyrhynchos
GCGCCGGCCCGGGGAGGAGGAGATGGAGGCAGCGGGAAAGGCGAGGGGGAAGCGGCCCGGGAGGGCGGCAGAGCACCCATATCCCCGTCCCGTCGAAGGCCCCACGGCACGGTCCTCAGTTCGGGCAGAGAACCGCAGAGCAACATCAGGGGAGCCGCGGGCTGCGCGCCGGGCCGGTCTCCGGCTCTCCCGGGCCGGTCTCCGGCTCTCCCGAGCCGGAACGGCATCGGTGCTCAGCCGTGCGAGTCCAGCCCAACAGAGCTGCTGCTCCACGACTGCCCACATAAGGTCCTGCTGGAGTGTCCTTCACTCCACGCGAGGTGTGAAATCTACCCCAGCCTCTGTCGGGACAGATTCCTCTAACCCACAAGAGCAAGAATGTGACACCTATGAGAGAAGCTGGGAGCAGAAAGTCCTCCTCCCACATGGACACCAGGTAGTGGTGGAATAAATCTCTAAAAACTCTTTTGCTATCTCTAAATCCCCCATCTGAGAGTCATTTTGTAGCAAGAAATAATTTCTGGAAAAAGTATCCTAGAGTACCCAAAATGCCATTCAGACCAAATAAATGGGAAATACCCTATCCAAGAATGCCAAAGAAAACAATTCAATCCAAATCTGTATGTTTTTACTTTGTAAGACACAGTAGAGTTCTGCTTGCTGTTCTCTCACATTATGAGACATAACATCAGTGTTGGATAACATCTAGGTGTATGCAGCAATAATAACGTGATTTTAAAAGGTTTAATTTGAACAGTTTGAAATCTCACCCCAGATCATAGAGTCTTGGAGCTGGTGCTATTTGTAATCTGCCATGGCATCAATTTATAACCAGGTGCAAAGGCCTGGGGAAAAAAGTAATCTTTCTGAACCTATTATGGTCCTCATTAGCTGTATTGCCACAGAGAATAAATTCTAGGATCCAGCTTCACTGACTAAAGAGTTTTGCCTGCAATATTGGTGAAAACACTGTTCCTTTGTGGAAACAAATTCTGGAGGAACAGATTGTCAGAAGGACATGAGAGGTTTGCTGTGATAAAGCAGGTCTTAACAATAATCTCTACCTATTATCAGTCACATATATTCATTGAATTTTAATTTTGTCTAAGACATGTCACTGGCATCCTTAGCTAAAGGAGACTGTTCCATTTCTTGATGTAAAATTGTGTAAAATAGACCCTTTGTTATTGTACGTACACCATTGTGTAAGACACTGAGCTGTATGATTTTTCATTCAGCCCTGAAAGCATTCTGCTCTTCCAGTTCACATCACCTTCACCTTTCGGACTGGATTCCAGCCAGCTGGCTCTCACCAAATTCCTTGTTTCTTCCAGGCACTAGATAAATCTGGCATCGAAGTCAAAAAGAAGAGGAAATGTAGACCCATGTGTCATCAGATTACCAAAGATGGTGCACTCTTTATCAATCTATGAATGTTGAGTGGAAGAATTAACTGTACAGAAGCCTTTGGAAAATACTTTTTATCCCAGGGAAGTGAAGAACAAGAGAAATCACTCAATTACTTCTAAGAATGATTACAAAGAACCAGACCAATTGAAAGTAGTCATTTCAGCCTGTCAGGTTATTGTTGGTTCAATAATATTTCATGGTGTGCCTCAACCATAAACACAAGCAGTATTCAGACTGTAGTTTTAGTTGCAAGAAATCACTACAGTTCTTTGTGCATTGCCTCATTCGTCTGAGATTCTTTCTAATGGACATTTACCTTTGAATTTTCTAGATTTACAGTGCCTGCTTCATTTCAATGTGCCTGTGAATTTTCATCCACAAATTACAAATACTTGCTCTCAGCATTACTGTAGAATTTCAAGAGCTTTCTTTTCTTCTTGGTATTTGCCCTGTTTCCACTAAATCCTCTACCATTACATGGGTAAATGCAAACAAACAAATGCAGGGACATTAACTGTAATCCCTATATGTTATCTAGCTATTTGCTTTGAAAAGAGAGAGCAGATTCAGAGCAGAAGACATCCTATCTTGATGCCAATGAAAAAATGGTTCAACTTGACCATTCTATGCTTCTACCTTCCTTTCTCACAATCAGTTCCACCTATCATTCCTCACATTCTTCTGAAATTAAACATTATTTGTTCATGTTCCTGTCAGCCTGCACAGAATTGTCTCATGTTGTTACTGTTACTTACATTACCCAGGTGACATATTGATGAAAACATACTCAACAGCACAGACTTCTCTACCCACTCCAGAGTAATGATGTCAACAGTAATCTATAATCAACCAACGAATTATCATACTATCATGTAGTATGATCATTTACAAAAATTACTTTTAAGGAGCATTCATTTGTAATTCTGACCTTCACATTCATGCGTCTCCAGGTACCTGCCCTTCCTGTTCATCTCAGTCCTCATTCTGAACTCACTACCACCCTCCAAAAAACCAGATTCCCGTTCCTAGTTTACAATCTTCTGCTGAAATTGTTCTTCACTGCAAAATCTGTAAATGAAAATTGATTCTAATTGCATATCAAAGGTATGTGATACTTTCTTTTGGTGGCTTCTCTAAGTCATCTAAATGTACTGACACCAGCAGAGTTATTAATATAATTTTTCTGATACCCTTTTTTTATCTGTTCCTTTTCAGTTCTGCTAGACATGAGGGGTTCCCAAGGAAACAGTGATATTGTAACCTAGTTTTATATATCACCACAAAATGTCTTTCACTAAGGGTCTCATTATACTTACTCCCATTTCCTTCCTCATAGCAACTACAAAAGTAAATGAGTTGGTAGATTCATTGTTTAAGCATGTCAAGTATAAGTCTTCTCTGAAAAGGAAATGCTAACATCTGCTTTATAATGTTTTGTATAAGGGGGAAAATCCAGTGTAACTAATTATTTGTTATTTTTGTCCCAATTTGAAACTTAGAAAACATCTTTATGTAGCTGACATGAAGGGAATTTTATTCTGTTATGCATCAGTGAATGGAGGAAATTAAAAATATATTCTTGGTTGAAAATGTCCAGTACTCAGACTCTCAGTGGATCAAATCAGATGTATAACCAGCAAGAAATGTATCCTGCAGAACACTTCATGTAAGCAGTCTGCGAGGGACTCCTCAAATTCCCACAGAGGAAGTGAAAACTACACTGCAACAAATTATGTTTTCCAGGTCCTATGCTAAGTGCTATCAAACCATCATGGGCTGGTTTTCTGGTGCAGTCTTGGATCTTTCCCAGCTTTCTCCTGTCTAAATTGAGGAAGCTAATTATATTATATAATGTCACCAAATTGCCATTTGATTTCTTTCAAGAAAGATTTCAAGAGGATTTTGCTACTCTCTACGCAATTTTTTTTATGCTCCAAGCAAATTTCTGTTAGTTGGATACTTCCCCACAAGTGATTTGAACAATGCTAGATATTTATGGGTAGAAGTCAGATTTGTTACTCTCATTCCCTATAAAAGAGGGTCATCCATAGTATGCACACTACTGACCATAACCAACTATATTCAGTGAAATAGTCCACCCCAATGTCATTGGTATTAAGGATCTGTCTGCAGTAGATGGAAAGGTATTGGTCTTTTAGCTAGAGACCCCACTTTTCCCTCCACTCCATGCATATGATCAGTATCTTCACAGAGTCAGAAGGGTAAAGTCCTTAAATTATGCTGAAGAGTGTAACTTAATTTTTACGCACTTTCAAACCCTTTCCCTGCTCAAGGACTACCATTAACAAAAACATTTTAGATTAGAGGACTGTGGGCTCTCCATGGGCATCATGGGAGCTGCTTGGGTTATGGAGGATGTCCAGCCTTATTCCTAGATCAGCTGTGGTGGGAAGAGATCGATTTGCCTTCTCTCAGTGGATCAAGGAGCTGGTATCCAGGTTGTATTTTGTATTGAAATGCAATATGGTAGAGGCCCTGGCACATAGGTTTTCTGTAAGCACAGCTGGCTGAAAACTGAAGAGAGGCTCAGATCAGTTAGATTGTTTTCTGGTTTAAGGTTGGGAGAGTTGGGGTTGCTCAGCCTGGAGAAGAGAAGGCTATGGGAACCTTACCATGGCCTTTAAGTACCTAAGGAGTGTCTAAAAGTTAGATGGGGAAATATGTTTATTGCCTGTTGCAATAGATGGGGGAGGGTAATGGTTTTAAACTAAACTGAAGTGGATATATAGAAAGAAGAAATTTTTTTTGTCATAGGGGTAGAAAAACTGGAACATGTTGCTCAGAGACTTGATGGACTAGATGACCTTTAAAGGTTCTTTCCAACCTGAAGTATTCTATAAATGGGATACTTGACAAACATGATTTCTGGAGCTTGGATGTTTCGTCCAGAGCAGTTATACACAGAGTACATAAGTTTGTAAATAAGATCAATGCTAAAAACTTTATTATGTCTCATTCCTGCAATTTTGTCTCCATGCTCAGTTTGAAATATTCTGTCATATTTGTAACATAAAACATGCTGCATTAAAGGCGCAGGCTGAAGTTTTTACAGGATCAGTATTTTCTGTCTGAATTTGACAGTTCAATTTTGATTGTTGTTCGGCTAGTTGGTTGAAACTCAAAGGAGGAAGTTTTGAAAGAAGCTAAAAATTCTTGTGTAATGACAGTTCTTTGGTTATACATTTCTATTTGATTCTCAACCTGTACCAGCAATGTTTCTAAGTAACTGGGCAGCAAGTTAATTCTTGTAATCTAACAGTCCTGATAGTAATAAATCACAGATTTTGTTTTCAACAATGTAGCAATTGTCCAGCTAAAAGAACTGTAGAATCAAGAATCCTACCAAAACCATATGAGTCTATTTATTTTGGTCATTTACAGACCATTCATTGGTATTTAATACCTTTATTGGTATTAAAAATTGTCCCCAGCTTGAGCACTTAGGTTTCTTTTTAATTGTTCTGAGTTGTCAGATACTCCACTGGTTTCAAAATAATGATTATATAGACATTATTCAACACACAGAGCACAGGCTCACATTAGCACAATAGGTGCTTAGGACATTATTGTATGTTCCTGTAAGTTATGGATGCAGCATTGTCTTCTGACTTTGCTGCCTTCTAATCCCTCTTCCCTGACCCCTCCTGCATTTCTGAAACTCAAGCTGCTTCAGAAGAAACACCAGCATTCTTCAGTCCATGTGATTTTTTTTTTTTTTAATTCAGTCATAAGATTGTCCTCCAGAGTTGGTACAGAATATCCTGTTCCAGATCTCAGGAATATATTCATTCCTATTGTAGTGACATCTTGAAAGTCCCAAATCTCCTGATTTTATACAAGATAGAAATGACCATTTGCCCTTTTTCCCTTTTTTCCCCCTTCTTTTTTTCATAGACTGTACTAAGTGATTCTGTCTCTCAAATTATTATTCATTATTAAAAGTATTAATAAAATCCCGAATTATTATTATTATTATTATTATTATTATTATTACAGTCACGCTTAGAAAGCCTAGTCATGTATGAAGAGTCTAGTGCCCTAGAAATTAATAGAAAAAATAGCACAGGCAACAGCCTGTTGCCACAGAAAACTCAGAGAGCCATAAACAAAACACGATACATGGGTAACTCAGACAAAAGCAATTGAAATGAGAAGACAGCAGTAAGGTAACAGCAGTAACACTAGAGAAGTGGAAGATGACTATTTTCTCATGGACATTATCACAAGATGATGTTAAATAGATCTTTGAAGAAAAATGGCACACATTGGGAGACAGAGCATCATTGCTGGAGTAGAGCTGTTTAGAGTTTTCCCAAAGTAGCATTTGAGTGGAAAGTTCTGAAGGTAACATCCATTCATGCAAAACCTGCCCATTACTGAGGTCCCTTTTTCACTGCACCCAGATTAAGTTGTGATCTCTCTGTTGGCAAGAAATAGAAAATACTGGTTTGACTGTTTGCTTTCCTCAAAATCCAAAGGCAGCAGGGCTTTAGCTGTTTGGATTTTCAGCTACAGCTAATTCTCACAGACCTGGACTATAGCAGCTTTGATAATGAAAACATGCCTGAAAGGGACGATAATTAAAGTTTAGCATCTGGTATTTTCTATCTAGAAATCTACCTTTCTAGGCTTCACATCTGCCAAACGATCAGCAAATTAATCAGGAAGTTCAATTAATTCAAATAATATGTAAGGACAGAAGTGGTAGCACTGTGAAACTTCTCCTAAAAGCATAATGGTGCAGGCAATTTAATTTTTTTTTTTAATTCAAGCAAGCATTCATTACAATTTTAGCTCCAGTACATGAAAAAGGAGCCAGTACCATGTGAAAGTTCATTTTATACTCCAGAGACAAAAGGCACTAGAATGAAAAAAGCTAAAGTCTAATTGGAAAACAATTTCTTTCTTGTATATTGAGATCATTAGCACTTGACACTTTCTAGCACTGTTTCCCTGAAAAGGCTCCCCATGAGATCCTAGTTGACATACCTCAGATAAAATCAAACTGTGCAGCATGAAAAGTTTATGAACAGTCTTAATCAACGTTAATCAACTTTGGCATTTTACTAGGCTAAGGGGAAAATTGCATTAGGCCAAATGAAAGTCAGCAAATGCGTAGTAACATGATGATGGCTGCTTTGTGTTCTGCTCTCCAGAGCAGGATTCTGCCATACTTAAAAGTACAAGTATGATTAAAACAAGATTCATTCACTAGCTACATTAGTATAATTACATTCACAATGATTTTCTAATAAGTAGAAAATCAAAACATTCTGAGAAGGGATTTGTATCCCTTTCCACAAAAGCTTAGCTATTTTTACTACCAATATTAGTCTCATAAAATACGTAACCTTTGAGTACAATTATTACATTTCTTAGGCTACAGCATCTTATAAATTGATGCGAAAAGTGTATGTTAGGATTGCTGTCAGACAAAGGTATTTAAAATATTAATGGATGGATGATAGTGAAGTATGAGCAGTAGCACTTGAACACAGTCTGTTTTTATAGTGGACAGGAAAAAAATAATTCTCTATGAAGAATGCTCTTGCAAAGGAAGGGATGGAAGGGAAGGAGTAATAAAATAAGAGCTCATTTTTGACATTTCATCTTGCATTTCAAAGAGGTATTTAAAAAAAAGAAGGTGTAGGGAATTTCCTTCTTTGAATGCAAAAGGAGTTACCTCACTGCCACTGTGCAAAGAATCTTTTAGACACACAATACTTTAGACTAACAGCTGCTACAGTCTGCCTTGTCTCTTACCAAAGGGACTACATCCACCATAAAATTAGTGGATGACCCTTTCAAAAGCACGGGTTTCTGAGTTGGCAAGGAAAAGAACAGAACCAGTAACTACCCCAATAACGAGAAAGTATGAAACACTGAGCTAAGACAGCTGCTTAGCCTAAAGGTCATTAACCACCATACTACAGTTCAGCTTAGCGCTGCAGAATTGATGTATTACAAAGCCAAAGAGGATACACTTGTGCAGAAAGACTCTCCAGCCTTGTCTGTACTTTACAATAGGAAATATTTTCACAGCAAATGTACATGCTCTCCCCCAGAGAAAACTGAGCAGGCATTGACACTTTCTAGCATTGACCACACAGTGGATAGAGTTTATTCTACACCTTAATTTGGGGGGGCGGCGGGTAATAAGCCTGGTGCATGTGCAAAAGCAAGAAACTATCCAGCTGCACTGAGGGGCAGATGTTGCTTCAGTAAAACAGTCCTGTCCTTACAATTCTTGTCTCATTACTGCTGTACTTCTCTCCATAACAGTGGGCAGATTAATAACTTTTTTTACTTCCCACTGTGTGTTAACAGTAAACATCCAAATACATTCCTCTATTTATATGGATTCTTTCCTACATTTCTGTCTTGAATACGAGCTGTTCTGATGAGTAGCCACCTTCTGTGTGTGTAGTCTCCTGTGCCAGCTATTTCAAAAGATACCAAGCAAAAAAACATCAATAACAGCTGATGGCATTTTGTTGGTGATACTGTGGATTTCATAGGTATTCATCTATCATTCACAGTCGTTTTCAAAAGTATTCATGGCTGTCAAGAGTTCAAAACCTATAAAAAGTAGTCTGTAACACATTCAAAACTCAGCCATAAAAATATAGGGAACTGAGTTATACACTAAAATAAAGCATTGCTTCTTACGTACAAATCACTGCACTCCAAGATGTGTGTTGGATAAATCAACATTTGACAAATCTGCATGCAGAGGGAAATGGTGACAAAGGATGAGGAAAAGGCTGAGGTACTTAATGCCTCCTTTGCTTCAGTCTTTGATAGCAAGACCAATTGTTTTCTGGATATCCAGTCCTCTGAGCTGGAAGACAGAGATGGGGAACAGAATGAAGCCCTCACAATCCAGAAGGAAATAGCCAGCAACCTGCTATGTGATTTAGACATCCAGAAGTCTATGGGGTTAGATGCGATCCACCTAAACGTACCGATGGAGCTGGCAGAAGAGCTTGCCATACTGCTTTTAGTCATTAGCAGTAGTCCTGGATAACTGGAGAGGTCCCAGTTGACTAGAAATTAGGAAATATAACATCTGTCTACAAAAAAGGCTGGAGTGAGGATTCAGGGAACTACAGGCCTGTCAGCCTGACCTGAGTGCTGGAGAAAGTCATGGAGCAGATCATCTCGAGTGCCACCAAGGGTGAAAATGACTGTGAATGACAACCAGGGGATCAGGCCCAGCAAGGTTGATTTTATGAAAGGCAGGTCCTGCTTGACCAACCTGATCTCCTTCTGTGATGGTGTGACCTGTTCAGTGGATGAGGCAAAGGCTGTGGATGTGGTCTGCCTGGACTTCAGTAAAGCCTTTTAGCCTAGCACCTAACCTGCAGTAGCAGGTGACTGCAAGCAACTACAACACTGCTGACTCAAGTCCTGAGAGCAAAGAGGACATGTTGGACACATGGCTGTTTGCTTCTCTCACAAGGAACTACTTCTCATTTCTAGTCAGAGAGTTGCCTCCTGTGACTTTGTCGACTTGATGTAACATCTTTGGCTTTCATGCATGCATCTGCTATTGCCCTACACTGTTATTGTCCTTGATTTCATATCCTGTGAGCATTTAACAACTCCGTTGTTTTATGTCCTGTTTCTTTCTATCAGTTCACAGGATGAGAAAGACATGCAAAGATGTCTCAGCTTTGCTTTATTCTCTTACAGAATATCTTAAAAAGAGGAAAAGGTAAACCTGTTCACTAGCTGACTAAACCCTTCTCCCTATTGGATGATGCCCACATGTCCTTCAAAATGACATTTTCTTGTGATCAGACCTTCAAAGCAGGATGAAGGTAACATGAAGAAAGTAGCACAAATTATTCTGTTTGTGTATACTTTTTTTCCCCCTATTTGGTTCTACATCACGTATATGCTGATTGCCTCTTTTACTTTTCCAATTTTGGTACAATGAATTATTCCACATTATTTTTGAAAAAGAAGAAAAATTAGCACAATATTTTTTCCCCCAAAACAGTGATGTTACATGAAGTAAAACATACATGACAACAGTGTAGGGTACAGCAGAGCTAGTAACTCAAGAAAGCAAGATCTAGGGTGATAGGAGGCAACATTTGCATGACTCAAGAAGGTATAGAAATTTCTACAGGGCATGGATTCATGAACCAGAATTATATATATAAAATAAGCAATGGACAAATTTTGATTTATAGAGATATTATTCCGTTGAGAGTTTTAAGTGAACCATAAGCTATCTGAACTTCACTCCTGTGCTTTATAACGTCACCAAAACCTCTCGTTATATTCTGTGTCTTTATTTTCCCTCATATTCTCACACACACAAATGTAGGAGTCTGCAGGACCTGAAGAATTACTTAAATACTGAAAGGATGTAATTTATCACATTTCTAATTGCATCCCATTTAGAAGTATTTTAGTTCAAGACATTATGTAAAGAAAAAAAGTTCAAAAAACCAATCATAAAATAGTCCACCGGACAACACATAGCAGTTGTAGTAGGTTCTATGAAATTAGCTGATGGCTGAGAATAGGATTTACCAAATCCTCTAAGCACCAGATATGAACAAATAGAGGAAAAGCTAAATTAACCTGCTTAATTCTAAGTACAGTAGAATACAAATTGCCAGAGTTATGCAAAGTACAAACACACGCGTGCATGCACACACACCCCACACAGAGGCAAATGCACATTCTTCCCCATTTCTGAACCTGGTACCTTGCTGAGTTGGGTTGCTAAGGAGACTCTGATCCAAAGTTGTGTCAGCAGGATTATGTAAGCTCCCGACAGGTCTACCAAGGCTGGGTAAATCAAAGCCAGAGGCCAGACAGAAATTTCTCTCTTGATTCTTCAATTCGATTCTTCAAGCTGTATGCAAGGCTGACCACCTTCCTCTTTAGAAATATTACTGGCTAAGCCTTCATTTTGTCTCTGTGACAATTTCCATCTCAGTTCCTTGGAGCAGTGGGTAGCCCCAAATGAATCTGTGCAACAAGCATCAGTCCAATCCCATCTCAGCAAGGAGCTCAAACCTTGAAGTAGCTGCTGCCCCATGTTATGTACAAGATCCTGGCATGTACATACAATGCTGCAAGCTGGAAAAATCAGCTCAAGTTATGAGGGAGACGGAAAATTACAGTATTGATATTCTCAGCATGAGTGGGTGCAGATGGTCGGGAACAGATTGTATCAAATTGAAGAACAATAATAAAATCATGAACTACTGAGGTTCCCCTGCTGGAGGAAAACAGAAGTTGCACTGATTGTGAGTGACATCACATAAAGAGCCCCGTGAGACTGATGAGGAACCAATTAGCAGCAAGGCAGCAGGTATGCAGTTCAAGTAGGTGAGGATGAAAACCCTCCAAATGCTACCATGATACAAAACCACTTTCTAAAACATCTTACAGAACCTTTTTAGCAGTAGCATGCCCTCATTGACATGGCTGGGCAAAATGGGAAAGTAGGAAGAACTAATTATGGACTGAACATGACTTGGATATCTGGAATCTGTTCACACAGCAGCTCCAATAAAGACATTATCCAACTTTGGTAACTAAATTATCTCCTGATGGCAAGAACATCTTCTTCTGCCCACAAAATCACATCAGACTGGTTGTAATAAAATATGGGCACAACATGGTTTTAACCTATAGTAATTTTTATTTGTTCATCTGAATGTTTAGGCATGTAAGTTTTAGGTGCCAACGGTGAGTGTGACATATATGCTGCCATTGTGGAAAATAAATTTTAATCAAATACTTGCAAAAGAAGTGAATAAGAAAATAGCCACTGAAATGCATGGTGTTTAAATGTCTTTAAAAAGCAATTTTTCCATTGAAAGGCATAATTTTCAGGTTTCACAGAAATTAATTTTGAGTATCTTCAGCAAAATACATTAGTAGAACTAAGACTTTTCTGGTATTTTTCAATAAAAATAGGAGGGCTGGGTCACTGCAATGCTGTAGAGTGGCAGTGTCAGACAGGGACCAGCAAAGCAGAACTTCCCAAATTCTCAGGAAAAAATCCCATTAAAATGGAAAAAGGGAATAAACCTTTATGAAGACAGTCACATTGGCAGGTAGCAAAAAGGGGGCTCCTGATTTCAATAATAGCTAGAATTAACTAATAAAAAACAAAGGAGGAAATACCATTACCATAAAAGAAACCCCGCCCCAAATTAAAGAGGAGACTTCCACTTCATACTCAAACTGTCATATCAATCGAAAAATAATCTATTTGGCTAATTTAAGTAAGACAATAACTGTGAGAAATTAATCTTGCATTAAGATGAAAATACCTTAAAAGTGAAGAACTGGAAGGCACGACACAATGTAGGGTAAAACAGATCAGGTCTGCTCAAAGCCAGCAAAAAGGATCACAAAATGATGCTCTAAGTCTTGAACTGAGCACAAGAGGATGAATTCACTTTAGAATAATGTAGAAGAAAAACTTACAAAACTACCTGAAAATTTTAGTGGCTGTTAAGACTGACACAGCATCACAGTCCTCTCCAGAAAATTATCCTACATACTTACATTGAATTGGATTTGCAATATCCCTGCATCTTCAGCTACTTTAAGAACAACAGATTACTTCTGGCAGCTGATCTTGTGCTGACCATATTCTCAGGCTGCGCACTGTCACTGAACAACCAGTGCACAGCAGGACACATGGCACATACCAAACATACCTAGACTGTGTTGACTTTCAGAAAGCTTTCAAGAGGATCTCTGAAATTTTTTGGTGAATCTGTACAATACCCAGAAAATTGTTATGGTTTTCATTAGGATACCACAAGGACCAAGATCTCTAACCAGCTGTCTTGAAGTTAATACTGAATTTACTGTATTTTGGAGGTAACGCATCTTCACGAAATTCTGTGATCAGATCACGCACATGTAGGTCTGGACATTGCTGATGGTATCTGCTTCCTGGAGACATTGATAAAAAACTTGCTGCTTAAGAACTGTCAGAACCGAATGAAATGTCCTGAAGTCAGAAAGTTAATAAAGAAAGGTGGTAAAAACCAGTGTGACCTCAGATAATTGTATTGGTCCATAAGAGGGAAGTCTTAAGTATTATTGCCTCACAAAAACAGCAACTTTTGCATGATTTCAACTGTGAGCAAATGACTCAAGTGGAAAGCTTTGCTTGGCCATGGCTGGCCTCCAGCAGGGAAATCTAACGCCCTCCATGACAAGCTAAGAGTCTTTTGTTGCTATGCATTAAACATATCTGCAGGTCAGGAAGGAACGGATGGTAAACAGGCTACTCAGAAATAGTTGCACAGAATAAAGCAGGCCCTGATCCTGGACTGGACATTGTGGCCCAAGACACCTGACCTTTGGCATCCCCAAAGACAAGAAAACCAGAGAGACATTTTCAGCAGAGTATTCACTAAAGCAGCAGTTTTGCAAGAAAATTTTGGAAATTGTGACGGCATTGGCTTCTGATAGTACTTCTTCAAGGCAGCTGAATTCTTATGCTTCTGGTGATATGAAAAGTAGGTTGAACTAAGACAGATAAATTGAGAACCTGAGAGATTTGCAGCTTCTTCCTCCATTTATCTCTCACTGAAATATTTAACTCCTTAGTTTAACAATCCGCTGCATACTATTTTAGCTTTTCCTATCTTCTGAATAAAATCTTTGGTTACTAAACATTTTAACAAAACTCATTTTAATAGATTTTTTGAGAATTTAGTTCTGATCTGTTCTGCCACATTTTTCTGTGTCTGCTACTGTGACTACATCCTTTAGTGTGACTATCCATTTAAATTTTGTCTTGGTCCAAAATTCACTATGACATTTCTTCAACATACAGAGTTCAGTCAAAATCTCTGTCTAGGGCTGTTCACACAAAAGACTCTCCACAGAATAAGGCACAAAACACATAAAGGTATTTGTCTTTTGAAGCAAATTACTACATATTGTCCATAATTTAAACAATTGTCACTGAGCCAGATTTCTGGTTTTATTCCTTTATTCCCAGGGGAAAAAAACCCTCTTCTGACTAAACCTTAGTTTCAAATCACATTTAGACACCCAATTACTGTATTAAGTTTATTCCACAGTTTGACATCAGTATCATAATCCAGTTACTTACCTCATGCTGCTTTAACTTGTGATAGTGAACATTTTCTGTTTGAGATATTGTACCGCAGCTACTGGACAGCCATAACTGATAGGATTATGTAAAAACAGCAGCTTATCATGAATGTCCTAACGTTTTCAGATGTTAAATACTCACTTGAGAATGACGCAACTGCAAATATTGCCAGTGGTTTTGTTTGCCAAGGTTATATTTTGCCTTAAGTGATGCAAAAGAACACAGGCTCTATTCCTGAAATAGCTGGTCTATAAATATGATACCTTTAGATACCCAGCTGAGCCAATGATTCTTTTGCGTTCAGATTTAAATGCTCGATTATCCCATTTGTGAGAAAAAAAATAGGCATTTTAGATATTTCACCTTACATTCTTAAAGCATAAGAGGGATTGAATTTTCCCTTTCGTCTTCACTCCAACTGAGCAAGAAAACTGCTGACGTACTCCTTTCTTTTTGATCTGTGCCTTACAGCTCCCCCATCTCCTGCCACACCCAACTGCACCCCTTTGGCCAGTGTGCAATTATATTCTGGTAATAATCTTTCCTCTTTGGCTCTCCTGGCATCTCATCCGCCCAACATTTTTGAGTCCAGGTTTCCTTTCCCTGAACACATCCCAAATACTATGCATACCATAGTGCAGGTTCGTAGGCATCTGCAAATGATTAAAGCAACCACAGGTCTTTAAAAGCTTAACAATCCTCATTTTTGTAGGGATTCAGGGTAATGTTGCCCCAGATATTATATGGTAGAAATAACCTTAAGAAAGAAGTATTTGTATTTTCTGAATAGCAAAACCTAAGTCATACAGCCAAGTCAATGATGACCACTGAGAAGGCAAGAATTTCTGAAGTGCTATTTTGGGAAGCAGGGATGTGAAGAGAACAAAAACAGAAGAGAAAGAAAACCGTAATGCTGGAAAATCTGGAATCCTCAGATCAAAACAGCTTTACAAATAGGAAGAAGTGATTTCATCCTCAGGTACTGTTCAATCTCTACCCTAGATCTCAAAGTGCAGAAAAACAGCAAACAGCTGTTCTCACAGGACAGAGTGAAAGGGAAATGAGTAATGACCAAATGCTGCTGCTTAGCTACGCAGGGATGTTTGCCCCAGATAGCAAAAGCAGGAGCACCCACACTGAGACTCTGCAGTTGTTGATAAGGATTGGCTCTGTCATGAACTAGTGGACTTGTTTCAGGCAGTTGTTTGATGCAATGGCCTCTCTTAGCAGGTGCAACAGATCCCTTGCTACATCCCACAGTCCGCTTGCAGCTTATGCCACGACAGTTTTCATACACTGTTTTGTAAATGAATGACATTTTTCAGGTTGCTCAAAAAAATTGTCATATTCTACAATAAGGCTCTTAGAAAAAAAGCCATATCTTCAAATAATTCCACTCTGACGGAATACAAGTTAGAGGCTTGGATGTCAGTATTGTAATAAATACATGAACCCAATATGTCTACCGAATCTATATTAAATCTGTGGGTTTCTATCATATTGTGGTTTTTAATCACATTTTTACAATGACAGTCAAAATACCATCTCCATCCATTTATCTTTTTAATAATCAGAAATGCTCTTTTGTCTGCTGAAAGATCTTTGGTTTTGCCCACACAAGCCATAAAAGTAGAAAACATGATGCAACATGCTATAAGCTCCTGATCATTTCCACCTACCCACCAAGCACACATTGTTTGCACCTACTGAAACTGCTCCAGCCCTGGACAAAATTAAATCATTACGGATACTAACATTCATTAATATAAGAAAAACTTTAAAACTTAAGATATTCCGCTATGTATTCTAAAAACCTCAGAGATCACAGATCAAACTTTGAAGGCACTGGAAAACAGCAGCTCTGCCTTAAGTTACTCTAACAGTAATTACTCATTACCTTTGAAAATAAGTCCCTAAATTTGCCTTGAACTATGTATAGACTACATCATCTTCAACTGAGAGGAAGTGTGTATTTTTTTCATTTAATATAGCAAGCAATGACACTTTCAGCAGTTTTTAGTTGGTGGTATTTGAACTGTGATCTTTGAGTTTGTCCTAGAATTCTTCACATACCTTCTAAAGCCCTTCTAAAGAAGTCCTAGGTGAGCACGTCACAGTCTTTTCTTTCTAATTAAAGTCCCTTTTCTTTAAACATCTTTCCATCTTTCTCTAGTTTAACACTGAGCGTGTTTCCCACAAACCATTATCCACAGAAATTTCTTTGTCCACAGTTACAAAACCTCATTCATCTCTCTTCAAACATTTTTAGACTTTTAGGTGCAGAATAGCAGAAGGTGCAGAAGGTATTCACTTGTCACTGGTTTTGCTCATCTTAAATCTAACTGCCTCTGTGTGCAATTCTGTCCAAACCTAGACAGATACTCGTAAGTTAATTAGTCATACTTCACATCATAACATTAAGTATAAAAATAAAGTTTTGACTAAAATATAAATGTCTGAAGCATGGGATAAACATCTCCTGAAATAAGTATTTACCTTGACCAAGTACAGATCAGGTATGCAAAGCTGTTCAGTGGGCCTGCACTGTAGACATCTAAGGTCAAGCAAGATGAATTCTACTACCTCCACCCATTCTGCAGAGATCTTTCCATATAACCGAGCGTGCTACCTGACTAAGGGATAAGCAATTAAACTCAAAGCCACAACAAGGATCAGAACGATTAGCGAAAACCAAGTGCACAGACTCACCAATCTGAAAAACATGGAAGGGGAATGATGCAGATGACTGCTCCTAGCACAAAACCTACTAAACAAATGTAGGAAACTCCCTAGGAAACTGAGGGATTACCTAAAGGTTGTAAGACTTCAAAGGAGTAAGAATTTAGGGACTGTGTAAAATTTATTAGAGGATTTTTTTTTGTGGATTGCAGCAATGTGCCAAACTTACTCTGGGATGTTTAAGGGAACTACCAGAAGTGTGTAAAGGGAGTGACTAAGGTAGACTGAAGAGAAAGAGGCATAGAAAAACCAAGGACAAAGAGGATAAGGGGGACCAGTCCCATGTAGACAGCTTACCAATTACACTGCACTGCTGCAGTCCATCCCATATTATTACTGCACCCTATTTCTAACTAGTCTTGTGTGCATGTACCTGTCAAGGCTAGCAAACTTCAAGTGGGACTAGCCCACAAGCAGGACAATAAGAGTATGAGCCACTGGAGCAGGACCACATGTCTGCGGGACTTGAAGGTCCAGGGGTCTGCAAAGGGGAAACATGGGCTGGATGCCAGTCAGTGCCTGGAGCGTCTCACAGAGCAGCTACCAGAGCCCCACCCTGCAGCTGTGTGCACACCCACAGGTGAGGCTTGGCCCTGGAGAAGGAAGGGGGGAGAAGGAAGAGGGTGGAGCAGCAATACCCAGCACAGCCCTTGTTTACACAGGTGCCAGAACAGGCACTGCACTCTGCCCCTGTGGATTTGCAGCTGGCAGTGTGTTTGTTGTTCATATTGTGTGTAAGGTGTACACACAGGTATTGTTTTATATTGTTATGAGCTTGATGGTACAGAATCACAACAGCCTGGGGTCCTTTGGCTTGGGAGGGGAAAATGTACAAAAATCCCTGGTCCCAAAAGTCATGGAATTCTGTTACCATGAGCAAAGTGAAGAAGGGCCGAACGGACATTGGCAAAAAAACCTCCTGTTGAAATTTTTAGTTGGTCTAAAAGTTTTATATATTTTCACATACCTATGTGGCCATGTAGTTTGTGTTAGGTATCTGTAACGTATGGAGGGTGAAAGAAATTATTTTATTCAAATATCCGTTTCATTACATAGTCTGGCTATGATAAAATAGAAATAAAACATTGATGACTCCATAGCTGCTGTATCATGAAACAGCTAAAATTCACCAAGGTTATGAATGCTGATTTAAGTATTTATGCAATAAAGAAATTCTTTTTCTTTCAAGCCACTTCTTAAGTATCTTCCCAAAGAAAGAACATATACAGAAGTTAACTTTTTTTTTCATCAACAGGTCTGTAGGCAATGCATTGGTTTAGAAAATAATCTATCATCTTCCTTTTTTCCTCAATCGACACCACCAACATTTTGAAGGGAAACACTACCAGTTTCCTTAGATTTTCAGTATTTTATGTGGTGCTAAGGATTTTATTTTGCATACACTTGAGTACACATACATGCATGTATCCATAGTCTTTTTACATATAATCATTTTGATAAATCTAGGTAACTCCATTAAGGTGATTAAGGTCTGATTACACCTCTCAAATTACCAAGGGGGAAAAATAATAAAAAGCCCTGCCAAATAAAAAATTATTAAGGGCTTCAGCACCTTTATTTTAATTTCTAAACCATTTCAGCAATGGCCTGTAACAGACTTACATGAGCACTTCTTGCAAGCACAGCTACCACCTGGCAACTACTACATTTAAATAAATTTGAAAACCCCTACTCTGAGTATTGTGGGATTATGTACTTTTGGTGGATGACCACAAAAAGTGTCAAACTGTAAGGGTTTCCAAAAGGGATAAATCAACAGTGTACAAATCCATGGCCAGGGATCCTCTGAACTGACGGACTGCAACTGCCACCTGCAAAATTCCAAATGACTGATTTCCAACCAGAAAGCCCCAGCTCAGACCTACACGGGTTTTACAACGCGTATGTTTCTAGGAGTCACAGCAAGATTTGACTTTGGAAAACAGACTTTTTCCTGGAATGCTAAGAGGGTGCCCCACTTGATGCCAAGACCAATCTCTGTGTAAAACTATACCTAATGATTTTGGAAAAGGAATTCATAACCAAATGCAGATTCCAAGTATCCTCCTAACTTTAAAATTCCTTTTTTTAGCATAGTTACAACCTTTCTAGCAATTTTTAGCCAACCCTGATCCGCTGAGTTGCACCATTCGGGTCCTCTCTGAAAGCAACAGTGCACAAAGGTGTTGGAACATGAGGAGATCCTTTGGACATGGCTCATACCGATTGCTCCACACCAATACCACACCACAACCTAACCAACTTCTGAACTGAACGTTCTTGTTACATTCACAGCTCTGCACAAAAGCTAATACATTGCAAGCAGCAGGGCTTGTTCACACCAGAGGTTATCATGACTCAACAAATCAATAATCTACAACTTCAACTCAAGCTAAACTGACAAGGCCGAAAATTTTTAATCACATTTCAGGAGATTAGTCTGGTTTTGCAAATTGTGCAAGATTTGACTACAGCTGTGTCACGAGCCATACTTTGGGCTGCATATTCTCCCTCAATTTTTTCAGCTTCAGGAAGAAAATAAACTGTATTTGGCACAGAGTGCACTGTATTAGTACAACAGGCACACAGCCAGCATCAGCTATTCCGTGATCTGTTCCACTTCTTCTCATCATCCTACTTACAGCTCTTCAGCTCTGCTTCTCTTCCTGCATCACCCCATAACCTAAGTGATCCAGAGATTAAAAGAGACCTTATGGCCAAAGAGCCATAATTTTGCCATGATGATTCAGGAATCTTGCCCAAACAGCACTGCAAGAGACAAGTAAAGGAGTAAGAACCAGAAATGCATATGGATTAGTGTCAGTAGATACATTAAACAGGACATTACATGAAGGCAAGTGCTCCAAGTGCTCAATTTCCAGATTATAAAAAAAATTGAGTATTAAGTTTACTAATAGAGTTCATAATATTTTTTTTGGTGCATAAGCTCAGGGAAAGGGGAGTGTCATTACAGACTAGTGCTAAGACTTTAAAAGATCTTTTCGTACAGATGATGTTAAGCAACATAAGGGTTATTACATATCTCATAGCTCTCTTCAGTCTAGACAGCCTAGTTTAATTCCAGCATAGCTTTCTGATCACCTTGGTATCTTCAGTAAAAGGCTGTTTATCCCACTGGAAGAGAAGCAGGGCATTTCCCAGGCAAACTGTAAAGGAACTTTGGGCTACATATACCTTGTGAAATGTGAAACTTCCATTTTTCTTCTATAAAGTTAAAATATAAAGCTTATAATAAATCTCATCTAAAGGAGTTTCTGTGGTTTATACAATCTATATCATTTTTCATCCAGATTTTGTAAGTTTTAAAGAGAAAAAAATATTCAACTATGTAATTATCAATATTAGCAACTCAACAGTCAGAAGTTTGGTCAAGTTATATAACAATAGTTAAGAAGGCAGAGAAAAATTATAAATACATTTACAGATGCCTGAAAATCCTGATGAATTTCTTTTTTGATAAAAGAAAAATAATATATTGTGGTGTAAGAAGTATAATGCAAGATATTTGGAGTAATCAGTTGGAATAATCAAAATCTAGTCTACTGCTTAAGGTCACTTGTTTATTAAATTTGTTTAAATAAAAATTAAAAACAGACAGCGTAAGGACAATAATTTTTGTAACTCTGTATGGAGTAGGATTTTTTGCTTTGACAAATATTAACCTATTTCATCCTTTTTTTGTAGTAACAGTACCAAGGAATAGAACTGGAATTACAGATATCCTCCACCAAGTAATCTGCTTCTATCAAAAGGGTCAAACTCCACTGCAATACACAGTGTTGGGCCAGGAACGTCAGACAAATGGCAATAAAAGATTACTGGGGAAATTCCTGTAACTACTCAAAGCAGAGAATGACTTGAGAAGTCAGAGGATGCACAACCTTGGAAGAAAAGTCCTGTTTCTGGAACCATATGCTGTCTTACCAATGTCCATTAAATTTTCTACAGTGTATTCTCTCAATAGTGACATTTTTCTTTCATTGTGACATTTTGTACATGTGAAAACAATTATTTCACTACTGCCACAATATGCTTCTTCCTCTCTGACACAAATGGCACAGATCCCGGCTTGCTGTGCTTACGACGATTCAGTTCCCTAGAAACAAAAAAAACAGAAAAATGAAACTCAGTAGTCAGCACAAACGTTTAAGAAATACTGGCTTCCTCCTCAAGCTACTAATGGAGTTATCCTACACAGAAAACCAAAAAAGTTTAGAATTTCTCTTTCTATTACTCAAAAGCCATGTACTCCTTTTGGAAGAAGGATCAGCCCTTTTAGAAGTAACTTTAAAGTTGGCTAATTTAAAAAGGTTTCAAATGGAGCCTTTCCTTGGGAGCTCAGCTTGGTTTTCATGTCAACAGGATCAGCTGCTCAAGTTTGTAGAGTTTTTTAGCTAATGACAATGACTAGGGCCCACCACTTTACTGTTAATTCAGTGGCACAGCAAAATATGGCACCTCCTGCTCCTAGAAATTCCAATATGGCAATGATCCAGGTGGCATAAAACATTCATTCTGGAATTTGACATTATTAAAAAAAACCAAAACCAAAAACCAAACGAAAACAAAAAACCCACCACACACCCAAAACAGCCCATCCTGTTTCCAGTGCAATGGGGCATCATGTCATGCTTAACCAAGCACTGTGGCTCCTTCCAACATGGTATCTGTTGCCATGTCCTCATTGTACTTTTGGGAAGCAGCCAGTCCTCACTGACGCTGGCACTTGTCTGCATTTTCCTTAGAATCAATCCAGTAGCTCATGGATCACTCATTCAGATGTTAGAAGGAGCTCTATCACTCCTATACACTGCTGCTCAAGCAGCACTGCAGTGATGCATTTTATTAAGAGGAAGAGAAAGCAAAGCCAGAAGAGCACAAGAGGAACACGTACTTCCGCCGCCGAGCCTCCCTCATGATCCGCTGCTCCTTGATTTGGCAATAAATACTCTTGGGCAAGTGTCGGTGCTGAGCTATGCGCCGGATCTGAGGGTGAAACTGGAACTTCTCCTTCAGCTTCTGATTGTAATTCATAGCTGCCCTCTCTCGGGGTGCAAGCTACAAGGAGAACAACACAGACAAGCACATTAGAAAAGAACAGGGATTTAACTGTCAATCTTCTCTACAAATTTTAACTCTTCATTCAAATGGCTTCCTTCTAGCAAATTCCTTCAGAATAAGGGTAGGTAAGTATTAAAAAACCTAAAATTCCAACAATATCCCAATGCTCAAGCACAAAAATTTATCATCATTTTAAAGTTGAGTGAAGTAACCACATTTAATTCCCAAGAATTAGATTTTAATGTGCTGTCGAGAACAAAAGAGAACATAAATAGCTAACAGTAAACACTCTTTGATTAGTCTTTCCTAACCTCTGATGATGATCAACTTTCCCTGTAAAACTAAGATTTGTAGGCATTTTAATCACTAGGCAGTGTAATTATAAATGCTATAGAGGAACTGTCTTCATCAACAGCTTTACAGACAGCTTTTCAGGTGGCCTAAATCTTACCCAGCACCTCGATCCCTTGGGAAGCACAATGCACGTATCAGATTTCAAGTATTACCTTGACTATACGGCACACAGGGAGTTCCAACTTTCATCAAGCAGCTAAAAAAAGTCTTAGTATCACAAACACATGAAATACAGGCGAGCTGATATTGCCACAAAAGACTAATTTTTAATTCATGTTTAAAATTCTGTCCAAGCCACCATTAACAACACTGAAAGTAAGAAACACCTTCTCTTCACAGCCGATCTACAGAAGATTTTTTTTTTTCAATTAGGTTTTTTTCTTTTGGTCCTAATGTTTATTTATCAAAAGGAAAAAAACCTGTTTGCTATTACTCATGAAGCAATGCATGCTTTAAACAAAAATGCAGCAATCTCTATGTATTTTGGATTTACTTGGATCTTTGGGAATTTCAGCTGCATTTCAGTCAAGTGATCTTTCACATAAACATAAAATCTGTTAATATTAAATATGGGATGATGATAATCCCATCCTCTTTTTCGTACCCTACTGCCCAAACTCTGTAACTCCCATACTTCAAACATCTTAAAACCCTTCATATTTTCAATTAAACCATGGCACCAGTCATGCGCCATTTCACATTTATGTCATAAACTACTATCTCCATTTAAAATATTAAAAGTAAAACAATAGTTCAGGCAAATTCTATTTATTCAGCTTTGTAAACGACTCAGTGTCACTAATTTCTCACTTTCAAGAAAAGACAGAAACTGATGCTAACAAAAAAAGCAGTAAAAAACCCAACAACTTTATTACACACACACTTGGAAATTCCACTTAAAATATAATGAAATGTGTTTTCCCCCCGTGAAATCAGTAACTGGTTATTTATTCTCCACTCTGGAGATCACTTTTGTATGTGACTTCTGGTAGAATTTTTCAAGAATTCTGAATAAATAAGTATCACACTCAGATGATTTTGGTCCAGAATACCATAAATGGTCTGAAAACAAGTATTGATAAAACATACCACAAAGGAGCTTCTGATTTGGGAAAATAAAGAAACCAGGTACAGAGCTGCTCATGGCTCAGAAAATTCTTATTCAGACATCAGAAATACATGATGCTCTTAACCTGGTCTCCACACCCTCTTGTTCATAAAACCCAAATCCTTCTGCTTTACTTACATTCATTGTGGCCTCTGAAATTGAAATTGCATAATTTTACAGTCTTAGCCCACTAAAGCTACCCTACCCCTTTTACTGAAATTCTTTCTTGTGAGCCAGCCTGTGAATAGCTGGTTCACTCTCAATAAATCCCAGGTGTTCCCACTCTGCAGAAAACTGCCAACATAATCCAAATTAAAGAGCTTTATTTTAATTAAATGCAATGATTTTCCTTTAATTTTAGAAGAGCAATTTGCTGCCGATTTAGTATAACCTTGATGATTCTACAGACAAGAGGTGAATCTGTAAATTAAAGATAAATCCAGGACATCTTATTTAAAAAATTAATATAGATTAAGAGGTGTTGGAGCCTGACTCCATTTTTAGGGGTAATGTGGTATAGAGAAAGGCACACAGCTGGTGACTTTCCATCCAACTACCGGATGCCAGCGGCCAATACACCCGGCTGTGCTAAGTGCACCCTCATCCACACAATTGTACAAGAAAATTCTGCAGTAATGACAAGTTTCCTTTATGAGAGATAGCAGATAGCTAAGAAAGCACACTGCAATAATGCACTGAATTCCAACTCTCTCTTGCAAGTCACTTTACAAAGGTCAGTGTGAACAGCTGAAGAGAACAGTGTTACTTCCCATTCTGTTTTGGACTGGAGAAGATGCACAACATGATTTGCAGTACTAGAGATTTCATTTATAGGGACTAGAACACTCTCCAATTTAATATATATAATAAATTAGGATTTATGTCACATCATGAGGGGAAGACATGCTTAAAGGTGACATATGACTGTTTTTTCATATGTTCCAAAAATGAACTTGCAATTTCTTTCCTACTTGAGGAAAATGAAGATTATGTGGCAGAAACATAGCTGGTTTGTGTCACTACCACAGAAGGACTTCACAGCAGATACTTAGGGTGAAAAAAGGGGAAAAAGAACTCTTTAAATGCAACAAAGTTGTCAGTAAATGCCTCCTAAAGTAAACTGCCCATGCCTCTTCTCCTCCCTCCTGATGACACAGACTGCTCATTTTTCCATCTAAGCAGAAGGAAAGTAAGCATTTTTGCAGAGCCCTGATTAAAAGCTAAAACCACCCTTAAAAAAAAAATTCTCCTCTTCAAGAGGGCTGCATTTAAAACTCCACACTATTAAGACTTCTGTAATTCAACATGAGAATACAAAACGAATGTTTATCTGTCCTCTTCAGGTTGCCCTTCTAGGTTAGGGCAGGCAACAGCACAGATGCAATATATTTTTAGAATGCAGATATATCCCAGCAGTTTTCTACACCATAGCTTGTATTTATTTATTTTTGTATTGCTCTGCTGAAAACACCTTCTTTAAATTTATTCCCATGAAGTTCATTATTCATTCTTTCCTGGACCAGAAATTTTGATCTCTTTACATCTAAATGGATGACAAAAGCAAAAAACAGAAAGGTAATATAAAGCAATGTAGATGCAAAGAGCATAAAATCATAGCTATAGGGCTGAAGTTACAGGTGCACTGAATCACGAGCCCAAAATCACAATGAAAAGAATGCCACGTCCTACACTATCTGGTAGTGCTTGTTATCAGGATTATCTCAGAAAATGGAACCACGTACTAGAAACAGACTGAAAGGATAAACAATGGCTAAAGACAGTTTTGATGTGCTCCTGCTAACGCACTTTGTTAGATCAAAACCAAGATTTCTAACTGCACTTTCTCCTATCTCTACCAGCCCATACTCAAAATCTGCTATTTCTGCATTTTTTAAGAAAGCAGTTAACCTATTATTTACTTATAAGCAGTAAACTGCTTTTTAAGAAAGCAGTAAACCTATTATGCTCCACTATTGTTCACTCACTCATCAGTAGTTTTACTAAAATACTAAGCATCCTAAGCCACTGCTCTGTTCTAATTCATAAAAGTAACAGAGATGAAATTTTGCAGCTGTTACTCCCAGAAGTAATGTTACTAAGAATTCACACTCTAAGAAGTGAAGTATAGTTTCTTTTTTAATGTGGCAGTAGACTGAAGAGCAATGCAGCTTTTACAAGTCTTACTGATGATTCATTGCTTTCAGTACAATTCAAAAAAACCTAGTCTATCCCTTTCTTTCTATTAATTACATTAACTGTACACGATTAACTGAAATCTGCTCTATCACTGCTGCTTTTTCAGCCTTTCCACTCAGATGAGGCTCTATTTTCCTCCTCAAAAGTCAAAATCATTTACCTTTTCATAAATCCCAAACTTCTTCAAAAGCACAGGTAAAAGCATCAAACATACTTAAGTCATATTTTATGTATTTGAACAGTCTAGAGTTTCTCAAGTCTTAACTGAGTCTTTTGCTTCTGGGCATGCAGAGATAGATGTTTACTGCCTTAAAAATAACACCTGTTATGTCCTATTTAATAATACATTTTGATCAATTAAGGAAATTTCATTAAAACCTAAATGCTGAAAATTATTTTAAAGCAACTGCTGCAGTAGCTCCAACAGAGAGATTTGGGTTTTGTTACCCCTATGTAAAACCTGTGCAGACTTAATTGTCAGTGGAATAGAGACACAAGATGCCTCTGGCTCCTCCAGAGACTTTTCTTCTTTCTTTCATGTTTCACTGATTTTGAATAATGAGTGCAGTGCCAAAGACATTAAAACCCAAAAGAAACATGCATGTCAGAACTGATGACTTCTCGGGTAGCTGCGGTTCAGAAAGTACAACACTCCAACTGGATAAATGTTCACCAGCCATAGCATGAGTACTGTATATTCACTGTAACTTCTCTGGAACACAGCAATGCAAAAAACCAACTAAGTACTCACCAAAGGAAACAAAAAATGTTAGATGACTATTTTTCTTTCTTTTTCAGGATGTTGGTTTCTACGCACCCCAGCACAAAAATATCCATCTTAAAATACAATGTATTGCAAGATTTTAGCATTATAACAGAAATACAGTGACCTTTGGATGAGTCATTCAATCAAATCTTCTCAGCAAAGAAAAACAGCAGACCAAGCAACTAAGCATTTAAGACATACTTTGACACTTCTGACAGAATTACTGAATGTTCAGCTTTGAATATTCAAAACATTCAAAAAATAGCCATAGACTGTGGAAGAACTGGACATTCATAAAATGAGCAAGCATATGCCTGTGAAGATAAGAACACCAATACTCTAAAAAAGAAGCAGATACTGAAGAAAATCAGTGGAACCTGCTAAATAGCCATTAATAGTTGCAGTGTTAAGAATCACAGGAACTACCAGGTTGGATCAAACAGGGATTGGCACAGTTGCCTGAATCCAAGCAACATTTCCAAGATATATCCAAGAGCGTGATAAGCCATGAGGACTCCTGAGTCCTATTAGCTACAATTACTCTCTAAATATCTAAAAATTAAAATTTCATACTGCTTCTAAAAAAAAAAAAACTTTTAACAACTACAGCCACTTCAGGCAGCTTCAAATTCTGTGTCTTGCTAAATGCATGGCTTCAACAAAACCATGCTTGAACACATTTCCACATAAGATACAGGGATGTGAAACGTTCTCTTCCCATTATAATGTAATTCTTCACAAGTTCATCACTGTCCTGTGAAGTGAGAGCAATTTTTCTATGTAATACACTATGTCCATTTTAAGTTCTTTCTCTATTTCTAAATAATTTTGCTTTCTTAAGTTGTCTTTTGATGTTGCAAGGTGTTTTTTCTAAGATAGGATGATAAATTCTGTATTCTAAATTATGGGAGGACTTTCACTTCTGAGAGTAAAAAAAATCCCCAACCAAGAAAAAATCCCCCCAAAAATAACTCAAAAAATGGGGGGGGGAACAAACTGCATGTCACTTGACCTGTGTCATAGATAGTTATTGATTTTCTTCTCTTGGGAGACAACAGCCAAAGCGCTTTGACAGAAATACACCCTTACACATGTTACAAAAGCTTTACTGGAAGAAGAGCAGAACTGAATCACGGGCACAGACTCCAAGGGGCAAAGCAAGCAACAACACGAAGGAAACAACAAAGGCTGTTTTGTGTAGGACTCCTGTCAGGTCAAAGAACACAAGAGTATTAATGTGCAGACCATATCCAATACCCAGTAGTCACAACTACTAGTGCCTTTTTTTAGGCCCATCCATGGCCAGTTTTCACTGACACAAATACTACAGAAAACAGCAGAATGTCACTTATCAGTCTACATTCTGAACACTTCAACAATAGCTAAGTTGTCCTTTTGGTATGCCATATTTCTGCAGTGCAGGAGTAGCTGTGCTTGCCTATTACTTCCCAGAGAGAATTACCCTTACTCTTTCACAAGAAAAGAAGCCAATGCCATCTAGTAGTCAATAAAGTCAACTTTTTATTCACATCTGAAAATATTAGGAACCCTTCTACATGAAAATGGTATTTGTGACATTCTTTTTACCCACTTGTCCTTCACGCAAAGGGCTCAGAGTAAAGATGAACATACCAGACAATTGTTACAGAACAGCATCTTAGAGAGAAACATCATGATCTCTCACTAAAAATATAGTGAGTAAATGGAGAAAGTTTCAGTTAATATCATAAAATCAGGTGAAAAGGGTGTTGCCATGAGCATATGGATATAACATAAGGAAAACAGATAGTATTTCTATCCAACACTGCACTATCTAAACAAATTCAACGCAAAAGTTAAATCCAAAAGTAAAGTCTCTAATGAGCTTTGTGGAATCCCCGAAATTAGCAACTATGGAACTGATATTTAGGTGTTTGACCAAAGCACCACATGGGAAAATCCCAAGAACCAATGCAGAAAAAAAAAAAAAAAAAAAAAAAAAAAAAAGCATCTTCAAAAAAAAAGAGGTATCCTTTAAAAAATTAAAATTTAAAAAATTCAACCTAAACAGTAGTTTGTGATCACAATTACTGCAGAGACCACAAAGCTGTGGGTTTCTTTATCTACTGCTCTATAGCAAAAATGAGAATAACAGATTTCCCAATACCTATGGTGGGTCATGGCTAAAGATATACATACATGTTATTTTAGCTGTGCTACTCCATATCCAGTGTTTCACAGTGCACAGGAGTCCATGAATTATCCTGTTTCCAGTGTAGCCCTAAGAATTCCTATCACTCCCTCCACCTGCCAGCTCTCACAGCTCTGCTTCACTTCCCTCCTACAGATACTTAAAGTTGATGGAGCTTCAGGTAATCATAAGCAGTTCCAGACATAAATATGCAACAGATCCATCATCTCAACTGTACCACATTCTTCCCTAAATCACAGCTTCCCTTTCATCTCTTCGCATCCTTTCACAAGATCAAGCAGAAATTCCCCCAGACATTATCTGACAGCTCTGCCAATAGGCTCAGAAAAGGTAGTGTAAGCACCTCCAAAATACCATAACAATATAAAGCCACATAAAGGGATTACTCCCAGCAGGCAAAGTGCCAAATTCATTCTCCAAAGTCACTCAGTACTTTGATACAACTATGCATATGAATCTATGCAGCTGGTAACTGAAAGGGAACATTTGGGCTTCACCTGTACATAAACATTTGAACAAGTGTAACTGAAAAGACTTATTTAATGAGGCTGGTGATTGTTCACACTAGGAACACCTCAATCAAACAGACTTACATTGAATTAAGTGGACTTCAGATATCACACTAGTTTGCCCACTTGGTATCTGAGAGTTAGACAGGTAAATGACAATCTCAGTGTCAAACTACACATCAGTGCCAACAGTCTATTTTACAATACATATGCTTATCACAGCATGATTTTTTT
The DNA here is from genome assembly GCF_000691975.1 of Corvus brachyrhynchos. Taxonomy (NCBI): domain Eukaryota; kingdom Metazoa; phylum Chordata; class Aves; order Passeriformes; family Corvidae; genus Corvus; species Corvus brachyrhynchos. Next base: position 1,296,538 of record NW_008237244.1, read on the forward strand.
TTTACTTTTATACCTTTTTTTTTAAGCAAACAAACTGAATGAATGAACATGAACTAATCACATGTCAGTCAAAATCTTTAAAAGTAGTAACTCTAAACTTAAATAGAATTAATTAAATATGGCTAAACAGAATTTATTACCTTCTTTCCAGTGGTAAGGGATGGATTCTAACCATTAGCACACAGGTAAAAAATCTAGTTTAGATAGAACTGATGATTGTTGCTAACATTAAACAAGACCAAAAAAAGTCATCTTGTGCAGCAATAAGGAGGCATGTCATTTATTATTATTGTAAGCTGCAGTAAATGCAATGAGCTACACTGCACAGCAGTCTGCAAATTAAACACGAATGTCAAACATTTTACAGCCTCCCTTTAGAAACAAGTTTTCAAAAGTTGAAGAGGCTAACTGGTTGTAATAACAATGAAAAATCCCAAACATCTCGTGATAACAAAAAGCAAAATGCAACTCTTACCACTCCCAGTTTTTCAGAAGCATTAGCTTTCCACAGGCGAATATTCATCTCATCTGAGCCACACAGAATGTATTTGTTATCTGAAGTCCATTTTACAGTGATGACATGCTGCATTCGTTTGGTATGATAAACCTCCCTAAAGCAAAGAGAAACATTTTAAAATCATCGATCATCACTTTTCTCACCATTACCTTTCAAGTAGCAGAAAGCATTCTGTTCTAGGCAAATTTTTTTTTTACTTTTTCTTGCCGTTGTTTTTTAAAAAATCTGACTTTTTAAAACACTGTGCTGATCTTATCTTTCTACAGACAGATACAAATGAAGTGTGATAGACTGATAAAGGACCACCTAGGATAAGATGCTTTTTAAATAAGTGCTTTCATAGAAATTATAGTAAAGAGTTAAATAATAACACTCTTTGCAAAACATGCCAAAGGTATACAGAGTATGAAATGCATACCGTTCCTGAAATAATTTTGATTAATATGCTCTTACATTGAGAGTATTACAAAATGGGAATGCAGAAAAATAGATGCCAAAGAATCTGACACCACCCTAACGAATAAGAGAAAGAACACCAAAGAAACACCTCCCAGATGTCCATTTATGATACAGCAATGGATTTGCTACTCTTCATTGTGATTCCCCTCCTTTCCCCAAAAATGGACTCCATTTCTTTTTTAATTTCTGCTGATCAGACTCCTGCTCAACAAGTGCTGTTGAAAAATGTTCCTGCACGCTACATTTAAACCAATACTTAAGTTAAACCCTTGTCTAATTTTCATTGAGTATGTATCAAACAAATTTATTCTTTTATTTCTGCTATAAAAATAAAGGACTAAATACACTTTTCTGGGAATTTTAGCTATTTATTAGCATTCTGGAAGGAAAGAAAAAGTAAGGCCTATTTATTGTCCACCAATAGCCACTTCTTTGATATATCAGTCAGGCACTACAGCTTATTCTCTATCTTCCACTCAGTTATTTTTGCAAGGAAAATCCAAGTAATAATGTAAAAGACACATGAAAACAGCATCTATTCAGGTGCTGTGGAGAAACTAGACCGGGGCTGAGCTAAAATGGTTGTGAGAAAAAGGAAAGTAATCAATATATCAGAATAAATAAGCTTTAATAAGCTTAATCACCTCTTGTAATTCACCAGCAAGCAATAATCTACAAGAACAACTATGTGGAAGAATTAGCACAAGTACCATCAGAAAACATTAATACTCACATCAGCTTTTCACTCTTTAATAGCATGTGTACACATCTGCACTTTCACAAGAATTTCTACGTTTACTTTCCTTCTACTACATGAGTCAGTAACAAACCTTTTCTTCACCCACCTTTGGGGAACTAAGTCCTTTTCCTTTCTATACTTTAAATTTGCAGCCGTTGCCTATTCTATGTCTGTGATCACAAGGTATTAAATATCATTTTTCAGGGACAGAAAAAACAGAAAACATGGTGAAATAACCTGGATCTGTCATTTAAAAGTTCACACAGAAATACAGTTCTGTTTACTAAGCATTTACTAAATTTAATCAACTTCATAGTAACTCTTATTTCTTAGGGCTGAACAATTTCATTATTTAAATTCTCATTTAAAAATAAAATAGAAAGCAATTGAAGTTAGGAGTTTTTCAGATTGGCAGGACATCAGAAGTTAAAACTAGACTAGCATCAGGATCCTTATTTACAGATATTCTTAACCACCCTCTCAGTTTTCCAAGTAGGATAAGATCTTCTATTTACAGACTTTTCTCCATTCCATGAGATTAATATGAACTGTGCAATTCTAAAGAAGCCCAGCTTCTAAAGAATTTTAAGTGTACCAGAACACTGTAATCAGCTTACATGAGGCAAAATTTTTCATTTGTAAGGCTTCTCCTCACTAAATTTATGGCTACTACACAAAAAGGGGAAAAAGTGGGGACAAAGAGAAAAAACTCTTCCACAGGCCTTGGCAACAATCTGCTAAAATGTGAAATAAAGCCTTTTATTGTTGCATTATGGGGCCTGCAAACTTCTCCTCAGTGATGCGTGTTAATTTTGCATATCAGCACTTTTGTGAACATTATTAATGCATACAAAGAAGCTGCTAACCATATTGTTTAATAATGCAAGAATCAGTAAAAGAACCAAAACAAACCTACAAAGGAACTGCACTACCTAATCACATTTAAAGTATTATTGCAAGACAAAAAGAAAATGAAAACTATCTGTAGATTAGAGGAAATGTAAACAGCCCCTCCCACTTTTTAATGCAGCACAGGAGCACAGTTACACAGCATGCATAATTTCATCAATCAATAATAAAAATATACTCCTTCACCAACCAATATTTCAACATTTTTGCCCTCAAACCACCTAGAACTTGACTAAGTAACAAATTTGTAGGGGGACAAGGTTGGAGAGAGGAAGTCAAGCAGAAGTAAAATAAAATTAAGAATAAAGTAAAAGGAGGGAGAAAGAATAACGAAGGCAGGTTTATGAAGATCAAATTATACCACAAAGATCAAATAACTTGCTTCAGTTTTCATCAAACTGAAAGAAAAATAAAAAATAGTGGAGACAGAGTAGATTATAATCTGTAGCAAAATATTTAATATACTCACTTACGAAACCCTACATGAAAAATTAAATCCAAGTGAATTGTACTCAAAGCACTGTATTACAAATCAAAACCAGGTTAACCAAATATGAACAAAAGGTAGTAAGTGCACTGAAACAGAGCACAAAAGGGTCCCAAACTGATTCTCAGGAATTCACACAGCAGTCAATTTTACATAATGTCTTTAGCAATCATCCATATAGGATGAAGACAACCCCTAGGAAACCAAATGCTACAATGTTGTAATACACTGCAAACTTAAGTGGTGACAGAAACAGTATAAAGCAACCTAAAACCATTAAAGATGCATAGAGAGGGAGATCAAATGAGATTCACCTTGGTAAAATATGAATGACCTAAGCACAATAATCCACTCTAATTTTAATTCCATATTGTGGAAGTACTGCTACTTGTTAAGTAATTTCACTCTTGATCCATACCCCAGAGTTATGTCAACTACACAGCCTGTCAGCTTCAAGCTACTGACAGCATAAGATTTCGACACTCACAGGAAGTGAATGCGCCAATGAAGATGTTAATGAATGAATCAGTAATTTTGAGGATTTGGGAGGAAGTTACTGGAATGAATGACAGCAAGAGAGAAAGGTGTAAAACTACTCACCTGCTGTGACCTTTGTCTACAGGAAAAATGCGGATGGACTTATCAAAGCTGGCAGACACAAATTCTTTCCCAGTGGGTGAATAATCCACATCAAGAACAGCAGACACATGATCCATATGCACCATCACAGGCGATTCAAGAAAGCGCATATCAAAAGTATATAAGCTTTAAAATAAATACATCAACATCTTAGTATCATAATAAGTCCTAAGTAAACAGCACATTTTACAGAAACCACACTTGAGGATAGACCCATATTGCAGAGGGAACTCCTTAAAGCAGCTCATACTTGAAAAGAAAGAAAACTGCACTGTTTAGGGTTTGAAAGGAGTTTGTTAACCACAAGGTTTAGTTATTGGATCAGACCTAGGTTTCTTGCTCACTATCAAAAGACAGACAGGCTCCACTATTCCCTTCATCATCTGTTCATGGGTCACTGACTCCAAGCATCACACTGGACTCCTTTACTCCATCTTCAGATGTTAAGTATGCACCCTGTACTTGTAGAAGCATCTCTGAATCATTACAGTAAGCCTATCAATTCTGAAAGGTTTCTAAATATTCCATATTGTGAACTCCTAGTAATTCAGAGTCTACTGTAAAGTTCCATTTGTTTGGCACCCTCTCTTACTGCCTATCTTAGGCCAGACAAGTGCAAGGAAAGCTTGGTGTAGCAAGTGTAGGAGTGCAGGGAAAGCTTGGTCCTTACACATGGAGATGCTAGCTCAGCAGAGCCCACTGTCCATAGAAAAGCATTATGTTAAAAAGTAAACACCCAGCTGCTGGACCACAGCTGGTTTGCTCTTAAGGACTTCAAAGCTCAGATAAAGTCTACCTCTACTCCCTTTGAATAAAGAAGCTAAGTGGCACAAGCTAGGCATAATCACTGTGTAGACCATCAAAAAAGCCTATGTGCTTTACAGACAATGCATTTATTGAAACCTGCTTAAGATATACTATTTAGTAGAACTATTATGTTAAAAAAATTTAATTCACCAGGTTTCTCCCCCTCCTTTCTGCAGATGAATGCATAACTGAAATTAAATATATCTTACTGAACACTATAATGGTGATTATTGCTTTTTCCTTCTAAATTCCCCAAGAGAAAGCATGCAGCATCTTATTCAAAACTGCTACTCCATATAATCAGCAAATACTTGCATATGCATTGTTGATATATGCATTTGCCTTTGCACACTAAGTGCTTCAGGCTGCAAGAGGACAGTTGTCCCTGACAGTAATTTTTTAGTTTAGCAAGAGGAAGAAAACAAAAAAAATTTAAAAACCCCAAGCCAACCAAAAAGCAAATTCATAAACAAAAACCCCAAACTTATAAACAAATAGATTAGGTAGTCTAATAGTTTTACCATACCATAACACAAATACAAGAAAAACAGCACATTGAATATAACACTACTTTCAAGGTCTGAGTCAGATTCCATTTCCTTAGAAAAACAGCCTTAAGATAAGTGATAAAATGCTTATGTTCTAGAAGAAAACAGTGATCTATTGTTAGATCACTGACTTCCTGGAAAAAAGGATATGGAGCACATTTGAAATGGCCTAGTTTTGAAGAGACAGCTTTTTCAATATCAGATTAGCTGTTCACATGAATAGTATTGTTCAAAAGTAAAAAACTGCTCCGAGACATCGAAAGGATAAGTACTGCAGTCTACAGAACTGTCTCACAAAAGATTAATCTGGGGTTTTTTTAAGAAATGTTCTCATCAAAATAGCTGATCAGTACAATGCATCAAGCTTCACAAGAGCTGGCAAGAAAATGAACACTTGTATTGCCTCAGACTAGACCAACAGTATTTATTTTCGAGGTTTCAAGTTACACTTGCACTGGTTCAGCTGCATTTATTCTAAGTTACACTACTGTTTACCCCCCAAGTACTGAGACATACAGAAAGAGGTAGTTTACTGTCAATTCATATTTCTTAAAATCAGTATGCCTATTACTCTCTAGATTATTAAGCGATTCAAATTTAGAGTTTGAGTAGTGTTTTAAAAATTTATTTTAGCATGATCATAAATCACCAAGATAGAGGTTAAGAATATAGCATGTCCAGGATTATCAAAAAGCAAGGTTACACTTACTTGTAATCTTCATTTGCTGCAGTAAAAATAAAAGCTTCCATAGGGTTCCAACACAATGTATTTGTCCTCATGTTCAAGATAACCTGAAATATATTTACACATTGCTACCTTGTTATAGGCAGTAAAATACTCACTATAGTTCAAAACTTCTAATATACGACTGCAGACAAGTACTTTGTAGACAGAGAATTATGGCAGAGGAATAGTACATGACAGAATGTTTCCCCAGCAGTGTTAGAAGTGAAACCCAAGAACCTCCTGTTCCTCATCATATGCTTACTGCTTTGGGCTATACAACAATTAAGCTTTCCTCTGTAAACCACCTTAGAATCAAACTCTTCAAAGTGGTCATTTAACATAGCAACCTGCTAGTGGTCAACAAGTAAATCTCGAACTTCCGAAAAATTTCACTTCTCTATCCTATTTACAGGAACCTTTAGTTAAGTAATCGATAGACATACCTAATTAAATTATTATTTCAAGGGATATAGTCATTAATTGAAGCTGTGAACCAGCATTTGCAAAGCAATTGTAGTATTTTTATGTTCTCCCAGTTATTACCCCTTCATTATTTGATGTCTGAAATTGTAGTTCATGAATTCTCCTGGACAGCTGCCATTTCTTGCAGAAGTGCCAAGCAAAGCGCACAGAAGTTACTGTGTTGTCATCTACTCAGCACTATCACTGTAGCAGCAGTGAATCATCCTCACACATTTGTAAGATTTGCTTGCTGCTTGTAAGCATATGGCCAACAAAGAGGCCAGTTGGCCCTGAAGTGGGAGGAAGGCAGCTGATAGAAGACTAGTAAGACCCTTCTACTTTGCTAACAGCAGACTAGACAAGAGGCATTAGGAAGCCGTACGTTGGATGTCCCCACCCTGGAGGACAGCTAGGCCCCTGTGGGACAAGGCAAGGCAGGGAGGAGGTCACCTGACACACCAGACACAGCAGCTTTGGTTTGTGCCAAGCCTGAGAGGAACTTCCAACCATCTATTTAAAAATAAGAACTATACTCAGTATGCCTGACACAAAGTGGATGTGTAATTGCAGAGCAACTTATTAACAAACTGAACAACTCTAAACAGGATTGTCTACAATGCTCCAGGCCAGCTATAATCCTACTTAAAAATCCTGAAATTTGGGTGTTTAACACTATGGTACTCAAATCTCATTTTTGTTCTTGGCTTACTAGACCAAACACCATAAATTTACACACATATTTCAGAATATACTTGTACAATTATAACCCTTACAGTAATGAACACAGTCTCAAAACAAATTAATAGTGATGACTTTACTGAACACCCCTCCAAAAGATTACAATGAACGTGTGCCTATGCTCATAACTCTCCCTAAGTCCTCAATTCCTAGGCGACACCACCCTGCTCATTGTGCTGCAGAACACCGCTCATTTTCAGGAACTACATTCAGCCAGAACTGAATGTAGTAATCAGATGTTTAAAGTGATCTCTAGTTTAAGAAGTGGCCACTGAAATGCCTTCTGTTTACACTAATGTGACAACTAGAATTTGCTCAAGATTTCAGTATTGTTCTAGTTATAAATCTTGCACAAATCTGGGAAGTTAATAATCAAGGACTGTTCTTTATTCCTTCCTGTACAAGTTCATCAGCCACTGCAAAATAAGCACACAATTAATGTTAACCCACCATACATATAATAAGTACTTTAAATCACGTCACAAAATAACTTCAATATTGCCAAAAAATCCAGCTCTTTCAAAAGGAGTCAAGTTCTGTCATGCTCCAAATCTTTTGCTTTTTCACCGAAATTTACAAGCCTTCAGTTCATTTCAGCAGTGGCTTTTGGAATTAAAACAGTGCCTAAGAAATGAGTTTGTCTCTCATTTCTCATTTGTCTCACAGTTCTAGCATTAGGTTTAGTAACAACTATGTAAGGCAACCTGGGCTGGAAGTAATTTAAGTTGCTGTAAATACATCAATAATGGCATTTCAGAACTATCTAAACCCATACCAGAGCCATAATTTACTGTTACTTTTAATCTATTGTACGTCATCTTATAAAATGGGTAAGTTTAAATCCTTATTAAGACCAGTCAAAATTGTCAAGTCCCTGACACTTGGTTCTCTCTCTTGGTTTATTTATTTTACCTGTGAACACTTGCTCACAAAGAGTGTCAGCCTGGAAATGTTGAGATTAACACAAAAACAGATTACCCAAATAATTAACCTGTCTTCCTTTACTACCTACAACGTATTTGGTTGAGATGAACACCTAAGAATGTAACAAGCAAGAGAAAACACAGTTCCTGTCAGCTGTTTAAATGCTAAAGTCTATCTTTAAAACACCCAAAGCTTTCCTGATCCCACAGGTTGCACAAGAATGACTTTTAAAGTGCACCAACTCCTACCAAAACATTTTCCTCTTGTCTTTCAACAGAATTGCTTTCATTCATGTTTTCCAGCTTTTTTAGACCAGTTCTTATCATGAACTTAGGTAGCATCTCACTATCTCATCCCTCCCTTTTTAAAACTTAAGGCTTCAAAACCCACACCCAGGACAAACAGGCAACAGAGCTACTGCTTCATGATGTGAGAAGCTGTACTCCTATTTCCATTAATGAAGGGACTCCCACTGACTTCCAACTGCTTTGCTGATCAAATCCTAGGAACTCAGCAGTGCCAGAAACCAATGCCCATACATAAGTAAGGTACCTCTAATAAGCAAAACCTTTCTCTTCGGAGTTCCAGAGCTCTTGGCTCTCAATGCAGAAATGGACATTTCACCTCCTCTCCACAGCAGAATTACCCCTATCCCAGGAAGAAACCCAGTACTGTGTCCATGGAAGCAAGGAAGTACTAATCAGTGTTTTATTCCTATACGAGGAAATGCACCTCAGCACGCTGCTTACATGAGGTACACAAACACGTGCACACAGGTCTATATGCACATGTATGTACAGTCGTATATTTAGCATATATCCATATGTAAAATTCTGTTAGATTTAAACTTAGTTCACAAAGGATCAAACTGCATCCTTTGACCTTGCAACTGCAGCTCTACAGCACTAGCTGAGCTCATTTCAACATTCAGGTCTTCAGCTGGCATCTCTGACAAGTTTTTACAAGCACTGCTTCAGTAGTCCAAGTGAAACTTCACTGAAAATTCTTGGGGTACAGGGAGAGAAAGAAATATTGTTATGCCAACAGCATTCCTATTTTATAACTAAGTACCATTATCATGTTCTAGTGTGTATCAAATCAATGACACTGGAGACAGTATGTAACACAGGAGAACACTGAGTGCATATTCACAAGCCAGAATATTGTATTTCAAGAAGAATATTGTTAAGATAGTTCTGGGGCTCAGAACTACTGAACTTGATAGAGATTTGATATGTGTGTATGAATTACCAGCTTCCTAGCTAAAATAAATACATATATTCTGTTAAATAGGAATCTATGTCATCGGTAAGTTCCACATATAAATACTATTTTGATTACACTGCAAAGGAGTTCTGAATGTTTATAGTAGGGAAGGGTTTAGCTCCCTACAAAGGAAAAACACATTTTCAAATGCAGAGCAAGGCTCTCCAGTGGTGAAGCTACTTTTTTTCCTTCTGGCAAGGAGAAGAAAAGAAAATTTTAAAAACATACATACATAGACAGAACACAACAAAGGAACATAAAGTTCTTATTGTGAAATTGCTGTCAAGTCAGGCACTTGATCAAGAATTACAACAGAGTGAGCATGACAGCCCGTCTGAATGCAGAAAAAGGCCCTTCTAACTCTGCACTGTTTAAATCCCAACATTAATTCAAACTCAGAAGACTCAGACATTGAAAATTCAGTGAACTCACAGTTCAGAGCTTTCTGTTCTCTACTGTCACCAACAGTTACAGGCTATTAACATATTCAGGATGATTATTAGTGCCATTAATTACTCTTAAAAATATTACCTTCTTTAATGGAGTTGATTTTCTCATATCATACAGCACAATATTTCTGTCAGAAGCACAGCTTCCCAAAAGGTAAGTCTGAAAAAAAAAAACCAAAACCAGTGTGTATGGTCTTTGAAATACTTCTGGAGTGTGGTTAACAGCTTACATCAGATACCTAAGCTATTTCACAAAGCTGGTCATCAGTTTCTTTTTCAGCCAATCAGTTTCTTCTTCAGTGCAGGTAATTACTCAGCACAAACATTATAAATAGCTTTTTCTGTAAGATTCAAAATACATGCAGTGCCCTCTCCTTTAAAACTAACAGGCAAATCCCCATAAACACTTATTCTATGAACATAGCCCAGTCAAAGGGTATAATAGGAGTGCTGTAAAAGATCAAATGCAATTGTTTTTCCATGGAGAGGGTGAGAAGTCTCAGTCAGAGGTAGCAGAATACTGGAACAGACGAACTGGCAGCTCCACAGCCACATAACTGCTACACTGTATGACTGAGGTACCAGGTATGTATTGTTGTGGGCAGAATGGAGACTGCCCTGCTTTTGTTCCTCCTCTCCCCCACCAACAGAGACAAAAGATAGGAAGATAAAATATATGGTACTACATTCCAAAATAATATAACCATAAAAATCTATGTATACCTCCCCCTAAATATTGCATTAAACATAAAATCTAAATTTAGAAGAAAAAAATTCAAGATGGTGTGAACAGAGTTTAGATCTCATACTGCTCAAGAAAAATACTGGTTTCCAACATGCAACACAAGCATTACCTCAATGGGATTAAATTTTACACTGCTTATGCTATCAAAACCCCAAGTCAGAGAACACTTGGGGCTTGTCCTTTGTTCATCCCAAATGTCCACTTGATGGCCACAGGTGGCGAAAACAGGCTCCTTCCAGTGGTGATCAATTCCTGTATACACTGTCTTTAAGGAAAAAAAAAAAACAAAAAAACAAACAAAAATTTAAAAACCCAATTGTATGCATAAATACTCAAGTATGTTCTGTTAGAAAAAAGATCTACAAATCATCGCATATGGAGTCTCACATGGTTTTACTCATTTATATTACTGAAAATTACATCACCAGTGCTACCAGAAACTAAGTCTTATCAGATATACCCCTACCAGTAGGCAAGCTTTCTTTTTCATTTAAGGTGCATGTATGCATTTCTTGTTAATTTACAATGGAGTTGGCAATAAAGGCATATTTACAAAATCCTGGCTGCCTTTAAAGCAAATGAAAATTTTAAGAGTGCAACTGAATTTTCAGTGGGGACTTCAATGGATTCCGTAGACATTGCAATAACTAAAGAGTTTCAAACTATGTATTTGGAAAAAACTTTAATGTTTTTCCTAACAAAGCTTACCATAAATTCAAGGTGTCAAAGTATATATTTTTAGACTGCTTTTGTCAAAAAGAAAGATGTAAAGTTAATATTTTGTATTGAATGGCTGCGAAGTATCGGCATGAAAAGAAAGTTATTTAATGCAGACTAAGCACTGGCAACATGTCTGAGGAGACTACAAAGAAATGTGACCAGTTTGCAGGAAAGGGATAATTAGTACAGACAGAGCTAAGCAGTCTCTGATGGCATCTGAGGTAGTCCTTTCTGGTTACATGTAAAATAAATGTAATAAAAATGTGAAGATACTTTAAAAATGCCATTATAAAATTTGATCCCATCACCTTACAACCCATTAAGATAACAGGTGATATCACATTATTTCTCTCTCCTTCAAAAACTAGATAAAAAATGATTCAAACTTAATTCAAAAGAAGAGGTATGGGAAAATCAAAATCCAGATTTACTACCTTTCCAAGAATTGTGTGAATAGGTTCTTCTTCTTCTCCATATTCTGGGCTCTCCATTTTCCACTGCTTCACGGTTTTGTCATCGCCAACCTGGAAATATTGGAGAAATCAAGTACAGTTTTATGTAAATATATTCCCTTTTATTTTGCTAGATGTGCTTTGCAATTAAATACAGGCATCCTTTCAAAAAAAAAGACCAAAACATTCTGTGACATACACAAACGCTTCCTCCTGCCCGTTCACTGTTCCATTTTTTAACTCCAAGCTACAGATTAGCTCTCCTGGTCATAATATGTTGTTAAAACATGTACATGGTCTGGCTGGAGTGAACATTCTTCATAGCAGCCCACCTGGCAGTGTGTTTCTGATTTGTGGCTAAAACAGTGCTGATACAGCACCCAAGCCTTGGCTGTTGCTGAACAATGGTTGCACGGTGCTGAGGCATTTCCCCCTGCTCCCACTCTGTCTCCATCACCCCTGCCTCACCAACCAGCAAACAGGCTTGGTGTGGGCAGCAGACTGGGAGGGACGCAGGCATGACAGATGTCCTGAACTGGCCAAAGGAGGATTCCACACCACAGAACAATGATCTGCAATAAAAACTGCGGTAGTGGGAGCAGAAAGAGGAGGTGGGGGCTGCTGCTCAGAGATTGTCTGCGGATCTGTCTGCTTCTGAGAGCAGGCGACTGATTCCCAGTTTGCCACTTGTTTCCCATCACCACCTTTCCTTCATCTATTCAACTGTCTATCTTCATCCACAAGGCTTTTCCACTTTCCAAAATAGACAGCTAAATAGGAAAAAGGTGAGCTGGAATGATGGCTATTTTGTAAGGCTACATTTTAATCAACTGGCACCTAAAACTGCAAATCATCTTCTGGAAGTCACTTTGATGAGCCTGTAATCAGTTAAAAGGCAACTTTTCCAGTTGCTCTGGTTGCCTGTTCCAAATTTTGCACTAATGCCAACACAAGCTTTTGCATGGCTGTGCAGTGACCCGGATCGTGCAAACAGGCCTAAAAAAATATTAGCTTTACAAGTTTATCTTCCCCTACCTCACTGCACTACTACTGTTTCTTCTCTCCCTCTCTCAATTTTCAGGCAGAGGGATTGTCAAAAGGGGAGTAACTAACCTGGAGTCACTTAGGATTTTTTATTGTGACTTTCCCTATATCGTAACTACTGTCCCTATGACCTGGTATATACCTTAGAAAAGACAAATATAATGTAGTGAAAATGGCTCTTCTATGACCAGTTAAAATGAAGCACAACCTCAGGACACCTCAGTTTTCAAAAACAGTTCTTCTTGTTGTCTTACCTTAGAACTGTTTTAATGCCAACAGGAAGACGTACTATTTCCAAGCAGTTTACATGCAACTGAATCTGTTGTGGTTGTTATGAATTAATAAAGCTTTATTCACATGAAATGATCTTGACTTAATCAGATTATTTTTAATCATAGTATATGCAAATGGTTACTTTTTTATATGCTTCTATGTCTTTCAATAAACACAATCCATTTACTACTTTAATGAAAACTAGTTTATTCGAGTTTTAATTACATGAGCATCTGTTAGCTATTTTCTGGTAGTTATCCCTTGGATGGTCTTGAATGACATCCCTATCACAGCATCAGAAAAAATTTCATTGTAAATAGAACTGTCAACACATTCAATAAGTGTATTCATACAGTATTTAAATATTTTACAGCAGAGAGCACGTTTCTCAGTGGAAAACAGATGGTGAACAGGTACTCTGTGCTGCTGCACTGGTAAGGAGACACATAATACTTACAGTGAAGAATGACGTACCACAGAAACGGGCACACATGCCTCGAACAAAGCCCTCGTGGGCTTGTATAGTGCGAACACACTGTCGTTTGGTCAAGTTCCAAATTTTAACCTGTTAAAAACAGAGGAGCAAATATTCTGTAAGCTTTCTACAGCCCACAGCTGCAGTTCACAATTCAAGTACAAGAGATCACACATGTGGTAATGAAATGGCAGAGCTGGCTTGGACACTGGTCAGATTTTATAATGTTAAAAACTATTTAATTATTCCTTTCTTGAAAAATAATTTTTAAAGTGAGGCTCTTTCCTTCTTACTCTCTCCCCTGACCTAAGCTGTATACTTTCTGCATTTTGCATTCCCCTATTTTTGAACTAGAATTTTTGCTAAAAAACAGCAGCAGTTATAAATTTAGCAAAAAAAATACCCCTTTAAAGACAAAAGCACAAAGAAATTTGGAACCAACAGAGTTTTTTCAGTCCAGTTGCTGTACTACATTGTCTACAGATGTCCAACTCTCACAGAGGTTTCTGTTTCAAAGCTTTTGGGCTCATTTAAAAAAAACAACAACAAAGAAATGGAGGTCAGTTTTTATATTTTTATGTATTTATAGTACCCAGTACTTTACTCGTTCTATCAGTGGATAAGAAATCTGGCTAAACTTTCATAGGAATTAGTTCCACTTCTCTCTGAAAAGGTAAACGTCCCTTATACTACTGCATGACATATGCACTTTCTATAAAAAGCAGAAAGCAACCAACTGCCCAGAAGACACCTTTCAAGTACTATCAAATTAGCAATGTAAGGGTGAGAAAAGACAGGGAATTCAGAAAAGACAGGTATTTTTTTCTGCAACTAGTTCCAATTAAAGTGCCCTTGATTGCTACTTATAATTGGTATGTAAAATAATCAAATACATATAGGCTTAGCCTTTTTTAGGTAGTATGAAAAATTGTTATTCCAAAAAGTTTTTGGTTGTGTGCCCATTCCCCCTAGCTAATCTGACAGTTTAACTTCTTTAGGGAGAGGAGTGGGGGTGATCATGTGGGCAGCAAAAAGCAATCACAACGTGTATTGGGTTTGCGTGGCCAGGTTTTGGTAGTGGGAGTCTACAGGGGTGGCTTCTGTGAGAAGCTGCTGGAGTCTTCTCCATGTCCAGCAGAGCCAATGCCAGACAGCTCCCACACAGACCCGCCACTGGCCAAGGCCAAGTTAATAAGAAATGGTGGTAACAACTCTGTGATAACACATTCAAGAAGGAACAAAAGTTAGTGGGCAGATGTAACTGTGCTCAGAGAAGAGAGGAGTGAGAATACATGAGAGCAATAACTCTGCAGACACCAAGGTGAGGAAAGGAGAGGGAAGAGCTGAGGTTCCCCTGCAGCCTGTTGTGAAGACCATGGTGAGGCAGCTGTGCCCCAGCAGCCCATGGAGGAAGTTAATGGGAGTGCAGAGATCCACCTGCAGCCTGTGGAGAAGACGAGGCCAGATGCACTCAAAGAACGCTGTGATCCATGGCAAGGCCTTACTAAAGTAGGCTCCTGGCAGGGACCTGTGGACCGATGCAGAGAGGAGCCCACAATGGAGCAGGTTTCCCAGGACTTGTGACCCTGTGGGGGACCTACACTGGAGCTGCCTGCTCCTGAAGGACTCCACAGTGTGGAAAAGTCACCCACACAGCAGCAATTTGTGAAAAGCTGCAGCCTGTAGGAATGACTCATGCTGGAGAAGTTCATGAAGAACTGTCTCCCATGGGAGGGACCCATGGTGGAGCAGTGGAGGGACTCCTCTCTCTGCGTAGAGGCAGGAACAACTTGTAATGAACTGACTGTAACCCCCTTTCCCCATTTACCTATGCTGCTGGGGGGGAGGAAGGAGATCCCAGGAAGGAGGGAGGGGTGGGGGGAAGGTAGTTTTAAGGTTTTATTTTACTTCTCATTATCCTGCTCTGATTTTCTTAATAAGAAGTTCAATCTGTTTTGTCTTTGATGGTAGTAAGTGAGTGATGTCTCCCAGTCCTTATCTCAACCCATGAATCTTTCACTACATTTTGTCTCCCCTGTCCAGTGGTAGAGTAACAGAGCAGCAAAAACTTTCACCTTCTGAGTGAGGATAAAGGTAACATGCTGAACAAAGACAGGAAAGTGGGGCAAAACCAATCAAACCCAAGAAAATACAAAAGAGAAAGAAAAAAGAAAATAAGAAAGAAAGGTACCTTCTCTGTTGTGGTTTGTAAGCTTACCTCTCCATCACAAGCTCCAGACAGCACTGTAGACAAACTTTTTGGATGTTTGGCCATGCAATTAACTCCATCTCTGTGGCCATCAAGTGAACTAAGAAAGGGTTTTGCAAACACACGTTCCAGCTTTGTGGCATTCAGAGCTCTTACGTACTCTCGAGCAACCTCAAATGGATGCAATGCAGGGTCATAGTTCCTTGGAACTGCAACAGAAAAAACATACGTTAGAAGCCCATGTTGGAGCAGGTCCAGAGGAGAGACATGATCAGAAGGATGGACTACCTCTCCCATGAGGAAAGGCTGAGAGCTGGGGTTGTTCATTCTGGAGAAGTGAAGGCTCTGGGGAGACTTCATTGTGGCCTTTCAGTACTTAAAGGGGGGCTATGAGAAAGATGTGATATGACAATGAGTAATGGTTTTAAAGAGGGTAAATTTAGACAAGATAGAAGTAAGAAGTCTTTTACAATGAGATGGCACATGCCCCATCAAAGTTTTGAGCAACCTGATCTAACTGAAGGTGTCCCTGCTCACCGCAGGGGGGGGAGAGAGGGCGTTGGACTAGATGACTTTTAGAGGTTCCTTCCAACCCACAAAACTCTATTATTCTGTGTGTAAAATCAGCACAATTTTTGGCAGTTTTAATAATGAATGTGCAAAAGCAGAACGCGACGTACTAGGACTAAAACAGCATTAAGTGCAAAAAAATGCAAGCGCTAAGGCAGGAAATACTAAGGTCAGGCGCAATCTCGGGGTACCAGAACAGTGGTTAAACCCCCAGCCCCGCACTCCTGCTCTGACACCTCGAGATGCGGCTTCCAGCAGCCGCCCGGCCCCGGGGAGCGGCAAGGGAAGCTCTCCTCCGCAGACGGGCACCGCACGCAATTCCCCGCCGGGGACTGGCACCCGCGCGGGACAGCTCCCGGCGCTCGGAAGGCAGGGAGCCCCAAGC
>NW_008237244.1:1313746-1316968 GCF_000691975.1 Corvus brachyrhynchos
CCCGCGGCTTGGAATAAACTGGCCGTAAGCCGAAAGGGACGGTCTCCGATTCTCTTCCCTGCTCTCCCAGAGCTTTTTCTTATCACTTCTAGGGACTGTAAAATGTGCTGTGTGCCACGAACTGTTTGCAGGCAGATTCGAGAGCTGGCCAGCCTCCTCCCCCGCTTTCATGACCACCAGTGCCAGGGGACACCGGAGGACTGCCTGCTTTTAACAGGCGGGTTGTCCCAAGCCCACGTTCAAAGTTCATCTTTATTCCACAGATTTTCAACACTCAGAGCTTAGGGGTAGCTTTGGAATAACCTTGGTTATTAACAGTAGTGGTATTGTTTCGCAGAAAACTCTTAACTAATTTGTTTTTCTACAGGGAAACATCTCGACTTCTGTTGACTTTTCTGCTAATTTGAGAAACTTGTCCACCATTTATCATATTGTCTTTTAGAGAGATTGAAACATTTTACTATATCTTTGGATTCTTTTCTTAAGTAGATACGTGGGTGTTTTAAGATCTCAAAACCAAACTATCAGAGAGACATTTTACAAAATTTAAAACGTTGAATGTCCTTGTTGGGCGCATCCTGGGCTGCATTGTGAAAAGCATAGCCAGCAGAAGTGTTCTTTTCTTTCTATTTTCCATTTGTAAGACTTTGTCGGAAGTACTGTGTCTAGTTTGGGGCTCTCCGGGACAAGAAAGGAGGACAATGACAGTGGTGTGACTTCAGTGGAGGACACCAGACTGGTGAAGGGGCTGGAGCACATGGCACAGGAGAACAGGCTGACAGAACAGGATCGATTTGGCCTCAGAAAGGAAAGGCTGAGGGGAGCTAAAATTGCAGTCTGTGACAATGTTATTGGAAAACACAGAGAAGGTAAAGCCAGATTCTTCTTGGAGATAGTTCATAGGCCAGAAAGGAACAGGCACAAGCATAAACATGGAAAATTCCAGTTATTTTTCTGTGAGAGTAGTCAAATACTGGAAAAGGTTGCCCAGGGGCTGTAATCTCTTCAGCCATGGAAACATTCAGGAGTCAACTGGTCATGTCCCTAGGTAACCACATCTAATTAGATCTGGTTTTAGTACGTTTGGATTAGTTGGCTTTTGGAGGTCACGTACTTTCACATGCTTGTTTGGGTTGAAAATAACAGTTCCTATGTTTTGTCTTCAACCAGGGAGTAGGAGCTGATATCAGAAATGGATGTTGTGAAGATTCTTGGCAGCATCATTGACAGAAAGACTTGCATTCATGTCTCTGATTTTCCATGTTGTTTAATATGTTTATAACTTGATCTAGTGGCTGTATGGCAAAAAAAATTGAGAAATGTCTTTGGGAAAGGTCTAGCAGCACTCATTCAGGAGGAAGAAAAGAAGTGTTTGTGTTCTAGTTTTGAGTGGTTGTCAAGGTGCTGAGGCCTTGTCACACTGTGCTCATCAAAAGCATTTTGTCTTTAATGCTGAAGTCTGTCACAATGTGCAGTACCGGACACAAAGTGCAAGGGGAATGAATAATAAATGTGGCACTGAACAGAAAATGCCTGTTTACCAGGGTTAATTTTGATGGGGACATGAAAGCTACACTCATTGTAAAACTTGGAGATCAATTTTCAGTACAGTTGCAGTCTAGCCATGTGTCTGTATTAAGAATGAAAGCTGCTGCTATGTTGGCATCATAGAGTAATTTAGGTCCAAAGAGAGCTAAGGAGTTCACCCTCTACTCAGATAACCTCTGCTTAGATCAGTTTGCTCAGTCATGTGTGCTGGAGTTTTGAGTAGTGCCAAAGATGCTCTTCAGGCAGCTTGTTCAAGTATTTGGCCTCTCTGCTGGATAAAAGTTCTGGTCAGAATTCCCTGTGTTTCAGCTTGTGTCTGTTACCTCTTGTCATCTCACCATGCACCATATCCCATGTTGTCAGTAATCAACTTACTCCCTTGCTGTTATGGTAGGAGCAATAGTAGTTACCACTCCAAGTTTGGTGGACATCCATGTTCTACATGATCTGTCAAACAAAAACTTGTGTGTTTTCTATATTTTTGAAGTGACATTTTTTGAATATTTGGACAACCAGCTAACCAATTAGGTTATTAGGTGGGAGAAGAAACCTTTGAGTATTCTGGTAAAAACTGACTTGGGAATCAGTAAGATATGACCCATTGCTTTATAGAACATTTTAAAGAGAAAATTTGAATTTAAGAGTTGTTACTTGGGACTTGTCTAAACAACTTAGAGAAACATGTTGTCAAGGATCCCATTTGTATCACTTGACATATGATGCAAAATTGCTGGAGTGCTAAAAAGAAGAGACAGAAAACTTCAAATCTGCTTCTCATCAAAAATGCACGAAAGTGCATTTGTTTAGCCCTGACAGATTGATAGGAACTTTCCTCTTACTGAGCTAAGGAATTATTTTTTTGTTTCTTTCCAACCACCCCCCCCCTTTTTTTTCTAAGTTCTTGAACTCCAGGCTGTAGCGGGTTTGGTTCTGTAACCGGGCAGAAACACCAATTTAGTGTAGTGGTTTCGTCCAAAATACTCATTACTGTTTACCTTCTGTGAGATAAGAATTAGGAGAAATGCAAAGCAGGCACCAACTTGAAAGAATATAAAAAAGTTTAATAACAGACCTAAAAGAGGAAAAAAAAAATTATACCACACCTTCAGAACTCTCCTCCTCCCCCCACCTTCCTCCCTTCTCCCACTGACAATGTAAAAAGACAACCCTTAGGATGTTCAGTCTGTTTACCACTTCCATAATAACCTTGTTCAGTCCATTTAGAAGGAGAAGTCTCTCCTTGCTCGTGCTATGAAATCATTATCACAACAAGACAGCCGCCCACTTCCAAATATTGTTCTGTCCATTTAGGAAGAGGAGTCTCTCTGCCTGCGTGTGAGTCCTTTCCCCCGACTTGCAGCTTTTCCCACAACTGCTTTCGAGGGTCCACTCTTGAAGGTTTTTGGGGTACAATTTTAAGGTTGAGCCGTTCAGAAACAAAAGTTCTCTTCACCCATCTCTGGGAGCATTTCATCTCTAAGAACAGAGGCCCTTCTCCTTCCCTGGGAGCAAAGGGTCCTCCTCATCTTCATCTTTAGGACTATCTCTGGGAGCATCTCTAGGAACTGAGGTTTTCTCCTTTCCCATTTGGAGCAGAAGTCCTCATCTGGTCCATCTCTCCCTGTCCAAACTTCTCATGAAATTACAGCTGTGTCAGCATCTGCCTATCTCAGC
>NW_008237244.1:1317089-1338457 GCF_000691975.1 Corvus brachyrhynchos
TGGCCCGGCCTGGCCTGGCCCAAGCAGGGCCTGGGCCGGGCCCGCCGGCCCCGCACAGGGCCCGCAGCCACCTGTCCCAGCGCCAGAAACGAGAGAGAGCTGGGAGGGGGAGTTTGTCTATTCTTAAGTGTGGATCACAGAGGCGGTCACAATTTTAAGTGGCTTAAAGAATTGTCCATATTCAAACTGGCCAGCTGATAGGTTCTGTCAGATCATGGGGGAAGCTGTAAGCACTCCTTTGCGAGAACATCACTTCTGAGACTATGGTAGCTAACCCATGACACAGGCTTATAAAGCTATAAACCTCAACTCTTGCATACTTGTGAAATAATCCTTTTGTAACACAGTTGATCAGCTAGGTTTCGTGTTCATTTGTAGCTTGCTTTGGGCTTCTGTGTTGGCTTGGATGCAGTTAAATTTTATGCTTCCTGAAATGTTTTCCAGTATAATTAATTAATTTCTTTCTTTCTTTCTTTCTTTCTTTCTTTCTTTCTTTCTTTCTTTCTTTCTTTCTTTTTCTTTCTTTTTCTTTCTTTCTTTCTTTCTTTCTTTCTTTCTTTGTGAGCGATGGATTGGAGCTGAGGCCAAAGTACAATGGGATTCTCCACTGTATGACCACTGTCTGGAAGCATGAAGGACTACGAGGCTTGTATCAAGGGGTAACTCCAAACATGGTGGGAGCAGGGGCTTCCTGGGGACTTTACTTTTTCTTGTAAGTAGAACTGTAAAGCGTGTCATGCCCTGCACGATGTAGTGTTTGGATATACATTGCATCTTCTTTGTGGGGTACAAAAATGTGCTAAGTGACTTAAAAACTTGTGATTCTCATAGCTAGTCCATGTCTGTTACCCTTTATTATGGTTTACTGTTTTAGAATTTAAGCAGTTTGAGTCAGAGACCATTTCCTTTGTCGGGTATTACTGCAGGCCTGGGCCCTATGGTATATCACTGTGTCCCGCAGCCATAGGGAGGAGGAGGAGAGAAGATCCAGCAGGCAGGAGTTGTGCAGCAAGATTGATTTAATTATTTTACAAACTCTTTTATAGACTTTTTTCTTCATAGTCTAATTGGACAAAGGACCAGCCACCCCTTGGGGGTGATTGGCTAAAATCCTAAAGCATCCATTGTCAAAATATTTTCTACTACACCATAAACAAGATTTTTTCAAGGTTGCAGGTAGTTTGGTTGTTTACATAACTGCTGCCTCTTCTGTGAGAGAGAAAAGTCTCTCATGGACTTAGAAAATAGCAAGAAAATCCTTGCTAGCAGCATATTTGTATCTACAGTCAGGTACAGTGCATTCCCTTGATGCTGTGAAAGTACTATGGAACTTGAGAGGTGGTGATATTACCCATAAAGAATCCTCTAAAAGTCCCAATACACTGTGGTTAAAACCTCTCAAAAAGCAAGAACCTAAATTGATTTCCTAAGAATTAAAGAACATGACGTTTTCTACTAAAAACTGAATGTTTGATTTTTAATCATTTTAGTGACAATTCTTTCATTGTTTTTGTCAGTTGATGGACTTTGCTTATAAAGCCCATTTGTTAGTATTCTACTTTATTAATTCTGTTACTGGGACTTAATTTACTGCTTATCCCTATTAATTGAAACATTTTAGGGATCAGTTAGTTGGTATGCCTATGCAAAGCTCACATGTCAGTTGTATAGACTCTGTTATTGTTGTGCTTCAGTCCTTAAGCTTTGCTGTAGATTCCTATTGACAGTTCATCTTCTGTTGACCATTTCTTAATCCACAAAGATTGCAAACTGGATCAAGAGAAGAAAGCTCAGTGGATTTCTGAGCTAGAGGGTAGATACCTAGCACTGTAGCTCCCAATAAAAAAGAGTTCCTTTAAAAGCTAATTCTTGCTATCTGGTAATTTTCAAGATGCAGTCCCAGCGATACTGACAGCTTAATAATGCAACTTAAATATATATTACCATAGTTCACTTTAAAGACCTAACTGTTCAGAGATCAATTAATCAATTAAACAAAGATAGTTTGGATACCTTTTCTTCAAAGGCTGTGTAGCACCATGATCTTAAGTCAGGTATGTCATTCTGGGCTTGGGTTTTTTGTGATGTAGGTCTGTTTTCACCTTTACTAAATTGTATTTTATGTTTTCTAGTTACAATGCCATCAAAGCTTACAAGAAGGAAGGGAAGATGGAAAGTCTCAGTGCAAGCGAACACCTAGTGTCAGCTGCAGAGGCTGGTGAGTTTAAATGCAAAGACTAATGTTCATTTTAGCGTTTCCATATACTGCTAGCTGCCTTTCTGTGTCAGTGCACCTTTTTCTTAAAGTGGTAAGTGTTCCAGCCCAAATGCAGTCATTTATTGTCTGTACATAAAATAATGATGTCTAGCACATATAGGTCACTGTGGTCCTCAGTTTTGTGCAGAATTGTGCAGTTGTCAAAATTTCTTCTGTCCTTGTTTTCATTCTGTATAAGTGTTTTCCATATTTAGTGCTATACTGGGTCCCAAAATGTAACTATAGAAATCTGCTGCTGTCAGATTGTTAACTTGTTAAATGTTTAACACTTGAACCTGGAAAGGAGAAGGCCTGTTGAATTATGGAATGGTTTGGGTTGGAAGGCACCTTAAAAATAATCTAGTTCCAACCCCCTGTCATGGGCAGGGACACCTTTCACTAGACCAGGTTGATCAAAGCCCCATCCAGCCTGGCCTTGAACACTTCCAGAGATGGGGCATCCACAGCTTCTCTGGGCAAACTGTTCTGGTGTCTCTCCACCCTCACAGTAAAGAATTTCTGCCTAATATCTAATCTAAACCTACTCTCTTTCAGTTTGAAGCCATCCACCCTTGTCTGTCACTACATGCTGTACAGGCAATTCAGAAGACTTTTTATTAGGATTTTGAAGCATTCATTTAATGTTGAAATATAAGGCATGTTGTTTGACATGAAAAATAGTAATGGATTCTGTTACAATGGTATTTTCAGTAACCTATAAAGCTATAACAGGTTGTTGCTATTAATTTGTCAATATTATTAAGCAAATTTCTCGTCACAGGGGTGTCCATTAAATTTTGAATTATTGTATACTGAAGAATAACTCGGATAGTCAGTGCTACATTAAGAAATTTCCTATATACAACAGATTGTACTACTAACTCTGCAAAGGTAAAGCAAGAAAGGGGCTGTCCTAGGAATATGCAAAAATACATACGCTCTGCAAAAGTACCCCCAGCAGGAGTAAATTGGACTTGATTGTGAGCTTTGAAGGGAGAGAGAGGGAACAATGGAGGGCATAAACTTTGCCTGTTTTAAACAATATGAGTACACTGGTAGGAAAGGTAGTTTTATCATTGTAGAAGCCTGTGTTACACTGGACTGAAAAAACTGGATAAAGCTTTTGGAGTTGGCCTAACAGTCAGTGTAACTTCTGTCTGTTCTCAGGAGCCATGACTCTCTGCATTACAAACCCAATATGGGTAACAAAGACTCGACTTGTGCTACAATATAACGCTGGCGTGGACCCATCCAAGCGGCAGTACAGAGGAATGTGTGATGCTCTCATAAAGATATACAAGACAGAGGGCATACGTGGCTTATATAAGGTAACCACACTTAAGAAAAATTCCAGGATTGCCTGGCACCACTCAGTAGCATGGTGAGACTTGTAAATATTTGTCTACAAAAATAAAAAAATTTATAATAGCTCACTTTTATTCTGTGAGTCTTTCCCACTGAAGAACTGCAGCAAAAAGGCTTAATCAGAAGAAAAGCCATTATACTGTTGAAATATAGGAGATCCTGAGGAATACAATGTAAGCTTTATGTATGACTAAGTCGTCTTCTGTTGGGTGATAGGAGAGTAAACTATAAAATGCTTTTTAATTTTTTTGAGTCTTCCTATAATTAGAATTTGGATAAGCAGGGCAGCAGTAACGTAACCTGTGTTGTTGGTAGTACTTCCTTCCATTTTATCCCTTATCTCTGTATTTCTAACATCTTCTGGAAGATAACATGACTAAAGTGCTTGCTAATTTTTTCTTCCGCAATGGAAAGTTTCACAACTGCTTATTTTCCCTCTGGTTATTGATGTCTTTAATCTGTCAGGTCTAGGTACATTAAATTTGCAGACTTCTGAATATGGTCTGCATATGTGTGGGTTTTTTGTTCCCTTTAATTTAGAGAAACATGGCAATTGGATTTGGACTTTTTGCCTCCTCCTCCCTTCAGGTCATGACATCAAGATGCATTCATCAGTGCCTGGAAGTTGTGAAGAAACCTATTTTAATTCAGTCTGGCTCCTCTCCTGCAAGTAATGCTGCAGAATCATAGAATCATAGAATGGCTTGGAAGGGATGTTAAAGATGATCCAGTTCCAACCCCCTGCCATGGGCAGGGACACCTTCCACTAGACCAGGCTGCTCAGAGCCTCATCCAGCCTGGCCTTGAACACTGCCAGGGATAGGGAAGAAGACCACTTTCTCTTAGAAATTGTCCTGATTACTGAACATTAGCTTCTTTTATTTTCAGTGAAAAATGTGATCTCCCTTGTGCTGTTAGACTTGTGTGCTTCATGGCAATGAATGCCAAATTCTAACACCGGGAACAAGGCACCTTACTTATTCCTACATTGAAATTGTCAGGATTTCTGATTTGCCTGCCAGGATGTCTGCTCTGTTCCATTTCTAATTTCTTGTTCTAATTTCTAAGTTCTGTTTCTAAGTTCTAATTTCTTGGATCTGTTAGGTTTTAAGATGTCCTTCCACCCTTCTTCTCAGATTATTCATGCATGTAGCATGTGTTGCCTTTGGCACTAGACACTTCTTTGTAGTGTTAATCTGCAAGTGTGGGACTAAACCAGCTACTTCCTTTGAAAGAGCAAATTACTTGCTTAAATCTGCAAAGAAGGTGACCTAAATAGGTCCTGAGTGACCCACATAAGTATGCACACTGAGCAACTTCCATTTGACGTCAGGACTCTCTCAACCTTGTCTGTACTGGGGGAAAAGGCACCTCTTCAGTTGGCTCTTTGACTTGTACATACTTTAGCCTTCCTCCATTTCCGTGTTTGGGGGAGTTTTTATTTTTCTTGCTCCGCTTGAAATCGCACAGCTAAAGCTTTGTTAATTGCCCTGAGTCACAGGAGTTATAGTACACACAAATGTCTTCTTTTCCCTCATAGTCTTCATTTTAGACAGCATTCCTTATCGCAAATACGGGGATCTCAGATAGTACAACCTTTTCGCAAATAAGGGGATCTCAGCTAGAACAACTGTCTCAGATAGAATTGGAAATAAAATCTGGAAGGAGGTTTTTTCTGTTTGAGATCTGTCTTCTGAAGAATGGTATTTCTGACCAAGCAGTTTGGTATTGCTCTTTATTGCACAGATGCTGTTACTGATCTGAGCAAATTCTTTCAGTCCTTTGAGGCACGAGACTGGTAAAGTCAGGATACATCAATCTTTCTAGCAGGGATCAAAGCTGTCTTTATTAGCTCTGCTGGGTATTGATTGTTCATTAAATACAGTTCATCTGAATCTGGGTTCCTCAGTAAGTTGTTCCTCTTGAACTTGGCCTGGTTTTGAAAAGGCAGGAGAAGTCTCCTTCATTCATTATCCCCGTAATCATCCAGTCAGTGATCTTCCACACCTTCCATCCATTAGGATTTGTCTTTTGGCCTCCATCCCCCAGATGACTGGGACAGAGCTGCTCTGCTGCACACCAGGCTGAATTAAAAAACAGCTTGGAGTTATGTATTTTGAACACACCTATGGATCTGTTGGAGACCTGAGCTCTAAAAATTACTTTGCTGTTGAATGTCATGCAACCATCTTCATGTTACAAGTGCTGTGTTCTTTTCAATCATAAGGTAGGAAAGACAAAACATGGTAAAATAATTATAACATTGTAGGATTGGTGCTTTTAGGAAAACATAAATACATCTGAGCTATTGAGAAACTGTTAGATGTATAGTCTAAAGTGACTGACTACTAAGACATCAGTCAGGAATGCAACTAGCATCCTTCATGGCCTCCATATTTCTGTATGTGCTTTTTTTGTTCTCTTTTAGTGATGATATAGAAGCAGCAGTTGGAAATAGAGCAACGTTTAATAAACAACAGTAAAATATACAGGAAATGCAGAAAATTTAAAGAGATTAAAGTAAAGTCCAGGTTCATCAAGACTGAGAATAATAATGTATGCTGACAACAACAAAAGTCATAGCAGTAATGTGTGCTCGTTACCAAGTGAAATATATTTAGACACTTGTGTGTTGTCATTTCACCCTTGGTAGGCAAGATTCTATGGAGAGTAAAGTACTTTTTCTGGTCCCTTAGTGGCTAAGGCACCGAGTTCTCTTTATTTTGCAATGCTTTTGTTTATGTAATTTTTCTTCTTATAAATATGAAGCTTGTAAGGTTTGTGTATCTTTGTACTTAAATGTAGCAAAATCCATTGAGATTTGGCCATCTTGATTTTAACTTAAGTTGCAGGTTCTACAGAGAGACATAAGCATAAGTAGCTTTCACATAAAAGATGGTAACATTTTTCACCATGAAGGAATCAAGATGATAATGGCAACTTCAGTGTCTTGTCTGCACGAGTTGTCGGAGCAGGGCACTCAGTTAGTACAGGTCTTTGACACACTGAGAGACCAAATGAAGGCAACACTGAAGAGATTACAAGGGGTATTTGCTGCATTCTTCTGAAACATACAGCAGAGGCTGCTCTGGCTTGAGTGCTGTCAGGCAGCGATGTGAGTACCACATCACCAAATGAACCTTGTTCCTTTCTTTATTAAGAAGCCCAGGCTTTCCAGTGTGTATATGTGCCTGTGTTTCTTTTTATTGTGATGTGTAACCTTTGAAACACTAACCAACAGGACATTTTCCTCTTGTCACAGATTTTCAGCACTTAAAACTCTTTAAGCCAACTTTAAAATACTTCTTTATTCCCACTGTCTGCTGCTCAGAATTATATGTTTTACCGTTTAAATTTCTAATTACATATTTAATTCTGTCTATTGTTCTAGTCCTTTAAAAGAGAACTCAAACAGGACTTCTTTGAGAAACCGTTCATTTTGTCAAGCCCTCTTGGCAAAAATCTCCTAAAGGTGTATTTCAAATATTAAAGTAAAAAATAACAAGAAATACATGAAGTTAAATTATTTTAAAATTTATCTTTACAGTCATATTATAGATAAAATAAATATTAAATTCTGTCAAATTTTGTGGCAAGAAGGAATTTTGTATTAAATTAGTCTAAGAACAAGAAAATAGAATATGTTTCAAAAACTTCCTCAGCCAAGATACTTCGGTGCTGTGAAGAAATCAGTTTTGCTTTGAAACATTTTTCCATAAGAATACATTGTTTTCTATGACCAATAGAAGCCTGGATCAGCTCTTATTTTACTGAGGCACATTGGCTGACAGTCACCTCACTCCGTTCTTGCACTTTTTAATATTGGCCCAACATTAAAAGTCCCTTAGTCTTCGGAAGCTTTTTTCATCAGCACAAGACTTAAAGCATGCTGGTATTTATTTATGAAGTATCAATCAGTAGATGCTTTAGGACTCTTGGGTGCAAGTTATCCAAATCTTCTGGCTTAAGTTTAAAAGTTTAGCCCTCTTAAAGGTTGTTCAACATTCTTCTTTTGTTGGCAGGGAAAATGTTACCTCATTCTTCTATGATATAAATACATCATTCTAATTCTTTCCAAGTGGAGAACAATTACTTCCACTGTCCTTTAGGAGCTTTACTGTCTAATCACAGGGAAATGTTTGTGAAGATTTTCCCTGCTCTGCCCATAAGTTTCATACTGTTCCTTTTTCTGGTGACCCAGATAATTTTTTCTTTGACATTTTTCTTTTCTCTCCACTTTCTGTTTTTATATTACTTTTATTTTCTTCTGTGATCCAGGATTTCTGAAAACCAAAGTTGTCCTTTTCCCTCTTTTGGGGCCCTTTGGCTTCAAACTTCACTTCATGCTTACAGCTGACAAAATACAGATCTGTGGTTTAATTCCACTTGTTCTCATATGGGGAAGTGGTTTTTCTGGGACTTTCACTAGCCCTTAATGCATTTCATCGGTTTGTGGTCACTGATAGTGAGTTCATGACCATTATTTCCTACTGTGAGAAGAAATTTATCCTCGTTTATCAAAGAAATGCTAAAAAATCATTTCCCAAATGACTGAAATACTTAAGAAATCTGTATGTAACATTCAGAAAGCTGATCCCTGAAGTGGTATTTTGTGTATTATCTGTGCAATTTTTATGCCTGCTGTAGTTTTAGTTGTTGGGGGTTTTTCTGCAATTAGGAGGAGTTTTATTATTTTGTCTTGTTTTAACACTATTTCAGTGGACTCCTATGGGGATCCCTCTTTTTCTCCTTCTCCAGGCATTTAATCATATCCTGATAAGTCTTTATTCAACATTTTGGGCTTCCTTCTTAGTCTAACAAAGAGTTTGGCATCTGGGCACATTTTTAAATTCCTTTTTCTTGCCTGAATGGATCATAGGAAATAAAACTGTTCAGTTTTGGGGTTTGTTGTTGGTTTTTTTTTGTTTTTTTGTTTTGTTGTTTTTTTTTTTTTTTTAAACTTAGGTTCTTTGAGTGCTTTTAACCACATTTTGATCACTTACTCCATTATAGTTGTCCCCCAACAGTTTGCAGCAAGCTTTTCAGTCCCTTTCTGGCCAAGATGATTAATCCCCCATTTATTCGTTTTTTTCAGTGTAGGTGACCAACTCTTCAAAAAGAGGATTAGTGCTTTTCAGAACCTATGCAGCTGGCAGCTCATTGTAGTGGAGCTAATCCTGCTCTTGGGGGAACTCCTGCCTTCTCTTTCTTGTGCAGACAGTTTAGAAAGTACCTGGTTCCCCTCTTAGTTTCAACTTTTTTGAAGCTAAAGGTTGATATATTTTCATGTGTTTGGGTGTGTAAGAAAGACAGTGCTGGAGCAGCTCGCTCTCTTCTCCCACGGGGCCATGGTGTGATGCTGGATGTGGCAGTGTCAGGTTTATGGTTGGACTTGATAATCTCAAAGGTCTTTTCCAATCGAAATGATTCTATGATTCTATATAGACACAAACATTTTTAGTGTAGAAATATATATATGTATCTCATAGATACACATTTGTACAGAGACACACATGCAAACACAT
This sequence comes from Corvus brachyrhynchos, assembly GCF_000691975.1. Classification (NCBI taxonomy): domain Eukaryota; kingdom Metazoa; phylum Chordata; class Aves; order Passeriformes; family Corvidae; genus Corvus; species Corvus brachyrhynchos. The sequence goes on from NW_008237244.1 coordinate 1,326,237, forward strand.
ACCTATCTATTTCCAGGGCTCAATCACAATAATTTTTTGTACCTCTGCTCCTGGTGGCCCTTCTCACTGAGTTGCCAGCATCTGTCATTGCCTTACGAGTCTCAGGTGGGAACCAAACCCCTCAGTGCCAGGAAAGGGGCAGGCACTGAGCTGGACATTTGCAAGACCACAGCTTGATATGTGATCTTGCAGTCCTAATCTGCGTTGCCAGCTTGTGCTCTGTGAGGTGGAGTCCCTGGGCCACTTGTTTTATCTCAGTGACTCAGTAGGTGACTTTAGGCTGTATGTCAGAAAAGTAGCATTTATTAAATGTTTGTGTGATGCCTGTCCTTAAGAACACCAACCCAGAACTGGCTCTGAATCAGACTGCAACAGCGACAGCTGTGCGGGCACAGTCTGTACATTAAGGGAGGACAAATGTAGATGTGTGAGCTGTGTTCTGTTAAGTTGTTTAGGTTTTGTGCATTGCCCTTTAACCTTGTTTTATCCTTTTTTTAGGGATTTGTGCCTGGTCTGTTCGGAACATCACATGGAGCACTGCAGTTCATGGCCTATGAGGATTTGAAAGAGAGATACAACAAGTATAGAAACAGAGTATCAGATACAAAATTGGTATGGTGCTGGAGAAAAAAATGTGTTGTGGCATATGAATAAATAGAAGTTGATTCCATTTGTTGGGTTATACAGCAGCCAAATGTACAAATGATACATTAATTATGATACATTAATTGAAATGCAGACTATATTGAAGGGAATAATACTTTCTCACCTTTTAGGAACAAGCAGCTGGTTTTCACTGCTTTTGAAAACCAACTTCTTATTGTGGCAAGTGTTTTGAGAATTTTAGAGGGAGGGATGAGAGTTTTCTCTTGCTTTGTGGAACCAGAGGTTATGGTACTAATCCCTGGAAAACTGGGTGCAAGTTGGGGAAAAGTAGCTACTTTTGGAAGAAGTGTTTCTCTTGATGGGAATGAGAAGGCACAACACGTGTGTTACAATCAGTTACTTGTAGCACTGATGTAATAAGCATTGATGTTTCTTTTAATGTGTTGTATTGTAAGGGGGGGGAAATCTTGAGTATTTTTAGCAGTACATTTAAAAATCAAATAAAATTTTGGTAAACTGGCTAATTTAAGCCATACTTAAGGCAAGCCTGACAATTTTTGTTGCTTTTAGAACACTGTGGAATACATAATGATGGCAGCTGTATCCAAAATATTTGCTGTGTCAGCAACGTATCCCTATCAAGTTGTGCGAGCTCGTCTTCAAGACCAGCATAACACATATTCTGGGGTGTTTGATGTGATCCGCAGGACATGGAGGTAGGTGTGCAAAATTAAAAGCCTACATGTTGGAAACTGAGTTTTACAGAATCAGAGCTACCTTTACTGGCTTCTGTGCTGACTTGCAGAACCAGTAGAGTTTAGAGCAAACAAAATGTTAGTTGTACAAAATCACACTGTGCAAGATGCCACCAACAGCAGTAAGCTGAGGACAAAGGAGGAGATAGGAGAGGGTCAATGCCCCCCTGCAGGTTTCTGTTGTTTATTCTGTCTCTCTTCTCCAGCAAATTTCACAGGCTAAAAAATAACATTGACATGGCAGGTTTGGGACACTAAATGAAGTCTCACTTGGGCTGTTTTAGCTTATCCCATAGGACAGGAGCATTGTGCTTCTGGGAGTTGTGGCTAATCCAAACTCCTGGCAAGGTGAAGTGAGCTAGCCAGAGCTGATTATACTGATGTCCCTGGGTTACCCTGGGACCTGACTGCTTTTGTAGTCTAGTCCCAGCTTCCTGTAGGACCTTTAGAGACCTGTGACCTCACACCTATTCATATCTTCTCACAAGCCTTCCCTGAGCTCCACAGTGCAGGGGAGAGTTTTCACACAGAACTGTGTAATTATGAAGGGTGGCCACCTCTGCATGTGCATCCTGTACTTTCCTTGCTCTAGGCAGTGCTTCTGGGTCGCAGCATATTGCTGGAGAGATGGGAATGGAGTCCTGGGCTATGAAGAGGTGCCAGCTGAATGAGTGGCTGAGGCTGTGTTGTTCCAGGAGCACCCCTGGTTCAGAGGCAGTTACGACCATTTCAACTGGAGGCAGTTCAGAGCAAAAATAGCTCTGATGTCTCAGTGCTGTGCCCTTCAGTGCTGCAGTCTACAGGAAGGCTTATTAGTTCTGATAAAGTGTAATACAGCTGTTCTGGGGCCACTACTGTGCTCACGATGAAACAAATGCACCTTAGGGAGGGTAGTGTAAACCACACCCAAGCACTTCCCAGGATCTCTGTTTACTCATCATTCCAGGTGTCCTAAGCCTGTGAAGCCTGCAACTAAGGAGCTAAGATTTTAATGTCTCTGAAACTTTTTAACAGCCCTAGCATGAACACTGATTCAAATTGGGACAAGTTAGATTCTCATTTTTTGGCCAATAGAATCAAAATTCTGGAGAGGGTGCTTAAATTCTCAAAAAATGAATGCTGACTCTCTTTAGCTTTACAAGAACTTTACAAAGTTCTTGTAGCATGAAGAAAGATAGTAAATTGCCTTCTACTTAGACAATACCCACAAAAAACCACTCAAAGCCTAGGCTAAATAACTGATATACATAATACTGTTATATGTTCACGAGAAAAATGATGGGTTAATACTCGATGCACTTTAAACACTGTCTAAAATTGTCATTTGTAACCTGAAGTGAATCTCTCAATGGGAGTGGGAGAAATAAAATGCCAGCCTTTGGTTTATGTCTGATTTTTTCTATTAAAAGACATTAATTAAAACCGATTTTTTTTTTGTCTTTAAAGGAAAGAAGGTATTCCTGGGTTTTACAAAGGAATTATACCCAATGTGATCAGAGTGACTCCTGCCTGCTGTATTACCTTTGTAGTTTACGAAAATGTGTCTGGCTTTTTACTTGGTTTTAGAAAAGAAAATAATTAAAGGTATGAACTTGTGTTCCTAGGAAGGAATCTATCCTTTATTTTTTATATTTATGATCTGGGAGAAATTTAGTTCGGCAGTCTTCTTTGACACTGTGAACTGATCTGGTATTTTGAGGAAAGAATGTAGAGACAGTGAAACCCTGCCAGCATCTCTCCTGTTGAGCGTTCCTGCATTGCTGCCTTCCTCCCTGAATCAGCTGTGTCTGCTTGAAACAGATGTCTGCAACTGTGAAATAATAGTGCTGTGACTGGGTGAAGGCAGCTGCACAGCAATTCCATTCATCCTGGCCTGCCTGGAATAACCCTCTGAGCAGTTTCAGCAAGTCTCAAGATGACAGTTGGTGAGATTTTGCTCCTGCACAGGTGGAAAACTTCATATGAAAGCAACTCTGGAGCGTGTTGAAACTTTCCTAAGTCTCTGAGTATCATTAAAACAAGGAATGTCATCTGAATCCACCTCTGTGTTATTTGTCAGATTTTAGGATATGGAATGCTCCAGCCTCCATTGCTCATCCAGCACAAAAATGCTGCCTCAGTGGGGTGCAATTTGGAAACCGAAATTGTTTTTTAAAACAGCTGTCTGTTCTTGGGTTTGAAGAATTGCAAGTCTGATGAAACTCAGTTCTTGTCTCATACCAGGACAGACTTGCATTGTGGTTTTTGACTTGGTTGTAGCACCAGACTGACATATGCTGTGTGCATTGCTGGCCACTTAATTACTTTTCTTTCTCTTCCATTCTCTCTTTCATTCTCTCTCCATCTCTCTCTATGCCAGAGTGTCTCCATTAATGATACATCTGACCAAATATTACTAAGTAAATGCATATTTGAAAGCAGGCTTACATTTTAAAAATGAGGATTTTTTTTCTAGTAATCCCAGAGTGATGCAGTGTTCAAACCAGTGTAATAACAAATAGGACCAAATACTTACTTTCAAGAATATTCTCTGGAAAAAGAAGTTTCTAGTCTAAAAAAATCCTGTGCACAGGACTTTCTTCAAAAAAAACCAGAGCAATCCATTAATGTCTTCTGATTTGGTTTAAGGAAAAGATTGTTAATATATTGATTGCTAACTTAATGACAAATTATAGTACATCTCAGTATATTTGTATAATAATTATGTTTTTTTCCATACCAATAATTGCCATCAAGGATATGTACTTTTTAGAGCTCTGGGTTTGATGGTTTTGGGTTTTTTTAGTTCTCTAAGAAAGTACATTACTGACCATAACATCTGCCTTCTGCTCTTGGTAAGAAGATATTAAGTGGTATCTAGAAAGTATCATTTAACTAGGAAATAAATTAGCAAAGGCTATTCAACAGGTAGTTTCATAGGGAGCAGAATAATCACTTAGAGAAGTTTCCTGTTTACCAGACCAACCTAAAGCAGAAAGAACAATTTTTAATAAAAACTTGACTGATTAGGGGATTGGTTTAAATTTTAAATTAAAATCTGGAAAGCTACAGACACTACTCAGTATTTTGAATCCTCATTCGGCAATCCGCTTGCTTGTTTTTGTAGATAGTATTGCCACATACCACATTTTGGGTATAACTAACTTTATTAATAGTTTACACTTTCTCTTCCACAATCCCATCCCCTCTACTGATACAGTTGATAATCTCATCAGAAATAATAATCTCATCTGGGGCCTGTATGGCTGGCTTTGGTTTTTATTAAGGAAGGTTTGTGTGTATTTAGCTGAAGATAAATTTTCTGGAAGTTTACCATGTATGTTATGTAGATCCATAACAGCAACTTCTTCTGCCTTTGGAGGGTACTTCCTTGGGTTTGGGTGTTTTGTGGTACACAGAATGAATTTAATGGAACACTGAGTTAACTCTGCCACCCAGGGTCCAAAATATATTGTGAAGACAAATGCAAAAAGCATAAAAGAAAAAAAGCTGTGCACATGCTACCCTGGATTAGTGTGCTCTTAGGCTCAGAACAGCTTACTCGTGCTTCAGGATAAATGCAAAGACTGCAAGCATGGGCACAATCACTTACTGTATGTTAACTGACTTTCTGTAAATTCACACCATAGCTCAGTTCATAGTAACTTGTTTGTGTTCAGATACCTTAAAACCATCGTCCAAGCCAGTGAAAACATTACAGTTCTTCAGAGACAGAATGCCAGCTGTGTAGCTTGCTGGCTTGCAGCAAATCTCACACACAGTCTTGCAGTTGGGCAAGCCCAAGTGCTCCCCTCACTGCAGGTGTGCTGCCCTGGTATCTGCAACAACAGCTACCAGCAAGAGCCACCAAGCTGAGAGATGCCTGGGGGAGATGTTACAGCCTGTTCAGAAAAGAAGATGAGATTTAATCCTAAATAGCTGAAATAAATTCATTATCTCAGATTTATTGGGTTTTTTTTCCTTTTAATTTCTGGGAAGAGTGGAGATTTTTGCATGTTGTACATGCTTTTCATGGGTTTTTTATTTCATTAATGTAAAATTGATTTTGTAATACAAACATGACTATGGTTTCTTTTTATAATGTGTACAATTTTAAAAAATATTTGAGTACATCACTTGCAGCATTTGAAAGAAAATACTTAAAACACTGAAGCTAATGGTCTGTTGGAATGATTGCTGTTGTCACTTGTCAAACAGCTGTGACATCATTGTTTCACTTTACCAGTTCCCTTTTTTGAAAGCCTAGGCATTTGAACCTGCCTTATTTCTGTATCTTCTAAACTATTAACATATCTAGCTTTTAACCAATACCAAAGTGGTTCTATATATATGAAAGGCTAAATCCAGGAGAATTATTTTATTGGAGCAATGAAATTAAGTGCTGTAACTGTAAAATTATTTAGTATCTGCATCTTAGTAGTGGAGACCAGTCATAGGTGTTACACTGAAATCCATTCTATCAAGAAGCAAGCAAGGGGAGCTTAGATAGTCTGGTTTTGCTCAGTTGTTCATAGTGAGGTATTTAACATTTACCACATTGTCTAGTCACAGTTAAGTCACCAGGAGTTTGTTGAGAGCCAAGACTGTAACAGCAGTGCATCCTGTTCTGCAGTCAGGTTTACAGGAGTGAATTTTATGTATGTTTTCCGAAGGCTAAAGCCAACACCTGATGTTACTTTCTTAGAACTTTATCTCTAAAGCCTTCTAATAAAATCATGTATCATAACACCGTGTAAAATATCTTAAGCAGATTAATGATCAATAAAATAGCCTGGATTTTTTTTTTTGTAAAAGGTCTCATTTATTTGATACAAAAAGTTATGGTTAATTCTAAAATCAGTGGTGTATTACATCAAAAAAGAAATTTTAAAAGTTAATGAACTTGGTTTTGATATTTGTATTCTAAAATGGTTATTATAAAAAGCCTCTGCCATGTGCAAAACAAGACAAAGGCTACAGATGCAAGGCTTTGGTGCCTTTCAGTCCAGTACTTGCATCCAACTCTATTGAAATAAATTCTGAAGAAAATAGTACAATTTAAAAAAAAAAAAAAAAAGGTATTATAAAAAGGGAGGGAAGTTATTTTGGCAGTTCTTCAATGATGATTCGGGAGACTGAATTCCATCCAGTAGAAGCATCTCCCCGTGGATAATCTGAGCAAGTCCCAACCCAGATGGCAATATCCACCAAGCCAGCATTGATCCCTTCGCACAGACCTTCCACTGGTTAAAGACAAAAATCAGGTTACCTCAGCAGGCACAGTCCCTTTGTATGTCACAACTGAAGGTAGACACGAGTACTTAAGAACAGCAGTTCGTTTCAAGCTTGTACTATTTTGTAAATGTGAAAAGTTTTTAGAATTCTAGAACAATTTCAGAAATAAAAACTACTACATAGAGATGTGGCAACATCAGTTACAGCCATGCAGTGCCTCTGTCATGCTGCTGCTTGACACTCATTGCAATGCCTGAAGCAATCCACACAATCCACAGGGTGGCTAAATGGGAGGTATACTTGCAGCTTTAAATACCTAAATTTACACACTGGGAGCTGGAATATGGCTCCATACCCTCCCAGCCATCTTTCTAGCAGTGATGGGAGGGGGTGGGGGCACAGCCATACCTGGCTTACAGCTAAGCCCTGTAAAGGTGATTGCTACCCTGTAAGCTTTTCCACTCCTAATTCACTCCTCCTCTATAAAGTTCCACTCCTGATGCCCCACTAGCACCACTGGTTGGAGGTTGGGTAATGAAGATCAGTCAGCTTTACCCCTATGCTGAAGAAATCCTATGATAGCTCTAGACATTAGATTTCATGTAGTCATGTGGTACAGGGAGGAAAATGGAGAAAGAGCACAGACTCTGCATTCCCTTTTCCTAGTGTCACATCCTTTCATGTTGAATGACTTCACTAATTTGCCTCAGCTTAGCAAATGAATAATTGCTCCTAGGTATTTCACTTTGGAGGTACTTTTGTGCCCCACCTGAAATCAGAGTAGAAATTGCAGGAGGAATAAGTCTCATTTTGTGCACAGATAATGTGCAAATACTCGTATTTTAAGCCAGGATGACACTGTCTACTTGGCAGTAAGGCTGTTTCTCCATAGGCTAATAATGCACAGAATGTCTCTGTATTCATGTTGTGGCAGAGATCAGTAGAACTGTCTGATAGAAGTGTTTTCCATTTCTAAATCTCCGGATATAAATACCATGAAAAATAGCACAGCCATGAAGTACCACTTAATAAATAATTATAATTCTGTTACTATCAATAGTCAACTCTGAGGCAGAAGAGTAAGAGGAAAAAGTGTTAGCTGGCCACTCTTCTGCCTCCTGTTTCAGTCCTCTGACCTTGTGAGGCAGATGGCACTCTCTGCCTTTGGTAACTGCTACTGCCTTCCATCTCTGCTCTCCCGGCGTGCATACCTGAAGAAGTTCGGTGTATGTTAATAGTAGAATTCAGCTCCGGGCTTCCTTGGTCTAGGTATATGATGGCTTCAATAGGAAGTGGCCCAGCACACTCTGCCCCATTGAAAGTGAAGTACCAGCGCTGGCAGCAGGCGTTCCTGCACTTGAGCCGCAGTGACCCGCTGAAGAGCACGCGCAGAGCGCTGTTCGACCGCATCTTGGTAAAGGTACATTCCTGATGGGAGACAAAACGCTTTGGTACAAACCTCTGGGCTTGAACCTATTCATTTTCTATGTATTTATATTTAGGACACATATTTAGGAATATATTTATTTCAAAATGCTTTGGCTATTCTCTTTAGTCCTCTCTGGGAAAAAAAAACAAAATGTGAGCCTGGCAAATGCCATATGGTGCAAAGATGCAAATCAGAACAGCACGTGCTAGATGGTAAAGCAGAAATGGATTATGGAAATTCTTAACTTTATTTAGATAACACCTGCTGTTAAGTTGGTAGCCTAGTTACCTTCTGGGATTTATGTAATGGGGTATAAGCTCTCTGAAAGCTGCATTCAAGCCACAGAATCACACAATCATAAGGATTGGAAGGGACCTCTGAAGATCATCTAGTCCAATCCCCAAATCCTTGCATGACAAGACAGGAGTTTCTGTCTCTGCTACCAGGAATCCTGGAGTTAACAATTATCACAAGTCTTTTGAGTGGTTTATACCCTGATAAAAGCTCCACAACTGAAAAATTAGTATTTTCAGGTTTTTAAGTGGCTGTTACCCTGTGGTAACAGGTTTTTAAGTGGCTGTCTTCAAAATGTTGGATATCATGGGGGAAAAAAAAGTCTACTAAAAAAGTTGATTCTCCCTCTAGCCACAGCACAGCAACTAAATTGTGTAACCACTCCAGGCTTTGCTTCGTAGCTGGGATTGAGGAGGGATTTTTTCTAGGCTTGCACCAATGTGTTTGAAAGTTTTACACCCAGGGCTTCAGTGGAGGACAGACTGTCAGTCTGGGTGACATTGGCAATTCTGCTCCTGAGCAATGCTGATCCTTTGCAGTGGCATCCTGCAACTGAGTTTCAGTGAACAACCACTTTGAAGCAAGAGTTATAAAGACAGGTACAATTAACAGATTAAAGATGTACAGATTAAACAGATTAAAAAGATGTACAGATTAAACAGAAGAGTTATAAAGTTGTACAATTAACAGATTAAAGATGTACCGTTTCAATCCTAAAGATCCTCCGTAGGAGTGAAATGGTAAAAACCTTGCCCTGTTTTGGGCAAGCCAGAGGTACTTTTTTTGGTATTGTGACTTTCAGCCTTACAGTTACAGATCTGGTCTTCTAAATGTACTCCTACACCAGCCACAAAATTCTTCTGAAACCCTATTACAGAAATGAAACAGGCACATAGCTGAAACACAGCTGAGAGGAACCTGAAGTCACTAAACCTTTGAGAAGGTCACCCTCGCATGCAGAAAAAGGCCCCAGCAGGAAACCTGTATGGTTGGTGCTGCCCAGCTGACAGAGGCAGGCCAGAGGCTGCTGTGGTTGGTGCAGCAGCTCCAGGCAGAGCTGACTTACCGCGATCTTCCCAAGGTCGATGCCGTAATTTAACGCACTCCACGAACACTGCTTGAAGTTGGGTGTCCAGGACTCCTCGATGCTCTCCCGCATGCACTCGCCCTTCTCCCCTTTCAGCCCATCCCGTCCTGGGATCCCAGGTGTCCCAGGGATCCCATTGGCTCCTGGGTTTCCATCCCGTCCAGGAACGCCACTGGGGCCTTGTAAGCACATGCCATTATACTGAAACACAGAACAGATCTTGCTGCTTCCATCCCTTAACTCCAAGGGTAACCAAGTCACAAACACAAATGGATAACAACAAAACACAAAACCCCTGCTGTACCACAAGTTAATGGGCTATTTCTGCATCTCTGAGAAAATGGTTCCACAGAAGAAAAAAAAAGGAAGAGTAGATTTTGAAAGATAAGCAGTGCCAGCAGAATTTGCTGTACAATAAGATGCCATTTTTTAAATGAAAAGATACATAAATCCTAGAATTAAAAATTTACCTAGTCCAAGAATTAACACCTGTTGGAAAACCTCAGAAGAGTCAAAACATTTCAATACAGAAACAAAAAAAGAAGTCACATCAGTAGTTACTTTCTCCTAACCCACCATTACTTGTATAACTGTGAAGAAAATCTTCCGTTTCTTAGAGAGGAAAGGTTAACACCACTTTTCTTCTGTCACTGCTCCTCTGGGACAGAACCACATCATGATAATCAAGCCCAAGTCAGACTCCAGAATGCACACGGATGGTGATATGGACGTGGGAAGCTGCACCCTGGAATAAATCTGAACCCAGGAACCCTGTTTGTAACAGTGGGAAGGCAGACATGGGAGGATGGCACACTAATATCCTTGCTAACATCACAATATTAGGAAAGGTCAAATGTTGCTCTTCCAAACTCCATGTTAACACACTTTCACTTTATGAGACTTGGGATTTCCTGCCTTGGAGAGGAGGTTTGTGAAGCCCAGAGGTCCTTCCCCCAGCAGCCTGAGTGCCGGGATGCGGGAGGAACACTGGTGTCAGCAGGCACAGAAATGTTGAGCAGGAACCTGCAGGGGCTGGCCATGGCTTTTACTTCATATGCTCTTTCCCATCTGATGACTGACTGCTTCCTCCAGTCTTCATCCCAAATCCTCACAGATAGCTATATTCTGCTCTTCCACTTTCTCACATTTTTTCGTCTTCATCTGTTTTAAACCACCAAATCCCCACCTGTTCCAAAAAGAAACAGTGCTGTAACTATTCCCCCTCATGCCAGCCATGCCCCTGTCTGCACTGCAGGAGCTGTAAACTACAGCCTCTGCCCTCTCTCCTTTGTCAGACTGGTGACTTTTCTTCACTGAGGCTGTGCCTTTTCACAGGCTCTGGTGCAAAAGCCAGCATACCCATCACAGGCTTAGCTGGAGCCACTCCAAAAATAAAATCAGTGATTAGATGGAGAGGTCTAGTAAGAAGTAAAATGAGGGTTCGACTAATGCTTTGCTAGCTTTCCCTTACTACCTTCACCACAGCAAACACTGCTGGCTAAAGGCAGTGGAAGTATTGGAATATTTTAATGAAGAAAGTCATGTTTTAGAAAAGTTAGCTGAAGAGAAGATTGGTCGGCAAAACACACGCCAACCCAGGAGAACAATGCAAGGACATTTCTATTTCACACAGCACCAGTTATCTGGTTTGCTGTTGCTTTCCCACTGGACTCTATTTGAAACAGTGACTGGCTCTGGCTTTTACATGTGGTTACTCACCACGGAAATCCTGAATGTGGAAATAGGCAAGAGCTGGGGGCAGGCCAAAGCTCTGGCCTATTGCCCCCCTTCCCCAGAGACACTAAGAGGGGCTGGCCTGCCTTCACAGAGGAGCTGCTACCCACAGCCAGACAGGGAGAGCACCTCAGCCATGGCACATCCCAAAAATTAAAAGGGAGCACAAGAATTATCTGGGCTTTGGGCTCCACTCCAAATAAAATTGTCTGTCTTGCCAAATCAAGTCTTTTCATGATTTCTTAAGCTAGAAATGCATAAAACGTATTTTAAACATCCACTGAAGGCAGGATCCCCCCTCGGTCCTGCCTTCACTCTGCCCTGGCAAGGCTTTCGCTGAAGCAGTCTGTACAGCTGGGCTGTGCACGAGTCAGCTGCCACTGACTTACCTGCACTTTGTTGCTCACTCTGTTGCACCCAAAAAGCACCGAGCAATTTCAAAGAAATGAGGGAGCCTAAAATACTGCTCCAACAGAAAGTGTAAGTTCATCCATGTGTACAGACTCCTTCTTCTCAATGCAATTCAATTTCCACAATAAAAGTGAAAAGGCAATGAGGAAGTGAAAGGGAAGGAGTTTTGCTATCAGTGGTGCTTCCAGCACATCACTTTAGGCGATCTCTATGACGATCATGGAAGGAATGACCATGCCACTGGTTTTCTATAGAAGGGGAACGGCAGTCCAGCAGCTCACACATTACCTTCACATCTGCTTTATACATTCCAAGGAGTGGAAAATTTCCCTCCTGTCATGTATCCCTGAGATGGGATAGTCCCAATGCTTTCAGGTTTCTAGTAGCAATGGAATTACAAACAGTGGTGTGCAGTCCCTGCCGCTAGTGGGAATAATGCATTCATGCGACTCCAAGGAAAAGTGGGTTCGGTAAGCATGCAGATAGTTTTCAGAGTATCTGCTGAAGAGCACTTTTTTTTTATCTTACGTACTTCTTTCATTACTGTTTATGCACTAGCCTTTTAGGAGCTAAACAACAGTTAACTGCTTATGTTGGAAGGAACTAAACAGCATTTACGACTTATGTTGGAAGGGCTCTAAGGTTTCGGGGTTGCCCCTGCGGTGCGCTGAGCGCAGGAACCAGCCCACGG
>NW_008237244.1:1339481-1371046 GCF_000691975.1 Corvus brachyrhynchos
GCGGCAGCAGCGCTGCGGGCCCCTCCCGGCTCTCCCGCAGCCCCAGGCAGTTCGCTTCCACGTTTTCAGGTGCTCGCTCGGCAGTCGGTAACTCCTTTCCGATGAAGGAGCTGCTGTCTCGGCAAGAAACCGCCTAACGCCACAACGGGATCCTGATGCACCGTGAGGGGAAACTGTGATAAAACATCAGCTGGACATCAATCACAGACTTAATTTTAACAGAAGTCAAGGTAAGGACACAAAATCCTTCTGAACAATAGGGGATTTTGGACTTTTTCGAAAAACCTGGTATTGCCAGACTGAACTTTGTCAATTTAGTAACAGAAGAAAAGCTCTTGGCTACTCATCTCATTTTGCTTTCATTTAAAATCGTACTTTACTTCTCATCATTCTAGAAATGAAAGCACTATAAAATAAAGGATGTGCTATATCCTTAATAATTCAAAATAAAAGTAACAGATGTTTGAGAGGTAGCTTCTGTATACTGCAAACTTCGTGGGATTTGTAGAGGTAGAGTTTCCAGAAGGGCAAGATAAGCTTCAACATTTTTTTTCTGAAGTATTTAACAAAACCACACATTTCTCCTGCAGGAAAGAATGCTACAAGAAGTTGAGTCATTCAAATAGGCTGCACAGAACCACAGAAGACTGAACCCCTACATGTGGCTCTGCCCTTTAAGCCACTCCTGCCTTTCTCCCCTTTCCATGTCTGTACTGGTGGAACAATAGCAGTGAAGTGAGATTTACAGCACAGGTCAGTCACACTGCTGTCATCAACCCTGTCACTCGCTGTCCTGAGAACTGGGACTGATGTCAGCCACATTGCTGAGGTGAGGGCTCCTACCTTGTGAAGAAGGGCAGCGTTACACCTTGCCAACTTCAAAAAACAGCTGGTAAATAATAATGGTTCCCTAAAACAGTTGGGAAAATTTATGGAATGATGTAAATCCTTAATTGTAATATTGCTTTGGTGACAGCCTCAGTCAGCATCCACAAACACACACAGGCAGAAGCTTCATTGAGCAATTGTGCAGTGCTGTCAGCAACCCCTGCTGCCTCTGGCCCGGGCTGACCGCAATACTGTGAAGGTGGTGATGTTTGATTTCTGTGTCACCTGCATGTTCACACAGGCATCCTTACCAAGGGCTGGGGATCCTCAGCATCAACACAGGCTGTTGCTAAGGAGTGTCCCTTCACAGGGTGCCAAACTTTTGTATTACAGAATTAATTTCCTCAGGCAAGGTGCAACAGATGTAGCACACAGTGCAGCAGCACTAAGGCAACCAGGATTTTAGAGAACAAAATTTGCATGGACATTCATGATTATTTCCCCACCTGGCTTTGGTCACCATTAATTTGAGTGTGGATTAGAAGCTTTGAAGTTCCAAACGGCTTCGCCAGAGGAAGAAAACTTCGGAGCACTGTAAGAGAAGGTCTTAGCAAACAATGGTGGGACATCTGCTTTGAGCTCTGGTGAGTGCCTTGTGCAGTTCCTAGCACTCATTTGACTTGCAGTGTGCATTTCCATCTGGAAAACAGAAATGTCAACATCCTCCTTAACCTGCTTCAGTTCAAGCAAGCCTTGCCATCTGTTAGGCTTATGTTCTGTGGGCTTCTGATATATTTAAATGGTTCTGAGGGCACCAACCACTGCTGAATGCTGGTAAGATACTCAAACTGAATCAGAACTACTGATCTACTTTGCCTTAACTATTTTGCAGCTAAAAGGAGCTGTGGTAATAAAATTGCCTGAGCACCCACTGACCACGATCCATATTACATCAATTAGTGATTCCTTCCTTTTATCCATACTGCCATATGATATAGGCTTTATCTCACAAACATATCAGCAAACATTACTAGTTGCTACATCCACCACGTAAATGTCTCTGAAATCTCCCAGATGGCCAGTCTGCTCCTGCACAGCCTGGGCAGGCTCACACAAGGTCACCGTGGCACAGTCAGTGCATCTTGCACTGCAGATGCTCATATGATGAGGCTGATGCCATGAGAGCAGTCTCTCTGCTGCAGCTTGAGCTGCTTCCCCCCCCTCACATAGCCTCTCAGCATCCCAAAAATCCAGACACACAAGTCTGGAGAGGAGGATGTTCCCATACACACATCTTTCCATTCACCTCAGCCATAACATGCTTAAATTCAAGAGACTGCCCGTGGGGTCATTGGGTCTCTCTGCCTTTCCTGTGCAAACAATTCCAGTTTATGAATACTGTTTGTTAGCACACTGTTTTGAATTCAACCAGTAAATAATTGTTATTCAATTCAATGGTTATTCAATCCTTAGTCTTTACAGCATGAAATAACTGCAGGGAACCGGAAACACAAGACTTAGGTGTCTAAATATTACAGAAAGCTCAAGGCTGAGGATCCTGAGACAAAAGAGGCCCAGTAAGGTAAGTGCCAAGGCCTGGACTTTTCATCTGCCTTTAACTCTTACTGCTTTATACATTTCCCTGTTCTGGGGATGTCTTGGGGTTTTGACTTTTGCTGGCAGCCTGATCTCTGCATTGCTTTGGAGAGCATGTTATTATACACCAGGGTAACAGCAGAGCGCTCAAAGTTAGCACTGCAGTGCTCAGCATCACAACGCTCAGCACCGTTGCTGATCTGCCCTTGGTGCTTTTAATTGTGGGGCTCGTAATTTAGATCTTGTTCCCTTTATTACTGATATTTTAGGGTGACTTGTAAGTTGGTGTAAAAGGCTGAGATCAGGGAAAACTTTGAGGTTTTTCAAATGGCTCTTTGCAGGCTGCTGGTCTGATCAAGGAGACAAAGAGCTGTCTGTACTGCTGTAGAAGAAAACCAAACTAAGAGCTCTCGGGTAATTTATTACAGATTTAAGAAATGGATTCCAACTTCTTCCACAAAAAAAACCTTTGGAATTGCATAAATATGAATGGGATTTTGGCCTTAGTCCCTTCTAAGACCTCTTAATTTAAATATATGATTCATATAGCATGTGTAATATTAAAAAAAATCCAAAAATCTCTCCCTCTCTTTTATTGCTTTACTAGCACACATATACCTATTTTTAAAAAGTCTTCCAGTAGCTTCTACATAAAATGATCAAAGCATTACAGCCACAGCAGTGCTTTGCAGGTACATATATTAACATTTGAATCTTAAAATCTTATTTGGGGCATGTGCTCACCCTTCTGCAGAAGAGGATTCCTGTGTTCATATACAGGAGGACAGCATTTTATGAGTGTGAGGAAAAAAAATATCCTGGAGTTAAGTGTTAATTCTTCACTTCTGAACAAGCTCACGTCAGTTCTTAATGTTACTATAGGAAATGTATTTTTACACAATAGAAAACATGAGAGAATCAATACTTTTTATTCTTCATATTAATTATGTTTTCTATGGAGATAAATCTTTAACATTGTCTCTGACAATTCAAGAGCAAGACATAGGTCAGATACCAGTGAAAACTTATGGAAACAGTTTCTTCCACTGCCTGCTGCAGTTCCAGGCAGATCTGGTTTTTTCTGTCCAAGCCATCAGCTGATTTATAGTTGCATTTCCCCATAGCTGTGCTTTTACAATAATAATGATGGCAGTGAATATTTTAAACTAAACACTATTCACAAACAGTCAGAGAGAGATAAACTTTAATAAAACTATTTGGGAGAACTGTCTGCTTCACTGATAAAGAATAACTCTGGACACCCAGATAATTCCATAGTGTAAACTTTATGATGAAAAGCCCATACAGTTTCTATTGACTGCTGGTTGCAAATTTCTGGTCTGTACCTCTGCAAGTCTGCACCCAAGAGCAGCTGGCGCAATCCCAGCTGCAGTCATGGAAACATTTGGGTCTGCAGGGGGATCTGGAGCACGTCTGAAGCAGGTCCACTTAGATTGGGTTGTTCAAGGACTTGCAGAATGGGAAAATTATTTCAGTCCAGTTTTAAATTAAATTCACTGGGTGTCCAGTGAATCATCATGTGCAAGGGGAGAGCTGAGTCTCAGGAGGAACATTTGCTCATTAGCGTGGCTGCGAATTAGTCAGTGGTAGAAAAATCACTTGGCTACCTCACGAAACCTCAGTGAATAGAAAGGCTTATACAGAACTGAAAAGTTAACTTTCCTTAAATCCTGTGCTAATAAATGGTTATTAGGATGTGAAATACAGTGCTCCATTCAGATAGGAAGGCTTCTTCCAATGAAGGGCACAATCTGTGTTTTTCTACACCATTCATCAAATGCATTGCCAGAAGTTTGTCCTTCCAGTTTTGGAAAGCAGTGCCTCAAATTAGTGATAATCCCGAAATTAAAGGAATAGACTTGAACTTTGAAATGTTCTCTTTTATTTGTGTCCAGTGAGGCCTTTGAAAAGGAGTTCCTCAGGATAAGCAAGCTCTGAGCAGGGCTGAGGCAGTGCTCTGTAGCCCTTCAAGGTGGCTTACAGAAACAGATGCCTATAGCCACCATAACAGGCACACACAAAATGCACAGAAGCCTACGGATGCAAGAAGGTTTCATCAAAGAAACAAACTAATCGGCCCAGTTGCACAAAACTCAGGAGAGAGACAAGCAGAGTCACAACGACGACAGATGGGAACGTGTGTGATTGCTGCAGCTCTGCTTCTTGGATGTAGTGGTGGAGCTTGAAGCCCGTGGGATTCCTGTGACCTGGCTCCTCACACCCACACTGACCTCAGTGAAAAAGTCCCATGCCTTGAGGCAAGCAGGGCTGTGGAGCTTCTGGGCAGCACCGCCAGCATCTGCTCACAGATGACTCACAGTCACTGAAATGGCAGTGGATGGACTGGGGCTGCTGGGTCAGGCACAGTGAGGTTTACAAGTGGTTCAGTGGGGTCATCCTTTAGCCCTGAGGATACTTCCACAGGTAAACTCTTGCATTAAAATTGTTTTATGTGCTTATATAGGAATCCTGTTTGACTTGCATCAACAACTGACTAGTGCAATGGCACTGGGAAGGATCAAGCACGCGAATCCCTGGCTCATGTGGAGATTGTGTTCGGCCAGAATAGCAAAAGACCCACCAGGTTCCTGTGAAGAAAAATGTGGTTTTGAGCCCTCTTTAAGTTATATTTTTACAGCAGGTGCTCATCTAACTATGCTTTTGTGAGCATAACTTAGCGTGGTTTCCTTGTAACTTTGCTGTAATTACAGGATCTCTTGATTGATTAAAGATCTTATTTATGAGTTCATAATTTCCCGTTGTCAAGTAGAGGAACTTTCAGGATGTGTGCCCTAAAAATGCTGTTGAGGTTCTATTCATTTAAAAGGAAAAGTCCTCCCTCCTTTTTTTTTTGTGTTTGTGTGCTTTCTTGGGTTTTCCTGCTGGTTTGGTCACTGTCCATTTCTCTCCATACGGAATCTCCTCACAACTATCAGCATCTTTCGGTGTCTTTCTCAGGATAATCTTGCCTACTAAAAGTTTAAGAAAAATTTCAAGAAAAGTAAATTAATTTCCATGGTGAGCCCTGACTTCAGCCAGCCCAACACATTTGCATTTCATCCACTCACTGGCACATCACACCTGTCAGTGCCATGTCTCCACATTCCACAGAATGACACGTGTCTGGATTATTTATCCCTGTAGTGCATCCACTTGTTCTTTACTTGGAAGTCTGGATCACAGCCATGCCTGTAGGAATCTGGAAGGAGAGCAAGTCCCATATAGGACTGTGTCCAAAGGGCAACATTGGTGACTCAAACCCAGTGCCAAGGAACATGTTCAGCTGCTTCAGCTTCCTCAAGGCCTCCATCTTCAATCATTCAAGAATTACATGCACTCTCGGATAGTAGGTATGATACTACCAGAATTGGGTCTGGAGAGAATGGTTCTTAGATAGCTTAAGCCTTCAACTAATAACTAATTTATTTCTTGCGATCCAGTTTCATGTGGTAAGGTAGAACATCAGGAAGATAAGCTGGGACATTCATTGTCTTCTTAGTCCTTCATACATGACCAGCGTTTAACATCCTTTTTCCTGTTAAGACCGCTTTGGTGGCCATTTCTAATCATCCCACCCTCACCCCTGTGGCAAACCTACTCAACGGCAATAAATGTTTTCTTGCTATTTCTCTTCACCTTCTATGGAAAAAAATAGTCCTAAAATACCTTTCCCCTTAAAATACCTGATGTTCTCTCATGACTATGCTTCTGTACCTGAGTGTGCTCTCTGGGAGGGAGGTCAGTACCCCTCCACATCACCTCTGCCCAGTACCAAGTCCCTGTTTAGCACTGCCCTTCCACAAAAAATGCTTTCTTCCGAACAGCAGGAACTATTCCCCTCTCCAGCTCCTGTCTCTGCTAAGAAACAAGCTGTGACCTATTTAATGAATGTAGATCATTTGTTTAAAGATCTCATTGGCCATTACTTTATTTCGACTAGTAAAACCTGAAATAAAGCAAACTTTTATTTTACAGTTTGTTTCAGTGATCAAAGTTGAAACGCAGGGAATGAACATTAACAAAGAGCTTGGATATAAATGTCCTGGCATGTTTTAGTCTTTTAATCATACTTTTAATCTCAAGTGCTTTTTAATAGGAAGTAAAATCCAGTTAATAAACAGAAGTGGATTTCATAGATGTACATCAGAAATACATTCTGAGCTCTACTTCTAGGTATACAAAGCAGAAAGCTCATGAACACATGGTATAAGCTGCTTTAATTAAACTCTAGTCCATTAAAAAAAACAAGTATGATACCTGTAAAGGCATGAAAGAATCAGTGCAAAAAAAGGTAACATGCAGGAAATAACATTTATACTCACGAGACTCTGAAATACCTTTGGTGCCAGCCATCCCAATTACTGCAAATACCACTGGTTACTACTGTCAGTGAGCTTTACCAGTGAATGCAGGCAGAGAGCAGCCAGATGCCTTCAAAGACTGGTCCAACAAGTGGCCAGTGTGAAGGGAAGGATGCAGCATTTCTCCTTTGATGTGCAGCCTTTTGAAACAGCATGTTGAGACTGGGTGGTCAAACTTCACAGCAAAACAGGATTCCTCATCCTCTTCAGCTACTGCATTTTTCAGTGTTTTGCAGAATGCTGAACTCCTTTAATAAAAATAAGTTCAACTCTTCTTTTTTTTTTTATTTTGCTTCTGAATTTCAACTGTATTTGACTGTTTAAACCAAATATATTCTGTATCCTGTAAGGAAAAAGGAGCTACAGTTCTCTGTAAATCAGTTGAACAGTTGTCAAAGAAAATAGTGTGATACTTCAGCTTGTTAATGCTCCATCACTGAATTGTTGGGGTTTTTAATTTAAATAAACAGAAGGATTTAAAGAGGTTTTAAATACTGCAGGTATTTTTCTTCTTCTCTGCTAATAGCACTTTTTAAATGTTACGAACATTATTTTGTTTATAGTTTAAAACGTAAACAATTTATTTTTTCAAATATGTGCATAGATTTACACTCTAGGCAAAGTCTACTCTGGTTTTCACTAAACACATTTAGCAAAATGGAACAGTAAAATACAGTATAAACAACATGTACCATAAAAGTACCATATTGGTAATTTCAGGTGCTGTTTATTTCACAAATCAAGTATTATTTGATATGCTAAATTCATCTTGTCCTTTAAAAGATTTTATATGCAACCTGAAAACTCAGTGCAATGCATAATTTGAAGTGATTTATGACAGCTCCGTTCAGAGAAAGACTATTTGGTACACATAATTCCAGGTCTGGAGAAGCTGTCAGTATCCTATATTCTAGCTTCTTGCAAACAGTGGCACCAAACAAGACTAAAATGGCGGTATCAATGTAAATAGCTGGATTTACAGTACATCTTCCAGAAGATTGCCAGCCTCCATTAAACAACTTCGGCTGATGGAAATGTCCCAGGGAGAAGTTATTCTCACAGGTTCAGAACAGCCCTTTTAACATGAATGGTTTATTTTAACTTCATCCAGATAACAAGAGGAAAGCAAATAAATAAATACCTTTGGTTAGAGAAACTGTTTATGAGATTCTGCACTGCCCCTCAAGATAAGCCAGGCAGTCTTCCAGGCCCTGACTCATCTCTGTGCCCCTTTTCTTTCAGATTCTTTCCTCTCATCACTGTTGTGAGCATTCAAACAGCACTTTAACTTTCCATTTACTGCCTGGGTTCTTTGTGGTTAAAGCACCCAGAGAGGTCACAGCCTCTTTGGCTGTAAGGATCACCCTGGGATTTCAGAGTCTGTTTTTCCTGGTACAGCTGCCCTGCAACACACAAAGCGCTACAGTCTCAATCTACCACTGATGCATTTCACTGCCACTCAATGTTTTGATTATTGTTTCGTATTTCACACTTCTTTGATATTTTATCTATTTTTACATCCACAGTAATTGCTATAAATTCAAAATTACTTTGCATTTATCTTTTTAGAGCAGTTACCACAAAAGCAATTTTTTTTCAGAAATTCCTAAAAAGAGGGAATAACATTAAAAAATTAAAAATCAATATTTTAAGAAGGTGGCAGCATGAGCAGTATGGAAATACGTATTCTACATAATCTAAAGGAGGTCTTTAGAGGTCATGAAAAAAAAAATGCTGTAAACATTAGATGAAAGAACTTGTTCAAGTTCCTCACTCCTTCATAAGTCTATGTTCATGTGAACAATTCCCAGCATTGTTCTGTCTCAGTTTCTCGCACAGGAGGAATAAAAACATTGCAATACTTATTAACTCACACAGCCCTACTAAAAATACTTGTGTTTTAGGTGCAAAAATACTACAGCAGTAGGTAGAGCAACAAACATGCCACATCTAGTTATTAAGAAACATCCACTCGGAAGCTCTTACTATACAACAGCATATTTTATTACTAACAAATACAGTAATAACAAAAGTACTGAACATGTGTATAAAGTTACCCAGTTACAAACAGAACTAAAAAAATGAAGGGTATTTAGTCTGCCTTTTCACAGGAGATTTTTCATATCTTTCTTACTCTCCACTCAGTAGCAAGAATTCTGTGTACTTTTAATGGGAAAATTCTAAAAGAATGAGCATATCCCATTGAAGGCAATAAATTACAAATTACTAAAATGCACATACTGTAATATAAAGAAATTTCAGTTTTAATGCATGATGGATAAAACAAACAACTTTGGTTTATCAGAACCGTTGTTCCTGCTGTTCCAGCATTTACATGTCCTTTGTACCATGCAATTTTCATTGTTCAATGCATCACCACGAATGCTGCCCCAACTCACAGTAAATTTCTGCATAATATCGAAACATTGAGAAATATTCCTAATAGTGGTCAAATGCAAGATGCTGGACAGTCTTACAAAATGCATTGACATTTAGGTTTAGAAAACAGCAAAATCTGTCTCCAAATTATCTCAAGTAATAAATCCCATTGGCTCTTAAAAAATCTTGATGCAAATGAAGTCAGACAATGAAACTGTTACCCACATCAGCAGTATTTGCTCTTGAGAACCACCTAGTATAAGAAAGGCTATATGTATTAAGGCCTTTTTGATTTAGAGAAAATATATTGCTGTAGCATAATAGAAAATCAGGCTTTGTAGGAAAAGTATTAAGGCTGTCTTCTCAGTAAACAGACTGTTAAAGAAGTCTGCATACTTATAACTCAACAGTTATTTGCAGCAGTTATCTGCAAGATATTTCTCTATAGCATTTTAAAAAGAATGAAGTTACTCACATAGAAACAGCATGAGAAGAGCTTTCGCTGCAGCTCAGGACAAAAGCCCAAAGTCTGTACGTCAGACTGTGCCCACCGAGCCCAGGAGTCTGAGGCATTTCCTTTGGCACCATGCCCTGGAACACCACACCAGGAGAGGCTCCAAGAGGCATTTTTCTGAGACAGTGCTGCATTTTCTGCATCATCCCTGCAGCAGGACACATCCCTGTAACAGGACCCATCTCACCCCAAATATCAGTGCATGTTATGGATAAAGGTCCAACCCGCTTTTCTCAGAACTGCGTCACGGTGGCTGATCACCAGGGGACTGCTGGCTTCAGTAACACCCTAAGGAAAGCACATGAACTTTCCCAAGTTTGTACAATACATACAAAACAGTAGTTCTAAAGATTGACCTTATGCAGTCACTTATTTACAAAATTCATTTTACTGTACAAAATAAATTGCTGTAATTCCAGATTCCCTTTCATATTCAGTGTACAAGCTACCATAAACCAGTGCTATAATTGATACAGCATGATACATAATTCAGAGAGTATTTAGAAATTTGTGTATCACTTATTTAAGTGATACTGTTGTTTAAGAGACAGTAAAAAAGAGAAAAAATTAACAAGTTTTGAAAAATATCAGAGGCAGATGGAATTTTATACCTTGAGAAGTAACAGTGCTTTCTAAGCATTATTTTAATGCGATTCATTACAAAGTGTTCTTTATATAGGGAATAATATTAGTCTCTCATATTTTTCTTACATTATTGCCATGTCCTACAGAACTTCAATTTCCATTAGTCCTGGATAGGATTAAATACAGTACATTATGGCTAACGAAACATACATTTTTTAAGTGCAAAGCAGGATATGTGTGTTTTTTAATAAGGCACAGAATATCCATTATTTCCAGTGTAACAAAGAATTCATGTCAGTTTTATACAATGCAAATGTTCATACAAATTTTCAATCTTTCAGGGATTAGAACTGTTTCCTGAATCCAACTCTCTCCTCGTGTCTGAAGCTGAATAGACGAGTAGTGATACGGAAGGTGACTGTGAGACATCAGGTATTTGGGAACAGCTCCTTTGTAGTGAAGGAGATTCACTAAAATCATTTTTAGGAGTTATTCTGTAAGTAATGAAAAATAAAACACAGAGAGTCAATTTTAAGCACAGTTTAATTTCCATTACACTGGGAAAAAAAATTGAGTAGAGAAATTGTAATGTATCTTCAGCTGAATTCTTTTCAGAAGAATGCAATACAGTTCTGTACACTTTTCCAAGCCTACGGTCACCATCGTTCTTTTTCAGACCCGTCACCGCTCAAAGTGATTGCAGTGCAGTCACAGTTTTCTTGAGAGTCACTGTTCAACAAGGCAAGAATATCCTACAAGCTGAAGCTCCAGCACACAGCGCTTAAAAGGAAAAGAAGAATCCTACAAAAATACAAAACAGCCCATATGCTAAAGATACATGGCCACAGTCTGCAAGTTCTCTTGACAGCTACTGAGGGTCAGCTGCATACTGAGAGAACCCTGATTCTTCACAGAGAAGGAACAGAAAACTAACAAAAGTAGTGGTAATACATATAAACAAAGAAAAGATTGAGTTCGGGAGCCTTACCTTCCTTCAGCTACTCTCTTCATACTCTCAGCCAAGCTACTCATATGACATGTGCTATCTGCTTTGTTTCTCCTTTCCACCTGATCCATGGTCAATTTAGAACCGGGTAACATTTGATCTCCGCTGTTTTCACCTTCCTCAACTCTTCGGGCTGATGCTCCGTCTGCCTCTATCTCTTTCTCAGATGTCTCTGGAGAGGTTTTAATTTCTGCCACAGTTTCTTGGCTTAAGTAATCATGATTAGTGATGGCTACTGCAGAAGTTCCATGATTTGTTGTACCACCTGTACTGGTCCCCATTGACTTTGAAATTACTTTCAGTCTGTGTGAAGTTGACTTGTAGTGCTTCTTTTTATGTTTAACTTTGGAATTGTGCCTCAAGAAAAATTCACATGATTCTTGCAGCACTCTTCGACTCTCACTGATTGGACTGAAAGGAGTACAAGCACATAACTGAACAAAGAGGATAACCTTAGCTATAATATAATAAAGACTAGTACACAAAACCCTGAAAGAACAGCAACCAATGATGCAGTCTGAGATGGATGTTAATGAACACAGGGAAAAGAATTATATGTGAAAAGAGGAGAAAAAATCATAATGGCTCCAAAGGAATTGTCTGTGGAACAAATAAATAAAGCAGATTTCTACATTTTGTACTTCTGCAAATAGGTCCAATGACTAAAGTAGATTAATGATCTACTAGAGAGAAAAGAAGGATTAGCTCATAAGCAGCTGCATTACTAAGTTAACTTTATATAGTCAACCTCCTTCAACTGAAGAAAGGTAAGCATTATAAAAATGACTTCATTATTTTTAAATCCTTGTAGCTAAAAGCAATTAACATCTGAAACACAAAAAAAAATTATACAGGAAATGGAAAAAAAGGGGAGAGGGAAAGGAAGCTACAAATTCACCATCGAGGAATGTAGATGTAAAATAAAAAGAGCTTAGAGACTACTGCCTTGGGAAATCCAAAGAAACAAAATTATCTAAAACCACAGTATAATTAATAAGTAACAGATAATCTGAAAAGAAATAATCAAGGCATAGAAAAGAATTGAAAAAATGACAACTACAAGAAATTGAGACAAAATTTAAAGCTGTTTAAATCCATAGATACAAATTTGCTAAAATTAGACAATAAAACTGAATTCTTCTGTTTCATTAAAAAAAAAAAAGCGAGACTAGATTAATGCAATAAAAGTGATACTAAGGAGGGTTCAATGAATATTAATTTTAAAATAAGACAAGCCTGGCAGAGGAAGAGAGAGGATATTATTATTGCATGACAGTAAACATAGTGTCTGTACTGTGTCAAATGAAGTGGTCACAACACATGAAAAGGACTAAACTGATGGCTGAAATTATCTTCCCTCCTTCAGCTGGAAACCAGAGATGTATTAGCCAATGCTAAAACAGCAACACACCTTCTGCTCTACAAGAAAGAAATCAGCAGAGGAAAATATTTTCTGTATTCTGAGAATGTTGCCAAAAAGTCACTGCATATGTAAAACTTCCCCAGACTCCAATGGACTTCTGCTGATGCCCAAAGCAGCATTTAGGGTCTGAGGACAATATTTTGATTACCTGAGCTATATATAAAGAAACATGTCTGAAAGCCAAATTTAGGTATACATTTTAAAAAACAGAGAAAAAAAATTTCTTACTCTCTTTTGCGGTTTCTGTTGAAGAAATTGGCCCATTCGGAACAGGTCTTTTTACTTCCCACCCAGAACACTGGAGATATGCCAACAATTAATGTTAGCAAATATTTCATCAGAAACAAAAATATTTCCGGTCTTGCTAGTGCCTTTGCCTAGAAGATACCAAAGTTTAATAAATGTAAAGAAGAAAATATACTTGTTGATTTTTTTAAATGAGGAAAACAAATTTCTCAAATGAGAGACTTTCTCCTTATGACTGTTGTTCTTTGTTGAGGCTTGTACAGCGGACAAACATCAGACATGTAGAGTCAAGTCAGGTGTGGTTCAGCTGAATATACACACAGAAGAGATCTGTCAGAAGGAAATGTTTTTCTTCTAAATTGAAAGGAAAGATAATTTGGGGAGTAATAGTATTAGTAAACATGTTCTCCAGAGGTAAGTGTCAAAGATCGATCCCTTCAACTTAAAAGAAACAGCAAGTGGCTCACAGAATCACAGAATGGTTTGGGTTGGAAGGGACCTTAAAGATCATCAAGTTCCACCCCAGCTGCCACAGGCAGGGACACTTCCCAGTAGATCAAGTTGATCAAAGCCCCATCCAGCCTGGCCTTGAACACTTCCAGGGATGAGGTGTCTGTAACTTCTCTGGGAAACCTGTTTCAGTGCCTCTCCACCTTTAAAGTAAAGGATTTCTTCCTAATATCTAATCTAAACTTACTCACTTTTCAGTTCAAAGCTATTCCCCCTTGTCCTGTTACTACATGCCCTTGTAGAAAGTCTCTCTTCCTCTTTCTTGTAGGCTCCCTTCAGGTACTGGAAGGATTAGTTGGGAGTTAATCTGATTAGACAGCATCTTCAAGGAGCCACAGAGAACTACACAGTAGCTTTCTGTTTATTGCAAAATTAATCCACCTATTTGCAGAACTGTATCATAGGAGCTGAGACATTTAACTCAGTGAGAGATCATTATCTTCTGCTCTCATGCTGCAAATTTAATTTATGCTACTTGTCTCATCTGCCAGACCCATCTATGAAAGTCACTATTTTTGTTGGCCAGGTAACATTAGCTACTTCAGTTTGTTTTCATTTGGTTTTCATCTGGCAAAAGTAACAAAAGTCTACAAGCCAGCTCAGGTAAGTGAAGGCCAAGCACTTTAAGCTATTCCACAATTAGCACACACTGTCTCTTATAGGGACAGATCCCATAGAGTAGATCTTTGTGCAGTATTTAATGTTGCTATTTCTTCCTTCCAATGGGCTAATTAGAGGCTAAAAACACATGCTTTGTGTTATTATGCCAAGCTGTTACAGTCAAGCACTACAAAACAAGTTTCTTGATTTTTTTTTTAAAGCATAAAAGTCTTGTTTTCAAACTTGTATATTCCAAAGCATTTAGGTTTATACAGAGCTCAGAATAAAACCCACTGAAGCCAAAATACACTTGCTAATAATTGGAAGCCAAAATAATTGTCTTGTCTGTGAGCTGTCCTATTCTCAGCCTACACTGACTTAAATCCAGAGGATAGTAAGTAATGTTTAAGAACGTAAAGAGATCAATCTTTATCATTCCATAATGCCTATGGTTTATTCCTCATTTTTAATGATAGTTTATTGCAGCAAAAACATAGATGGGAACTGTGATGCAATGAAAGATGACATGAGACACTTGTATTTCTCTTGATGACCTTGTCTTCTTATATATTCGTTCTTAAATGGAAAGAAACAATACCTGTAAGTATGTAACACTCCCTGAAACTGCAACAGATTTAATGAACATAGGCAGATTTAATTTAAAAGTCTTTCCAAGGAAGTTTGATTTTAAGACGCAAATGTTAAATACAACCACCTCCACAATTTTAAGTGTGGTTGAGGTTGTTTTTCCTTATTTGCTTTCTTTTTTTTGGTTGGTTCCTTTATAAAGAATTCCTCACATTTCTGAAAATCAGCCTGCAAATGACAGCTATTGTGGAAAAAATCTATTGGAAATTTGTTCTGTAATTTCAAGTGGTTTACACTTCCACACTTTAAAGAAAAGAAAAAAGTGATTTTAAATCTGTGGTTATAGGCAGCATTTAAAATCCAATTTACTCCCAATTTTCAAAAATCATTGTTTCAGCTTCAACTGAAATTGATGAAAATTCAACTTACGCAGTTTGATACTGAACTTGGCACCCAAGTACTAAGCAAATACTTTTAGAAACAAATATTGGGGAGAATGACCCTCCTCCATCACAATTTGTAACATGAAGTTCAAATACCATAAAAAAGTTATATATTCTGTTAGAGCTGCAAGTTGGAATTTAATTGCTGAATGCTACCAACTAGATTAAAATTTTAAAAGCAAAAGTAACATTCCACTGATTTTGACTTACAGAGGAATTAATCACTCCATGATTTTGAACTGATTACTTTACATGAAAATAATTTACTCATTGCATGGCAGATATGCATAAGGGGTTTTGCTAATTAACGTTATAGTATTATTTATAAAGGAAAATGTTACTTGCCTGATAAGGACAAGGAATATGGTACTGGTCACAGTGGTCAAACACCCAAGTAGTTTCCCAGATTTTCCGGTTCACCAGTTCATAAACGTAACATCCAAGAAGTGCCACGAGTGGCACCAAGTACAAACCACTAAAAACTCCAATTCGGATCATGAATTTCTTGAGCTTCTCCTGGTTCCTGCCATCATGCTGAATGACCTGCCGCACGTGGTTTAGAGAAATAATGCCAGCTAAAAGGAGAGAGAGACCAAAAAAAACACAAAGGCACAACGGCAAAAGCACGAAGTACAGAGAGGCGTCCAGGTCATAGAGACCCACAAAACAAACTCCACTGATATTGTCCCCTTCCACTTTGTTCATTGCAAGGAGCATAATGGTTAGAAAACCAGGTATTCCCCAGGCGACTGCATGGAACCACATGGCCTTTTGTGCAATAGCTTCACAGCTCCATTTTCTTCCTGCTGCAAGGAACCAAGTGATTGTCAGAATCACCCACCAGATAGTTCCTGCCATAGTGAAAAAGTACAAAACCATGAAAAGGACAGTACAGGCTTTGTTTTGGGAGCCAAGAACAACCGTTTCACCAATTTCTAACTTATCATCTGCCTCATTACAGGCAGTTCTGTTCCCAAGTAAAAATCCAATAAAGTACATTAGAGAGACTATGCTGTAACAGACAGAGTAATATATGATTGGTCTCTCTGGGTACCTAAACCTTTTAACATCAATCAGAAAAGTCAGGAACGTGAAAAGTGTAGCACAAAGACAAAAGATTGAAACTATTCCAATGAAGCTTTTTGCCACATCCAATTCATAATTTTTGAAGTACATATTGGGACATGGGGGTGCACACTGATCAATTCCTAGAAACTTGTAGCCTTGTCCATTGCTAGTGTGTAGGTGCCGGGGACACCAGAATCCATAATCCCTTCGGATCTGGCTTGGGGTCTTCTGGGTTCCATGAATGTTTGTAGTTACAGCAGCAGTGGCAGGAACAGTCTCATCACAATTGATTAGTCTAAATAAATAAACAGAAGAGAAAATATCTCAATAGTCCTCATTCTCAACTAGAACTACTTCTTAGAAATATGAGAAAAATCTGATCCTAAGCACTGTTAAAATTTTATAGATAATGCAAATATGCATTATATGAAAAAAAATCAGATGGCATTATAAAAGCCAAACTTCAAATATCTGCATTTTAGAAGATTTCAAATGTGTTTATTTAACTGTCGCTCTCTAGCTGTTGTTTTACAGTTTACGAAATACGACTCCAATTGCAACCATTCTACAATTTAAGATTCTACTAAACTTTTACATGTGTACATAAAATATTTACAGCAGTTTTTTCTTTAAATTTCGAACACAGAGTGTTGAAGACAGCAAAAAATCTTGTCCAAATGCGAGCTTCAATTAAGGAAGAAGACTGACATCATAACTGATGACTAGCACATGATTAATATAATTTTTTGTGCTGTACTGCTATTCATTGTCAACAACAATAAACTACCTAACTGAAAAAAAACACAGGCAGAAAATACAAGCACTGTAAAAAATTATTAATATCTTAGCAATTTTCTAGCTGTACGATGTTCATTGAAAAACTGCTCAAGATTGAATTGTTTAAGGTTTTAATTGGAAACAAGATGCAATTTTATGTAGGTAATACCATATTTGCAGTGCTGGATGTATCTTCACACAAGATTATATAACTCAAGCAGGTAAGGATTTACTCAAAATGGGATTTATGTTCATATGCATTCCAAGTTTATGTTTAAAAGAAACAAGTTCTGCATTCTAGCTTTTAAAGTAAAATTCTGTTATCTCAACAGTCTTTGTCAAACATTATTACAAGAGTCCCTCAATTCAGTATCCAAGCTCAGCTCAAGCTAAAAACTCCTTCAGTTCTCTGTTTTACTGCATTATCATGCTGTCCAAGTAAATCCAGACTAATTGTTAAGAAAACCGATTCTATGGCAGATTCTTTCATTAACCACAGTCTGGAGCAGTACATGTGGAAACTTCATGTGAAGAGTGAACTTCATTTAAGCATTGTCTTAATTGGCTTCATGTATGTCTGTAAGAATACAGAAGTGTGAACCTCAGTATTCCAGTTACTGCCCATGCTCACGCCAGCTCCTCTTCCATGGGCTCCAGCAGCAGGATCTCTGCTGCTCTAAGAACATCCTGGACTTCTCAGAACATGGACATGGACTTTTCAGTACTGGCTACCAGAGGTATCACTTCACATATGAACAGGAAAGGTTCATTTTCAGTAAATGCTAGCAGTAATAAAATAATTTAGAGCTGTACTAAATCCTGCAAAAAAGATAATTTGGTTTAAAATGTCATTTAAAGATATATTGAATAATAGGATTCACTTGTAATTGTCCTATTTTTTCAAAACAATCCTTGAAGATAGTTGCTGTGCTGAGGGACACCATTGTTGCATAGAACCTCACAGAAGATGGGAGAAGTTAATGCCTTCTTGTTGTAAAACCCTACAACTTCTGTTTTTCTGCATGGGGAATGGCATTAATGCCACTTGTCATATTCACTCCAATAGTGATTTCTATCAGAGGCCATGCACAGGACTACTGTCCCAGCTCTCCCTCAGCTTTATCACAGATTAGCAACCGCATGTGAATTAGAAAAATTATTTGAGTTTCCAGTCTCTGCTCCTTTCCTGTACCTCTTGACCTGATGTGTGTTAACAAACAAACAACAACAAAAAATCTGGCCTTAGTAATTTATAAATATCCACAGCTGGAGGTCAGAATCTCAAGAAGATTGCACTGGAGTGCTTCCAGTAGTTTCCACTTAAAATATATAGACATCTTTTCCCCAAATGAAGTATTAACTGTCCTCTATCTGAAACAGGAAACACTTTTGAGGAAAAGGTGACATTTCAAACAAGAGAGTTGGCAGGCAGTACAGGAAAAGCAACACAAGACTAGGTTTGCACATTTAAGCAGTTAGGAGCAAGATATGGTTTCTACTATTTAATGTTCTGTGTCTGTTCAAATACAGAATATTCTATATTTCATTATCTTACGATGATTACTTCTAAAACCCCTAGTATAGTAAGCATGATCATCCCTAGTTTAGAGATCAGATACCAAAGCAAAATCTATGCTGTAACATATAATATTTAAAACTTCTGGAAATTTATAGTAAAAAAGCTATTGCAGAGATCTGATTATTGAAAAGATCTGCTGCAGAAAATGCAGGTGATCATTTGAATAACAAAAAAGTTTTAATACAGAAATGGTCCCATGCATAAGCACTGCAGGGTCAGCATACTAAGGAAGTTACAGCTAGGTGATATTTAACATTCTGTCCCAGATTTTCAACTCAGTCTAGGTCAAATATGAAAATACCACTCCCACCACCTGTCAATATGAAAAATACCTGCTGCATTCCAGCTCTTCAGGCCATGCAATTCCAAAAGTGTCCATCAACTGCTTACAGTCCGAATACACTTTCTCACAGAGGCTTCGACACGGGTGAATCACGTGAATCTGATCTAGGCAGGCAGGGACAAAGGCTCTGCACAGAAATGTGTGGACGTCTGGTGAACAGTGAAGATTCATAAGAATAAGAAAAGGCTACAGGGTAGAAAAAGGCTTTGGTTAGCAATTTTAAAAAGATAATTCAAAGCACCAAAACTAACTTTCATCATTAGGGCTCACATTTGATTCTATGTAGGTTTGAAAAGATACCAGAAAATAATGTTTGTTCAGCAGTTTTGAAAAAGCAAAACCCACTGGCCTGAGTGGCAAGAGGATCCATTAACACTTCAAGCCCAGCCCTTGCCCCAGGCTCTTGGAAAATCTCTGACTACCCAAACTTCATTTTTCCTATTTGACAACATTAGAAATCTGAAAGGTATTATGAATGTCCAACATATTTAAAAAATAGAGTAAAACACTGAGTTCCTTTGTACACCAGTCAGCTTCTAAACAAATGCCCTGAGGTTTTTCAAGGTGTGTCTGTTCCTGTAGTTCCTGTTAGATTACATTTTCACTCCTAAGTGGTGTGTTGTACTCATCTTCTCTCACTCTAAAGAAATTTGGGGTTTTCTTTGATTACTGAGAATCAAATATCATTATTTCTCATTTTTAAATATCTAATTTCAAATCTCGCTCAACATGACTGAGAATTTCTTTGCCTGTGTTACCAAGTACCAGGCAGTGAGTAATTGATGACTGTTCTCACTAGAGAATTCACAGAACGAAGTTTAACTTTTTCTGCTCAATTCATTCAATTGATTATTCATAGTCAGGCTTTTAAGTAAAAAAACCCAGCCTTTCCTTTCTACATTTTCCCAGGTTTATTATTAGGGCAAATTTTTTTGGCCAAAGTACTACTGTGTGTGCAAATTTCAGACAAAGCGGGAGTTATCAGTCATTTTCGCAAGTGCTCTGCACTGATTTAAGCACAGCTTATGGAAGTGAGAGCTGCCACACTGACAGCATCACCAGGCACCCTCCTAATCCTACATGGGCCCAATGTCCACAGCATCGGGGCCCACAGGAGGGAGCAGAGGAGCTTGGGGGCTGTGGAAGCAGGGCCTCACATGAGAGAGCACAGGCAGAAATAAAACTGAAGCAGCCAACCCTGTGTTGGTGACCTCTCGGTGACTGGGCATGGATACTCCATTCCAGACCAGGTAGGGCCACGAGGTGCCAGGCACTGCCAGGACACAAGGCACACACATGGTGTGACAACATCTGACCCACACAGAAGCACTGGGGTGGCAGGCAGGACAGATCAGTCCGCTCCAGCTCGCTCACCAGGCCTGCAAGGAGTCCCAGGGAAAAGGGAGGGAAGCAGAGCGCAGGGCAGCCCAGCTGGGGGGGTGTGCTCGTGCGGGAAGGCTGCGATCCCGCTGCTGCTCCAGCCGGCCCTAAGCTCTGGATGCACTGCAGGGTGCTGCTCACCGCAGTGCCTGCCACACCAGGTACCCCCTCCTGCTCCAGCTTGTGAGACTGTAACAAGCTGATTTAAACACCACTGGGAGGGAACTAACCCATGGCTGAGGGTGAAATCCAGCTGCAGCATCACGTCAGCCTAAGTGCTTTTTAAGCTGTCTTTTTGTTTAAAGCTCTTGTATTTCAGGAATAAGGAACCTTCACACCACATGTAACTAGCAAAATTCATGTGTCAGGAAAGCGAAAACAGTATTTAACACACTGTGAAGTGTGATGTTAAACAGGGACACTGTATAGAATTTTCAAAGTAGGCCAAGCTTTAAGTAAGATTTTTATTTAGTAAGAATTTTTTTTAATTCTTTGCCACCAATATCTATGTCTTTCAAACATTCAACCAATGGCTGTAAAAGGAAGGATTAGATTCTGAGTTCAGAACAGCATCCTTACTTCTTTCAGCTTTTAAGTAACCCAAATAGATATATGTTTTTTTATTTATTTATTTTTTATATATATATCCTTATCAAAGAGCAAGTCTTACTACTGAACATGCAGTTTAAAAGAGAAGACATTGATAAATAAATTTCCCTTACAAAATGGAATATGTACAACTCCTCAAGGGACCTTGGTAATAAATACAGGCATGTGTGGGGAGGAAGGAAGACGACAAGGCAGAGCAAAAATAACATAAAAGTGCTTTATGATAAACCAAAAAAATGTTGGCAGTACCCTTCAGAGCACTCCAGCTGTGTGCTGCATCTGCACATGCCATTACAACAGGCACACAGAAGTTCGATCCCCTCTCTGGATGCCTGCTCTGGAGCTGTCTTTGCTGGAACCCAAGATTTGAGTATTTCATGACAGGGAGAGAAAGGCAGTTCTGGTATACTGTGCTCCAGTTCCCTAAGTTAGATTATTTCCTAAAGGCTGCACAGCTTCAGATGAAAAAAGTAGTCAGGAGCTTACCCTAAATGAATTAAATTCCCTTTGCATAATTATGATTTTTCTTTACTTCTCAGATGTTAATTTACATTTGCTCTGTTCTTCCTGGAACTTAGGATAAAGACAATAGCCTGGGTAGTCATATTCAATTGTTACAGAAATTGAGTTTACTTTTGACATTTTGACATACAAATTCTTGTAGAATTTGTCTTGATTGTTGTGAATTCTTCCTTCTTGTCCCCCATAGCTCATCTCACTTGATAAAATGTAAAATTAATTTTCTAGAGCAAGTTTTGGACTACCTGCCAAAAACTTTTTCAGCAACCTCATCTAGAAAAGTAAAGATTTAAAAAAATCTCAATATTTATATCAACGAAACCAACTTTACCTACAGAGGTATTTTACCAACTATTTTGATAAGCAACTCAACAGTTTTTAAATAGCATTTTCCGACATAGCTAATAAGGTTACATATTTCAAGCTTGCTCCTTTGATACAGAAAATTAACATAAAGAAAACTTCCAGTGAAGAAAGTCAGGACATAAAACCAACCTTTACTACTCCAGCAGAGTTTCTGTTATATGAAGCTACTTAAAAGCTGGAATATCACAAGAATCACAATATCTATAATGATACTGTATATTAGAGGTAGATAATGAACAAGCAAAAATAAAATGTTTGCAAGAGTTTTACTAAAGCATGTTGTCATTGTCTAAACACTTGTTTAAAGAGCATATTTTATTTAAATGCAAAACCACCCTAACCGATAAATTGAAAAATGCAAATTTTTAGGAAGACCTATAAAGCAATCAGAGTAGAATTCCAAAGACTTGGCTGCCAAGAGTAACTGTTCTTACAGTATTTATTTTATTTATTTCAGCTTGCTAAAAATATTTACCTTCTGACACTTGAAAGTATGAGCACAAGAGCAAGAAGTTTGATGTTCTGAAAACACAAGCTGTCCTCCCGAGTTAGACCATTCAGCTGGACACCTCATTCCACCCTGGCTGGTAGCAAGGGGCTTTGTAATAAGACAACCCGATATCTCCCCCAATTTCCTACAATCAAGGGTTTACGAAACAAGCTGCACGCTGTAACAAAACCACTGTGTTGAAAAGACAGTGACAAACCTTTCTTCCTGAAATGCATCTTATCCCTTTTTCAATCACTTAAGCTTAAACCCTTTGTAAAATACTACAGCAGTGAGTTATCCTGCATAATTTAAGCCGGCATTGCTGAGAAAATACTGCATTTTATCTGTTTATTGTAACTTCTGGTTTTGCAGCCTAATGCGTGTTTTGACAAACAGCTAACAGATCGCACTACACTTTTTCCATGTCATTTTGTCCTCCTATTATCATTTATATATTTATATATTAGTATTGTAATGCTTTAAATTTTGGTTTCTGTTCCTTTCATAACATACTTTGCCTTCTATTTGCCTTGACTACATTTGAACACTGACATCACATTTCCAGTGACAACAAAGACTGAGTGACAGTAACTGATAAAATATTGTGCCCACCCACTTGTATGGATAGTGGGTGTTATTTTCCCCCCATATTTATTACTCTGGGAGTTATTTTCCCCCACATTTATTACTCTGCATTTCCCTACCCTAAATCCCAGCTACCATTTTATTGTCTAGTTGCTTCTAGCACAAGATCTTTCTGCAATTCTTTCAACCCATTTTGTTTTCTCAGCAAATTTAGTATGCACCCTTCTTCTAGGTGCATTTATGAATTAGTTGGGTATCAGAGGTTTCAGTACAAGTAACTAAGGGCAACCACTCTAGTAAATTATTTGGTATAGCATGAAACTATCAGCTCAGGATTTAATATCTCTTATTGGGAAAAAACATTTATTTATTTATTTATTTCTACTTTTCTTCTTCTTATTTAGGCAGGCATTGGAAAACAAAGTCTCCAATGGGTTACCAGCAGAGTCTTAAAAAAACATAGGCTGTGACCAAGTTTTTGAAAACTGAAGTGTTATATAATATACCATCTGAATTATCCCTTTCAACAAAAGTATGGAGTCCCTCGAAAAACTCTAATAGATTTTGCAGCCAATGAGTTTTCTCAACCAAAAACCTCTATACAATGTAAAACTTTGCCTCAAGCACACACAAATGGGATTTGTAAAACACAGATTTATTTCAGCAACTGCCTACTTTTACCATTTAAGAACAGCAGAAGTGTTAGTGAATTGTGCCTGGAACTCTGCTAACAATGAGGTATTTTTAGATGTGGGCTTCATTTCCAGCTAGCCAAAATGGAAAAGTTTCCTCATAGAAAATAGTATGTCTGCATTTCCTGATGGACCATAAAAGCAAAATCTTACCAAAACCAAAGTATTTGCTCCTCCAGCTGCACAGTCTGGAAGCAAAAAGTAAAGTCAAGATCACAAGCTCACTGACAGTTAAGATCCAGTGGCTTCAAGGGCACTTCATGTGAACCATGGATGTCCCAGCCACGAACCACTTTTTACCCAAGTGGTTAGCTGGGTAAGCTGCATGCATGCACATGCTGGTGTCCTAAGCATCCAAGTCAGGGATTAAACTCAGAATCTTATACCATTATCCTCCTCTCTTCAGGAAGTTCAGGGTCTGCATGTGGCACAAACTCACAAAATTTGCTCTTCCAGGAAACTAAGGCACTTGGCATTTCAAGCATTAGCAACCACTGTCCTGTCATATGAAGAAGTGATGAAAATCTGCACATTGAGTGACAAGAATGTTAAAAATGTTAGAATGGAACCAGACTCTTCAAAAAACAGAAATGGAGCCTCACACAGCCAATATAAATCCTGAAATATAAATTCTTATCTTCTTGACAACAGGAAGCAAAACTCAGTAAATATAAGGCAAGCAAGAATACAGTGACAATCTTAAAAAAACAACACCACAAATAAAAAAAACCAAACCAACAAACTAATAGCAACTGTAGAGTGAAAGATGATGCAGTCTCTAACAGCAAGAGGGGCACTGCCTCAAGCAGTATCAGTGAAGAACTGAGGACTGCAGTGGGATGAAAACTTTCCACTAACAAAACATGAACACCTTACTAAGTCCTAGATTCCTTATGAGGTGTGTCTATGTTATATTTTCTCCAGTGGCAAAGCCAAGCTACCTCAGAAATCCAGTTATGGTGTGGTTCTACAAACAGTAACACAACTGAGACAAGAGAAAACAAATGGTGCAAAACACAGAAATAAATGTCTAAATTCTTAAATGTGCTTTGCCAAGTAAATTGCAACCTAGAAGTATATGTGAATCCTGTGCTCAGCATGCTTCTCTGTTTTGTGCTCAGCAGGCTTACAACTCCGAGACACAAAAGAATCAAGTTCATTATTCCATGCAGACGTTCCAAACACTCTGTTGTACCTCATCTCAGTCTGATCCTAGAGAAAAGCATTACCAGAGATGATCAGTCTCTGGGGTTCTGATGTATGATAACTACCAGCATATGCCAAAACAAGTAAGTGAAAATAGTCTCCTGTACCCTGCTGGTTAATGTCACAGAGATACCTAGATAATACAGAAAACTGTGGATTGAATTATCAAGGTCTCTGTTACAATCATCTATGGCAAACCTTTATTGTAAGAGACAGGAAATACCTTGAATTGCTGAGATACACAGAGGATTCGAGCTTTTGTTCAGCCACTGGAGTCAGATATCTAAGACAGCAACAACCTGTTCTCCTAACCACTGAGTTCTACCTACCATGTTAAAACATTTAGCTTCATTAATCTAGTTAACACTGAGGTTAACTAAGTTAAACAATGACAGACACCAACTGTCTCAGTGTTAAGCCATGTCACCCCTTTGATACAGATCTTGTGACTTAAAGCAATAACATTTCAACTTTGTTGCTTACATAACTGTATTTCAGTCACTGAAGCAAAGGCAGGCTTAAGTCTGTATTTCTACAATTATACTACACTGTGCACCTCAGATTCCTACCTACTATATCAAAGTTACACATTGCAATTCATGTAACTATGTTACCTGCTTTACAGGAAATAACACCTACCTAAATAATGAATAATTAGAGTCATGGAATATCTCAAGTTGGAAGGGACCCAGAAGGATTGCCAACTCCCTTGCTTCTCACAGGGCACCTTAATGATTAATAATTAAAAATTAATTATTAATAATTTAAAGTACCATACAAACACACCTACTATCCAGTCACTACAGAATTAAGTACAGCTTCAAACCCTAAACCAAATATATTCATAAATATATAAGTTTTCAGATGTGATAGCCAGGAAATACAGCCACTGTCAATCACAGTGCACATAAATGATCTCAGAAGAAGAGACAGTAATTACTCTTCACACTCATAGAGTTTTGCTAACAATCTTCACAGTATCTTTAGCCACTTTTACAATGACAATCTGTTTCAATTAAAAACAGCGGAGCAAGTATGGCACGGTTGATTTAATCCTACACTACTGTTACAATAGAGTTATTCTGGCCTGGATGCAAACAAGATTAGCATCACACCCAGAGAGGTTAATGCCTTCATGCAATTCCTAAATGGGCTGGGAAGGGTGGCAATTTGCCGATGGCCATAGCGAAGCAGCTGCCAAGAATCTCTGACTTCTAATTCATGCACAATTAACTAAGTCATGATAAATAAATGTCCCAACACATGAAACTGAATTAAGGATGAAATTTTCAAGTTCAATAGATTCAAAGAAAGGTTGAGAAAAGACTAGGTTCTTCCCACTGGAAGTTACATTGATGAATTTAGATCAAAGGCAAGTTAAATACACTTAATCTGGCATGTAAGGATTTTGCAGGAGGCCTAGGCAGTTTAAGTGTCAGTGTCTTGTTGCTACGTGCCTGCTAAAAGCTGCTACTTAACAGCAGAACTGCAAAACAGGAACATGGGAATGTTCAAAAATGTTAGTGCAATGCCAACCATCCTTTAAACTACCAAGGAACATGGTATGAACTCATTCGAGGGCCCATATACTCCATGTCCCTACCTGAGTTGTGGGTAATAATCAGCTACTGCTGCCAGCAGGAAGTATCAGTTGTAATCTGTATTTTCTCAAGTCAGTTAAAATTACATGGGTAAAACAACAAAAGTTTTTCAGGACTGAAAGTCATCAATAGGAACAAAATATTTTAGCTATAAATGTATATAAGATATATATATTAGAAATATGAATACTTGTAAGCTCATTATGCATTTTTTGTGCATCCTGATTTAACAGAGGTAAAAGAAAACCATCAAACACACATGAATTTGATTTCTGTTTTAATAAGCTGCTTTTTAAAAAGCAGCATTACTTTCTGCAGCTTCCACAATAGACTAAAAGTATATGAAGTTGTGTTTAATCTAAAAGCTTTTCAAACATTTAAAAATGTAATCAATTTAACATTTACATAGATAAGAATGAACTATTTTGTCAGATTACAAAGTAGGTTGCCAAATTGAAAAGACAATAGTTGAAGTTCCCTACTCCAGGAAAATCTGGAGTTCAAAGAGCTGGTAGAGGGTGGCGGTGGTGTAGAGAAAAGAAAAGGGTAGTAAACAAGCCAGTGAGACAAATGATGCTGTTCTGCTGTGAAAGATGTTTGCAAAGATAAAAGCTTATTTTTGTCCTTCAACCGAACAGCAAAGGCAACACATGCACCTAGACTGTCAAAGGGCTGCAAACAAAGCGTGGGGACAGCCCAGCGTGCAGCGGCTGATAAGCTGGACTGCTCCCAGCAGTGCTCTTCCCACAGCCGTCCGGGCCAGGCGCTGCCTACCGGTCAGCGCCTGAACATCGGAGTTCAGAGGGCAAAGGATGGCAGCTGATCCTAAAAACCCCTGCACTGTAAAGCTCCCAGGGACTGGCCGGCAGGTAGCCAGGTGCCCGTCGGGGCAGGCTCGGCGGGACTGAGCTTCATCACCCATCAGCTGAACTATCCAGGCAAGAGTTCAGATCCCGGGCTGTGCAACTGCTCAGGGAGCCAAAGCACTCAGCAGCTAAGCTAAATGTTCAATATATCTGCAACAAGAACGAATCTATCTGCAAATTCTTCACTGTCATTCACCCCAACACATGCAATATACATACACACATATATATATATATATACACACATATATGTGTCCACATATATATATGCGTATATATATGTACACGTATAATGGCCTGAACTTTCATATTAGCTATTCAAAGGTTATGGGAATATTAATCAAAAATCCTGCCAGGGTAAGGATAAGGCACATGGGGGAATGTTTTCAAAGGTCAACAGGACAGCAAGGCACTCATGCACTTAAAAAAAAAAAAAAAATAAAACGAACTCCAAAAAACTACTCCAGCACCACACCTGGGCACTAACATTGCTATTGACAGTATAAATGGGCACAGACACAGAAAGATAAAGCAGGCTATTCTGCTTTTTTACTTTCATACACTCTGAATTGTTTTGCATTAACTACACAGAGCTACAAAATATTCTGAGTTGGAAGGGATTCACTAGGATTAAGTCCAACTCAAGTGAATGGCCCATACAGGAATCTAGCATAAGAATTTCTTTCTGTAGTAAAACAACTTAATTCCATATTTTCCCTTTAAGTATTTTCACATGCAAAATAAAAATACATATGTCCCTATATTTTTTAACTATGTCAAAGGTTATAAACAATATAAACAGGAATATTACATCTCACTATCTGAAGCAAATGAAAGTACAAGTATTTCCAATACTTTTCAAAACAGCTTATTACCAAAGTTCTCTGCATTTTTTGTTTTACCCTAAATTACAGCTTGACCTAAATTACAGATATTCCAGCCTCTGCAATTTTCAGTTCTTAACAAACATGAGAGCTTTTTCCCAAGCATTACAGAACTGATCTAGTTATATGAAGGTTTTCAATTATACATTGTATCTGGTTTAGGTTTTGTGTAAACTATACAGAGCTTAAAGGACAGACAAATATAAGTTAACTGAAGGAAAGTATATTGCAGGCTCTCAAACATCAGAAGTCTAGACAGAGCTTCATTACATCTGGACTGTGGTAGCATAAGAATTCAAATTTTAAATTCTCCATGTATTTGCCATGTATTACAGGAGTAACTGGATTTATTGCTAAACTTTTTGTGCAGAATTCAATGTAAAGGATTACCTGTAATAATGTTGATAGACCGTCTGTTATCTTTTAAAAAGCTCCCCATTTCAAGGAAATTCCAAGAGAAGTCATTACTGCCCTGGTTCCAAAAGTCGTCCAGATTCGTGCTTCCCCCTTGCTCTGTGAGTGTGGAGCACAACAGCACCGCCCAAGTCACCAGAGTAGCAACCCTGCACCATTTCTTTCTTGCCTACTTCATGCATTTTTAAGCAGTCTTAAATGAAAACTTTAGTAGTCTCAAAAACCCCGAACTTTGTTACGATGTAGGAGATGTCAGGCAGGCATGCACAAGTCATCTGACCAAGCTGAAGCCCATGAAGCTGCAGTCACCTACCTCAGCATCTGCAATCATTACCTCTGCCTTCTGCTTTCACTACTATTTCCAGCTGGTCATACTTTGAGACACCCAGTTTTGAATGCCTGCATTAGACACTGTTTCCTTATTGTTAGCCCACAGTGCTCGTTTTGGTGACTTTCCCCTCATTATCCTCCCTATTTCTCCTGTTCTAAAAACTCAAAGCCACCTTTCTTCCTCTCTGTCACATTATGATTTGTGGGCCATGTTAACCTTTGGCATTTAATGTTCTGTTTGTAGCTCTAGGTATAATCCCCAGAGAGATCCCCCACCCAACTGGATTCTTAGAATGGTGCACCTTGTACCTTCCTTGCAAGAGCGTTAGCTCGTGTGAAACAATACGCAGCTGGGACACAACGTCCTAGTAAACAGGTATTGCTAGGTCACCATGAGGCTGGATGGGTACAGTCCCTCTCCAAAAAACTGCTTTTAATTTTTGTATGCAGGACAATTGTGTGGAAAGTTCAGCCACTAAGTGCTTTGTGGCAGTAGCTACTGAGACTAAAGAAATCTGGTTATGCAGCATGAGCCAAACTGGGGAATACAGCATGAGCCAAACTTGGAAGGATGTGGTTATTCTCTGAAATAACTTGATCTACCTGAAGTTTAAGTACAGGAAAGATGGATTTTTTTTTTTTTTTTTTCTCCCAGGAAGCTCTTGTCTAGAGGAGAGGTATCTTTGGTAAGAGGTCATCCTTACTGTCCTACAAAGACTGATCATCCAGGCCTCTCTCCCCCCATCTACAGTACCTACTTACACAGCTCTTACACAACCCCTGCACACTTCTCCTTCTTCCAATAGCTAAGCAGAACTCAACTAAGTCTCCACTCATCTACACTACATAGTTCAGAAGAAGAGGGGAGACATATGCATCTTTTCCTCTGGCAGGCAAATTACCAATGTGTTACAACAATCACAGATGCACACAAATACACGAAAAAGACCCAAAAAGGCAACCATGTGACAAAGGAACCGTGTTTGCCCCTAAAGGTTGGTGAATCAGCAGTCAACACTGAGAGACAAAAAAAGGCAGCAAGTTTTGTGGTGCAGATACTCCCGCCCCCTACTCTGGAATGCAATAGAGAACTAAAGAGATGACACAATAGTAGTTTTAGAAATCATCAGATTTAATCATTGCACTGTCAAACTAGAAAAGAAATCATGGACATTTGACCACATTCTTCATCCCATGTGGTTCTTTTCTGAACCATTTGCTTTTTGTGGTCTTTATCAATGAAGGCATAGGTAACATTTTGTAGCCAAGTTGTCACCCTGAACATCCATCCTGCAAATGGAAAACTAAACCTGCATCCCACATTCACCAGCAGGCAACAAAGGCTCGAGCTCCATCCAGCCTCCTGACCCATGCAGCACTGCGGACAAAGAGCATCTCACACCTAAACACCACAAAGCTCTCTTCAGAGAGACATCAGGATCCTCTGCCATTCTTAGGCTAGATTTGTAGAGATGACATAAACATCATGAGCCTTGCAAAGATGTCCACCAATGTACCTTAGTTCACCAAAGCCTTCAAGACAATCCAGTTGC
Source organism: Corvus brachyrhynchos (assembly GCF_000691975.1). Taxonomy (NCBI): domain Eukaryota; kingdom Metazoa; phylum Chordata; class Aves; order Passeriformes; family Corvidae; genus Corvus; species Corvus brachyrhynchos. Next base: position 1,369,844 of record NW_008237244.1, read on the forward strand.
TGTTGCCAGAGCTGCTGTGGGCCAATGCACTGGGCGTGAGCTGTTACTCAGTTTTGACCCCACACAGTCTGACAACTCAAGGACAGCAGAGGGCCACCAGCACACAACAGTATACAATTTTGTCCACTTTCTTACTATTCAGAGAAAGATATGTGAAGATGATCTTCAAAATCGTGGTCATCACATCTCCCTCAGCAGACCTGTCCTACAAAACTGTGGTCACCACATCACCCTCAGCAGACCTGTCCTACCTAATCTAATGCTAGGTTTTGCTAATGACCAGGTAAAGTTCACAAAGTTCCACTGGGCAACAGTCACTTCCACGAAAACACTAAGACAATATGGAAATTGCACCTGTGTCTCAAAGCTTTGTACCCACTGCTTGCTTTCCCCAACTCCAAGAACGGTGTGTTCTCAGCAGACAGCTCAGCTCCCAAGCCCTAACTTCCTCCCATCAATGAAGGCAAAGTAGTTCCAAACTCAGTAGCTCTGTTCCTGTTTTCCTTCTCTATATAAATAGTTTCAGGGAAGCTGTTCCATTCATCCACAGGTGTCCTCTTGGAGTAGGCTACAGCCATAGGACTAAGTCCGTCACTGCCTTAGTTTAGCCAATAACCACATTTCAGATTTGAGTGTGGAGAAGAAGGAATCAGAGGCAAGGCTGCACAGCGAGACTAAGCTTGCAGCTACACTTGAACATTAACCAGGGCACTGCAGAATGGACAGACATCTGCAGGAGACAAACAAGAAGATATCACAGTATTTCTCAGAAGTCTGCTGTTGAGAAAGATCTGCAAGACCGCCTTCCTTAGGTCAGCTTCAGGCCTCATGCACAGTGAGACTAGCCAAAATATAGCCCAGAGTAAAACTCCTCCATCTCAGGCAGCAGACAGGTAAGAAGTGTGCTGACTTCACCTTGTCATCCACTCTTGTAACACCAAATTATTTGCTAGTGTAGACATAGCCTCTGAACATGGATAAAGAGGAGGCTCTTGGAATCACACTGTCAACACCATCTCCAAGAACCCCAGCTATCATCTCTTTGTCAGGCATGCATTACTTTGGACTCCCATGCATTCTAAATAGCATCCTTGCAGAACAAAGAGCAAGGCAGTGCTATTCATGTTATCAAGTGGACAAGTACTGCTGTTCAGAGAAAGCAGCAGCACTGTGGGGTATACCCAGCCCCCGCCCTGGAGGGAC
>NW_008237244.1:1371704-1377161 GCF_000691975.1 Corvus brachyrhynchos
CGCGTCCGCCGGGCCCTCTCGTCTCTCTCTCCCTGGTCTGGCTTGGAGGCTGCCCTGCAGAGCTGAGCTGAAATCACGAGCTGACAATCACTAAAGAACTGACAGCCTCTGCACGGGCCCTCCAGCCAGCAGCTGAGGGAAGACACCGGGCCCCGGGAAGACGATCTCTCTCGGGACCATCTCTCCAGACCGGTCACAGCTTCCTCGGTCAGAGCTACTGACCCCACACCAGCAGCCATACAGCAGATTTTGTGGATGACTGATATGCTTAAATCCAGGGTAACAGGATTACACACATTCGCCTGTCTGCTTTCAGTCAATCTGCACAAGCCAATCACACTTGAAGGACCTCAGTACTACAGGTAACAAACACTCTTTTAGTGGCTGTAGTTTACTGTACCCATAGGAATCAGCAAATATGGTTTATGAATGTTGCTATAAGCACCAATCTAAGAACTAAAGATGATGTATGTTTCTTTGGAATACCTGAGAGCAAGAGAGCAGAAAAATGAACATACACCCCAAATTTCTATGGTATTTTACAAAATTAAACAGATAACTCATGTTTTCGACCCCTTAGTCAATGCTTTTCTGCAAGTTCCATGGTGATGCTCAAAATTGAATTACTCACGTCCAACTATTTCTAGAGACATAACCAGCAGAGAAGTCAGTTATACTGCCTTGTATTTCCTTAGAGCCATATGAAGTATCCAAAAAAAATACTTTGGTATCTGCCAACTTCTATTTAACAAGCATCAATTCAACTGTTTCATCACCACAGTCTTTTGTGACCAACACTACATGCTGAGAAGCTACTAAAATTACCTTAGTTTGTACACAGTAACACATGACGTTCTACATTTACCACTTTTTACAAAAGCCTTCCCTGCTCCTTAGTACCGTGGTAAAGAGACAACAAAAACGTTACAAACTAAATATGAATTAAAGAGTCCTTTGTGCTTGTTCCGTTGGGCCAACGTCCACACCTCTGCACACATTCTCCACTTTAGGGTCTACGGCAGCACCAGGGACAAAATGTAACTCCAAGTAGATTGAGAATATTGGCTGTTTTCCTAAGAGATGCTGAGATTTATGCTTTTAAGTACTAGTGGTTCATGTATTACACCAAGCACTGCTCATGAGGAGTACAAGCGAGAAGCAAAGATGGCTGTCTCCAGAGATTAAGGAAACTCACACCTGTGCTACTTTGCAGGATATCCTAGTAATAACCTTTTCACAAAAGAGCACTTATCTTCCCAAAACTCCCAACCTACAATGGCAGACAGCTTTCTCCTTCCTGTGTGCACACACACACCAATTTAAGCTTGCAGACACCAGGTTTACAGGTTTTTTTAAGTACTGTTATATTGAATTAACTGTAAATTTGTATTTAGTGGAAGCAAATTATGCCATTACCTTACAAATTTTAACTCATGCAACTTCAGTGTTAAAACTTTTACAGGTACATTTTAACCCCCTCTAAATGGCTTTGTCTAAAGTGACCCCAGTTCTCTCACAATTTCTGTCTGCTGCAGCCAGCTGCACTTAACTCTCCACAGACACGCACACACATACTCTGGCACATGGCCATGAACTCAGAAGTGAATGGAAAAATCACTACTGAATCATTTTTTCAGTCTCTCTGAGGTACTTTTTTGTTCTCTGTGCAACATTTTCCAGTGTTTTCTATAGTCTGCTCTAAAAACTCACTGGCAAGCCTTTTCCCTTTGTACTTCTACAGACCTGTGGATCTTGCCCACATCAGGAACTCTTAAGGGCTTGTTTCCTGTGGACACATTCCAGAACTGCAGCAGAACAGATTAAGAGATATGAATGTAAGTTACAGCACAGTTAACTCTCTGCCTTGCTGGAATAATGCCTTCAGTGAACAACCTATTCCAGGGTAGTTAAAGTAGGAATTACTCTGGAATTAGAAGTGACTTGTTTTTGTGGATGACCACGAGGGGGAGTTACACATACTTAAGTACAACTGTAATGAACCAGATCTTCTGCTATGTCCACTGATTTTCTTCATCAGACAAACCCTAGATCTTCCATCTCCCAACCTGAACCAGTAGTAACAAGAGCAGTGTTACTGTTAAACTGCTTTGAGATACAGAGATGGTAGGCATCTGCAACTAATCAGATTCCACAGTCATGCAGCTGTTTAGCAAACATGCACAAAACTTCACACCACAAAACCATGAGGTTTTACTTCCCTAAAATCACCATTTGTTGTGTAAACAAAACTAATCCAAATATAAAGTAAAACTCAAGAAGTCAAAACTCAGTCTGCCAAGTTGAAAGCTCAGAATTAAACTAAATAAATAAATATGTGAATGGAGGGAACAACTGGAAATTATGTATTTTTTACTGCAGAAAACAAGATCCCAGAGGGACTATCCTCACCAGCCAGAGCATCCATAACAGAGGCCCTAGGACTGAGTTAGTAATTTTCCTGCTCCAGTGCTTCAGTGTTCTGGTTTATAGCACATCATTATGAACAGCTGATACATGAGGCAGAATTGTAAGACCATGTATCAGCTGCTTTCCCAGAAGACAACCATTATCTGAGACAGTAGCTCCACATCATCCTCTCCTGGAGGATTACTATGAAGACACCATCCAGAAATACCAATTTAACACATTCCCAGAAATCAGAGGAACTGTACAGAAGACTTCGTGCACCAGCAGATGGAAAGCACAGCTCTTCTGGCTACACAACACTCCCTTGCAGCAGAACACACCTGTAGAGCCTTCAGCGTAGGACACTGTGAGTTACCACTGTTTTGGAGAGTGAGCTTCACCTTGGGGTGAGACTTATCCTCTTGACAAATCTTGGTCCTTTTGGAGAGTAAACACTTTCCTAAAGTTTTTAGAGGGGACAGAAACATAAAACTGGACTAACATTAAGGCTCTCTCTGCACAAAATATTTTTGATTTCTTCAAGATGTCTCTACCTTGTGCCTTAGGATTGCATGATTAAGCATCTAACTCAAAGTCAACTATGATACAGGGAGCAAAATACTGCAGGCCTCAACCTCAAAACCCAGTGAGACCTTACATGCAAAGATGTAAATCTCATGCCCAATCTTGAGAACAGGCAGGGGGAGGGGAGGGGGAAGAGCAAGATAGAATTAAAAAAGAAAGCCTTTAAGCACTCCTACTGAGGATCAAAAGAAAGCACTTCTATGGAGTGCAAACATGCTATTAAAATTCTTTCTTTGGTATGAATGAAGTTTCGACTGAAAAATACAGAAAAATTCAAGCTTTTAAAACAACAGAAGTCTCCTCCACCTCTCAACCCGCTGCCTCTTTATGGCTGCAAAATGAAATGAAAACAGTATTCCAGAAGCCAGTGACTCCTCCTCCCCTGCTGCAACACCAAGTTCCCTGAAAAGCAGAACCCTTTAACAATCCTGCGAAGGTTCTCTGTTACAACCAACTATGGACAAACTGGCGCCATTACTGAATGACATGCAGAATGACATTAAAATGTGTAAGTGACATTGGTACACACTGGTCCCTCGCAGAAGGAAGGCCCAGCAATGAACCACCATAAGTTTTTACCATACTAATTCCAAATCTAACTGCTACCAGTGGATTCAACACTAGCTTCATACAGAACGGGAGCAAACTCCTTTTCACCTGTAAAGCAGCTGCCCTAAAAATTCACTTCGACCAAGCAATCCATCATCACTGCTGGACCACAAATAAAGGCAGGCAGACAACCACATAAGAGGCAGTTCAGAAATGTCTGCACAACACCATAGTAGTAAGGAATACCAAATTAGAGGCCAGGCAGTGGGAATGACAGGAGACTAGGAAGCCAATCAAAGAGGGTAGGGAAACCAAATCCTAATAGACACTGTTGTTCCCCACAGCCACCCAGCCAGTTAGCTGAATCGTGATCAACCACTGTAGTAGTCAGGTTATAAGAGTGACAGGACAGAAAAAGAGAGAAAACAACGGAACTTCTCACTACCACACAATTTCTAATGAAGTAACTATACAAGAACGTAAATAGCTATATATAAGGTAAGCCATGAATCCTTTCCAGAAGGAACTCCCTCCACACATGCACTAGGCACAAGTTACTGACATTTGAGAAAAGTCAGACATAGCAACCTAATAAAACTGGCTCTGTGGTCTCTGTGCCCCAACAGCAGCATGACTGGAAGGCACAAATACTGACAAGCGCTGGCTCAATGGCTGCAGTTAAGACACACCAAGTAAGAAGCAGCAGCGTACCTGCGGAGATAAAGTGGCAGACACTGCAGGAAGCATTCCTGACAAATGACAACTAGAGAAGAACTGCACAGTTCACAACTGAAGCCTACAGCCTGCCTTCCAACTTAAAAGCCCTCAATTTATCAGAGATCTGCAGCTGAATTCAGTTGCTTGCTTACAGATGGCTTAATATTTGATACCAGAATTTCCATACATCTACACCAGGCTGACAAAAACAATGTGAGACCAAAGCCTGTGCCATTCCAGGCTGGCAACTGGTGGCCAAACAGGGAATTGTGATTATCCCAAGCAACGCTAAAAACATGTTTTGGCAACTGAACCAAGCTCCTCCTCCAAGCTCAGTAAAGAGTATGCAAATAAGATTTTAGTAGCAGTACCTCCAACACCACATATAATTTTTTTAAATAGAAACTTAATATTCACCTCACTTCTGTTTCACTCTCTGCATAGCACAAGACACTGAGCTTTTCAAGACCTGTGTTAAGATTTTCCCCCTCCTCTTACCACTGAAAAGCCATTATTAAAACAGGTTTAAAACTTGTTTTACAAGCCTCTCACCCAGAGAGGCTCTCGCCCTTTACAGGTATTGCTATGGGCAAAGCCTTTCCACAACATGGCATATTCTCAGGGGAGCCACACTTACAGTCACTTCAGGTAAGAAAAGTGCTTATTTTCAGTTTAAAAGAGCAAAGTTGCTCTTTCAGTCAGAAGTTTCAGCATCTGGTCAGAAGACAACAGAATGGAAAATCCACAATGGAGAACAGGGCTAAGAATAACTGCAGGTGCTTCTCCTTAGTAGATGTAAGCTGAGAGAGGAGCAAAAAGCATCTTCTAAATATGACTTTTGCACTGAGTTCAGGCAGGCCAGGATAGCACAAACCATTTCCCCTGAGAATTTCAACAATTGCTCTGTATAACAGTAAGGTGCCTGAGCTATATGTGATCAGCTCTGCCAAAATGCTCTGAATAGCCACATTGCTGTGCTACACCCATTCCTCTTCCACTCTAATACAGGATCCAAGGCAGGGTGGAGGGAGGAAATCACTAGCTCCCTTACATAGTGTTTATGCAACCAAGAAGCTCTAGAACACTCTGTTTCAAGAAACATCTACTCACTAAACATTATCAGCGTTGTCATTCAGGGCAACAGGTATCCCAAATAATTTCTTAATGACAAATTTGTTTCATACTATCATTGGGGGGGGG
>NW_008237244.1:1377255-1377727 GCF_000691975.1 Corvus brachyrhynchos
GAACATCTGGAAATAGTAATTGGCTCACATGTGAATAAGCTGTGTCCTTGCACCAGAGCTAGAAGTAAACTGCACGTCGTAGAGAACATGAGTGCTCCCATTTTGTCAGGATCTCCAGCTTCAGCACATCGCTCTGTTCAGTAGCTAGACAGACCGGCGTTGCACAAGGATAAAAACATGCATCTTCCTCTGCTGGCTCCAGCGCAAGGCAGTAAGGCACACAATCAGACTCGTCACAGCTGCTTTAGGTATTGCCCTATTTTAGCTGAGAGCGATTTTACTAAATCCCTTCTTCTTCGAGCCTGTACGTGCGAAGACGGGACAGAGAAGTGAATATCAGAAACAACCCGATGGTGACCACCCGTCCGAAGGCCAAGTTCGGCCTCCCTCCCGGCCTGCAGGCAAGAGGGCAGCTCCGGCCGGGCCGGGTGCCCCGCGGCCTCTCCCCGGCCCCACACACCCTGTCGGGGCC